>NC_083350.1:174849295-175152326 GCF_030254825.1 Meriones unguiculatus | reverse complement strand
GTTGACTCACAACCAACCTGGAGCTGTCTGGAAAAGTAAAAATGCATGGGAAATCTTGACTTCCTAGAATAGGAATCATAAATACAGGAGATTATGACTCACAAATCAACATTTGTTCATAATCTTAACTAAGATCTGTATTTACAGAGTAATAGGTGAACTGTCATTACAGCTGAGACACTTACTGGAATTTGCAACAGACTGATGCACAAAGTAAAGGCATTTGGGTTCTAGAAAGGGAGGCCATGGAGTTTGCATTTTGGAAAATCTCACTCAGAACAGAGCTATAATTACATGTGCCCTAAATTGGAGATTATTGTATAAACTGATGACATTATTGAGAAGAAGATTTGATTGGAGATATAAAACAGAATAACCAGAGGCACCTGGAAGAATACTGAGCAGAGAGAAAAAAATACTAGACTGAACGTGCGAGTAAATTGGACCTGGCCACAGAGAGGCAGGAACTGAGTAGAGAGACAAAGAGAGGGAGAGACAGACTGAGGGGAAAGACAGGGAGAGGAAGACAGAGTACAAAGCATAGCAGAAACAGCAGGTATGAGAAGAGTGTTGGGGGATGGTCAGTGCTGTTGTGTATTCAAATACTAAATCCTGACCCCCTAGATATGTTTGCAGTCCAGAGGAGTGCATTCTCAGGCACACCAAAGTATGTGTAAACTTTGCTCACCAATTATCTCTGATTGGTTAATGAAGTTGCTGACAGCCAATTTAAAGGTAAGTGGAGCTTTGGTTCCAGGGCTGGGAGTCTCAGGTAGGATCCAGGAGGCCAGGAAATGAGAAGAGGGGAGGAGAGGAGGAAGAATATGGAAAGAAAGGACTTGACCTGATGAAACAGATCCACAGGACGACATGTTGACAAGTAACTTGGGGAGCGGGAGCGTAACTGGGAGGTAGACAGACTAGCTTAGAAAATTAGTTTAAACCATACCTCCCCAGTTATTGAGCATAAAGTCTATTTAAATAAACCATAGGTATCTGTCTCAATCATTGGGGTCAGGATCATAGAAAAGCCCTCTAGAGTTTAATAAACATTCAACAAAAAGAGAATGAATAAATGAGGAGCGGGGGTCGGGGGGATCTCCTGAGCTGGCGGGAGTTTAGGGTAAGAGAGGAACCGAGATGTGCTTAGAAGAGCTAGGATGCTAGCATGGACTTTGAAATGCATAACAAGTACTTGTGATACTGAAGGAAGCAGAAGGCCAGCATTTGCTTTGTTATGTTAATAGACACCACAGATAGGCATTTGTCCATTCTGCTTTTTGGAGATCAGGAAAATAAAGTTTCCTTTGGACAGGAGAATCATGAGATATAAAAGTGGATTTGTAATGAATATACATCCACAGATGAAAACATGAAACCTCATACTAAACTCCTTAAATTTCTAAAGAACTTTTGTTCTTAAATTGACTTTTTCTGCTCAAAATCTCTGGAACGTCCTGGTGTATAAATCAATTTAACTGAAGGGAATGGCATTATGTATTATTTCAATGCAATTGTATTTAAAATCAGGCCGTGCAATAGTATAACAATTCTATGAGGTTTCCTATGAAGGCTCTGTCTTTATGTAGAAATACTCTTGTCTGAACCTTCTCAGTCCTTACTGTAGAATAGTTAACATCCGTTTTTAAAATTTCAATACTGTGAGGCTGAAGAATGGCTCAAAGGTTGAGAGCATGTGCTGCGTTGCAGTGGACACAGTCCATTTTCCAGGTGACCCCCGACTGTCCGTAGCTCCAGCACTACAGGGCTTGATGCTTCTGGCTGCTGCAGGGGACTGAGCTCATTTGTGTATGTCCACACACAGATAGAGCACATAACCAAATATAATAAAAATAAATCTAACAAGATGAGGTCATTCACTCTCATAAAACATACCACTCACAGAACTAAAATGATTCTGGTACTCAACCACAATTCTAAACTATATTTAGATATTTCTAAACTTTGGGAGGCAAAATTTATATACAATTAGTTCCATAAATTAATTATAGAAGAAGAGAATAAAATTTGTTTTTAAATTAGCCAATTTTCATAATTATTTAAACTATTGATTTTCAATTTAATTAAAGTTAAACTAGATTGCAGCAAACTAAAGCAAATACCAATTACTACTTGCAAATCTGCATTTTGGATAATAAGCATTTTGCCAGAAGCAAGGAAAAGAAAAATGATTTGAGGTCATATATTTTAATATTACTTTTACATCTAATTAAGTCTATTTAATTAATACTTCTAATTAAAACTACTCCTTAAAATAGCTTACTGGTTACTTCCTTCTTCCTAACTTTTTAAATATATTTTGTGAATTTAAAATTAACTCAATTTAAAATAGGTTGTAACTCTGATAAAATTTTTTATTTTTCAGAGAGAAATAACTGTTATGTATTTATGGAATGTGTGTGTGTGTGTGTGTGTGTGTGTGTGTGTGTATACATATGACTGAGAAAAAAATACAGTCCAATTTTTATTCAGGCTTCCAATCAAAATATAAGTAAGGTCATAATTCTCTTCATATCTTTGTGTGTGTGTGTGTGTGTGTGTGTGTGTGCGTGTTACAGGCTCAACAGATAAATGACTAGTGTCTCCTAATGATGAGAGCTACTCTTAAGTAATCTCCAAGAAAAAAGTCACTACAATGGTTATGATAGCCACTGAAATATAGAATTGTAGGTGCTATGCATCTCTCTTTATTCTGATAGCCTAACGGGTTCCTTGATTACAAAAAAAAAAAAAAGATATTTTTCCTTGGAATGCAAATTACACCTATATTTAGATTTTTTTATCTACTGAAAAGAAGCAATATGAATTTCAGTTTTCCATTTATGGAGCAAGTCTAAATTTAATCTAATTTTTTGTTAGAGGACAAGAACCGGAGGGTGATAGAGAGGAAAAATATGTAGGAGTAAGATAAAAATAAGCCCTGCTCTACACATTTATCTGTGTCAGATGCTTTGCCTGCTTTGTATGGAGGAAGGGGCGTGCTGCTCGCCAAGGTCTTCAGGCACGGATACGCACGGTGATGTTCCTTAGAGCAGTATCTAAACATGGCATATTTATTAGGGCGTATTGATCGGAGTGGGAAATGCACACAGTGAATAATACATGAAGCAGCAATGTCGTTTTCAGGTGGCAAATTCCTGGTGTAACTGGTCACCGTTTCTCCACTCAAACTGGACTGGAGCCTTTCTTCCCAGAGGGAAGAGAAATTACCCATAAACACAAAAGAAAATTAAATTTAATAGTAGTAGTAGCAAATGTAGTAGTAATAATTCTGGAGTTTTGATATTCATCAGCCAGCTTAATTTGCTAACTGAATTCTGCTCTCTCTTGAAATGTTGCGGTTATCTAAATTAGAGCAGGATATGCTTTTTTTTTTTTTTTTAACATGTAACATAAGAATTAAATGTGCTTGATGAAAAGTATGGGGAGATCCAGAACATTGTAAATCTGCACTTTTGCTCTTTGTATGTGTATGCTGGGGGCAGGGCAAAAGTGGAAGCCATTTCATCCATAGTCACACTCACGGAAAGCTAAGGTGTCCATGAGAGTGTCACAGCCCCATGGTATCATGGTGAGTAGTGGCAGTCATAGGCAACTTCCAAGCTCATCTATATTCTATAAAGAGAAAGACAAGATAACTTTACATTTTCACAGGTATGTTGACAGGGTTAATTTTAGGGTGATGTTTGCAACTGCTAATTCAGATGCTAGAAACTGAGACAAGGTGGAAGTCATTAAAACAGGAAGCAGGATTGCACAGTTACTGCTGGAGCACTTGGCCATTGGCTAGTCCAGACCATCATTTCAGGAATGCCTGTATGGACCCCACTGTTTAAGGAAATGGAGGGAAGAAGAAATTCTAAAATGGACTTAATAAAAATCACTCAAATGATATTCTAACCGGATCATTGTTTTTCGCAGAGCAGGAAGTATAGGCTCAAAATAGAAATTTCAGTTTTAAGAAAAACGTAGCATTTTTTTTATATACAGAGAGAATGTGGTAGTAAAATTCTGTATTTTACTTCTTTAGTTATATGTGGGTCAATGTTCTGATGGTTTTTGAGGGGTTTTTGTTTGTTTGTTTGTTTGTTTGTTTGTTTGTTTTTTCCACTCCTCAGCTGATGAGAGATTTCAGAATTCCAGACCTAGGGCATCTTTGAGGCAGCAATTTGTATGAGAAACACAATGAGCTCTTTAGGTGTGGACCACATCTGTTGTTTGGCACTCATATTTCACTGCTTGCAAGACAGTCATCCCAGATGTGGGCCAAGGCTTGGCCTGGGACTTGGGAATCTAAAGGTACTATTCTATAAATTAACCACTCCTCTTCACTGACAGAGGCTTGAGGGAACCAGGAACCATTTCTTGATTTTAGAAAAAGATACAGAGTCAAATGAAGAAGTTCTCTGCCATGACTGCATGCACTTTTGATGTAAGTCACTATGGTTACCAGTAACTTTTATTTGTTGCTTTCCATCGTTGTTTACCAAAAATCCACCTACCGTGTTATTATTCATACTTTCATACTAAAGACGCTCAAATTGTTTCTATCGTTGCCTTGTAAAAATGTGTACAGTGCATTACCTTTACCACCTCTATCTGGCATGAAGCAAGTAGAACCTAAGACACAATAATACTGGAGACTTGGAACGATGACCTCATACCAAAGAGAATATTGAAAGATTAAGCAAGTCAGGAACTTCACAAAATATTTTTCTCTGTTTTTGTGTATGTGTATAACGTAAGCGTTCATATACAACATAAGCACTGTGCACATGTGTATGCATGTCTGAATGTGTGTGGGCACGCATGTGTCTGAGTGCAGCTTTATGCAGGAACTGAGTTTGATGTCAAGAATTTTCATGGATTTCTTTTCCACCAGACACAAGGAGGCAGAGTCATGCAGTCAAGCTCAAAGCCTACCCTACCAGCTTGTTCTGGGAATGCCCTACCTCTAGAGTCAGATACTAGAATCATGAATTGGACTCCATGCCTATCCGGCGTTATAGGAGTTCTGGGAATCCAAATTCAAGCTCACACAGCGAGCACTTTAACAACTAGGCCATCTACCCAACCAGAAAGAAGCATGGTTAAAAGAAGAAGAAGAAAAAAAGCATTAAATTTCTTTATCTTTAGCAATTGTATGTCCATGAACAACTGATCTAGTAAAATATATAATATTTAATAAACATGACCCCTAATAAAGAAGATAAAGGTCTACATGTACTGGCCTAAAGAGTTTTAGGATGAGAACAAGAAATGGATTCAGAACATCAGAATGAAGGACCGTGACGATGACAAACCTTTTTTTTTTTTTCGG
Organism: Meriones unguiculatus; assembly: GCF_030254825.1. Classification (NCBI taxonomy): domain Eukaryota; kingdom Metazoa; phylum Chordata; class Mammalia; order Rodentia; family Muridae; genus Meriones; species Meriones unguiculatus. The sequence goes on along the minus strand of NC_083350.1, from coordinate 175,146,985 downwards.
TTACAGAAAACTTCTGTACAAAGAGGACTCAAAACAGAAGTTGCATTATTTTCTCTCCTTTAATGTGAATGACCAAGTAGAGAAGAAAATCAATGAAGGGAAACAGTTCTAACTTGAAACTTTACAGATGAGTGTCGCTCACATCTTCTTGTCCGGAACACAGTAGCATAGGCACAGAACACAGGCTGAAGGTGTTTCAGTCTCAGCTCAGAAGGATATTCGCTCTCTATCATCTCAAAAGAGGAGAGTGTGGATTTTGTGGGATAAATAATATTTTATCTTTCCCTTTTCCTATCCCTGCAATGAACACTGAACTTCTTGCCTCTGGATATTTAACATACCTATTTGTAAAGAACTTTTGCAATGTTAGAACTGAAGTCACCTCTCTAGGCACTTTCTTGGTTCCAAACAAACTAGGGCTTTTCAATCTCCTATTGGCTGTGTCTTAGAAAACAATACAGAACACTATGTGGTACTCCTCATCCAAACTGCCTTATAATTTAAAATTATTTAACACTAATGTTAAGTATGTTTTCTGTTACTCAGAATCAAAGAAAACATCTTTTAACTTAGAAATAATAATCCCTGATGCAAAGTTATCAAAAAATTGGAGGCAAGAAATAACTGAAGTATTCCCCAGAAGAGAATGTTAAGTAGACTTCAAGGAATGTTGCTGAGTTCATTAAATTTTAATGTTCTTAAAGTAAATTTTAATTTACTTATCAATTATTTATCTGTCTTAAACAGAAGAAATGATAAATCTGACTTAGAGGTACGATACTCACGACACCACTTCCATTAGAAGTTAGGAAAACAGAATACCTTTCTGACTACTGTCTTAATTGTGATCTATATACCATAGCAGGTATATATCATGTATATTCCTATAGATAGATACAGATATAGATATACCTATATCCTGTATGTATCCTTTGGAAAGTTCACTGAAAGAACAGATGCTGAAACTGGGGGCAGGGGCACAAGAATGATTAATCTTTATGTTTGTGAAAGTCAGATTTTGAGGAAAGCTGTAGCGCTAAGAACTGTCACCATGCTTACTTGAATTGAATGCCTTTATAATTGCAATTTCACGTTCTATTATTTGATTTACTGAAAGTCCATGAAACAAATGCTTGTGAAGAACATGCTTCAGGAGTACCACCAGCCCCTTCTTTCAGCTCATGAAATAGCTCTCCAGGGCTCCATCTTCTTCCCTCTTTGCATCAGTTTGAACTGTCTCCTTAGCTATCTCATTTACTGTTTGAACGGTGCCCTTATGATGTATTACTCATCATCAAATCACCATCTTATATCTGGGATAAAAATCATGCCAGGTGCTCTGTGAATATATCAGCAGGGAGTGTGTCCACACTGTTGCTCCTCTGTTTTCACTTTTGATTGACATAAATTCATTTTGTGATTTCTTTTGTTTTACTTGTAGGATTTCAATAGGACTCTGGTTTTCACTCATACCTCTCATTACTGTGAAATTCATTTTTTAATAGCAACTACTTTCTGAGTTTATCTACTAATCTAAATAATATTTCACTGAAATCTATGACATATATTAGGTAGTTAAACATGCATACTTTTAGCCCAGCTGACATAAAATCTGAGCCAGTACTTTGGGTGGAGACTAGAAGACAATTTACCTAGGAATCAGTTGAGCTGGAGAGAGTTGTGCTTAGAGGTCCCAGAATGCCTGATTGAACACAACAAAAATGAACGTGATAATCAAGCCTGTGCTCACTGCTATAGTTCAAGCCAGTGGCTAAGCTGGAGAGAGCACAGAGCTTCCTTTGTTCTGATGGTAACAGCTAGGGGTCTGGTACATTCAATCAGCAACACAAGGCAGAACAAATAACATCTTTTAGCTCATGCCTGAGATGGCAGTAGAAAAGCACTGAGAATGGTGTCTGGCTGGTGACAAAGTCTTTCATGTCAACTTCTACCTGATAAGGTGTCGGCTGAGGCACCACAGCGAAGGTGTCTGCTGAAAGCTTCCCAAAATTAAGCCGTGGGCTAGCCGCAAAGAATGGCATAAAAGTGAGCATGGCTACGTTCATTGTAAGATGAACTTGGTAACTGAAAGTTTACATATATGATAACTGTCATGCTAAGTTTGGTCATTCAGCATATATAGGGCCCCAGAAGATCTTTGCTTTTTTGTCCTTTGTTTGTTTGTTTTGCTAATGAGGTAAACATGGCCAATAGTGGTTTTCTTTTCCTTTGGATGATCAGAAATTCAAGAACTAAATTTTGTGCTGAATCATACTAAAGGCTTACATTCTTAGCAGTGCACAGAAACATGACCTTCGCATTACCTGATTCAGCTTTTTAAGAATGTATATTTCTGCATCATGGCCTCACCCTAAGTCTTTCTTGACCTCCATAGCACACATCTCGATGCTCAGAGAACAATGTCGAATAAGGGGCAGAAATAATAATGCACAAGCTGGGGGGGGGTGCTGTGAGTACCTGCCTTCTGGAAGTGACAAGGCCGTTACACGCAGGAATTCACCGTCACTGTGGTCACCTACACAAGACCTGAATTGTCTGAGCCCGCAAATATTTCATCATGAATAGGGAAGGGACTAATAAGATCCTGCTGCTAGCTCAGGAGCTATTGGCAGTTGTCAGATGCTGGAAAAAGAGGAGTCATTTTTCTTAGGTGGTTTAGCTACTGGTTAGTTGCCCAAGTACCAATAAATAACCCTACACTCATGCTCATGCATCAACCTGCCATAAACTTGCTGGGTCAAAGAAGTAAAATATTAAAAAAAAAAAAAGGCACTGAAGAGAAGAAGAAGGGGTTGGGGAGAAATGGGACAAAGAAGGCAATGGGGTGAATGTAATAAAAAATGTATTCTATACTTTTTTTGTATATATACTTTTCTTTGTGTGAAATTGCCAAATACTAGATTTGAAAGAAAAAAAAAAGAATGTATATTTCTATTTCCTCTTTAAATTAGTATTGCTGAATACTCCACACAGTTATAAAAAGTGTACATATATTTTAATAATATTGTATCATGACTATGGGTTTTGTTTTGATTTTTATAATTTTTATTTTCTTATATTAATCACAGGTTATTTACTTTGTATCCCAGCCATAGCCCCCTCCTTTGTTCCCTCCCATTCCCACCCTCCCTCCTTCATCTCCTCCCTGCCCCTTTCCAAGTTCACCGATAAGGGTGGTCCTCCTCCCCTTCCATCTGACCCTAGCTTATCAGGTATCTTCAGGACTGGCTGCAATATCCTCCTCTGTGGCCTAGCAAGGATGCTTCTCCCTCGGGGGTGGGGGGTGGGGGAATCAAAGAGCCAGCCATTGAGTTCATGTCAGAAATAGTCCCTGTTCCCCTTACTAGGGTACCCACTTGGAGACTGAGCTACCATGGGATAAATCCTAGCAGGGGTCCTAGGTTATATCCATACATGGTCCTTGGTTGGAGAAACAGTCTCATAAAAAAAAAAAAAAAAAAAAAAACTATGCCCAGATATATTAGGTCCTTGTGGAGCTCCTGTTCTCTCCAGGTCATACTAACTCCCCCTTCTTTCATAAGATTCCCTACACTCTGCTAAAGTTTCGGTTATGAGTCTCAGCATCTGCTTTGATACACTGCTAGGTAGTATATCTTTCAAAGACCCTCTAAGGCTCCTGTCCTGTTACTTGTTTTCTTCTACTTCCAATGTCCATCCCATTTGTCTTTCTAAGTGAGGATTGATCATCTTACCCTGGATTCTTTTTCTTGTCTATCTTCTTTAGGTGTACAGATTTTAGTATGTTTATCCTATCTTATAGGTCTAGTTCCCACTTATAAGTGAGTATATACCATGTATGTCTTTCTGTTCCTGGGATATCTTACTCAGGATGATCGTTTCTAGGTCCCACCATTTGCCTGCAAATTTCATGATTTCCTTGTTTTTAATTGCTGAGTAGTATTCCATTGTGTAAATGTACCACAATTTCTGTATCCATTCGTCCATTGATGGACATCTGGGTTGTTTTCAGGTTCTGACTATTATGAATAAAGCTGCTACAAACATAGTTGAGCAAATGTCCTTCTTGTGTACTTAAGCATCTTTTAGATATATGCCTAGGAGTGAACACCAACAGCACAGGCTCTAAGAGCAACAATCAATAAATGGGACCTCATGAAACTGAAAAGCTTCTGTAAAGCAAAGGGCATTGTCATCAGAGCAAAACGACAGCCTACAGACTGAGAAAGGATCTTCACCAACCCTATATCTGACAGACGGCTGGTATCCAGAATATATAAAGAACTAAAGAAGTTAATAGGCAATAAATCAAGCAATCCCATTAAAAAATGGGGTATGGAGCAAAACAGAATTCCCTGTAGAAGAATATAGAATGGCAGAGAAACGCTTAAAAAAATGCTCAATGTCCTTAGCCATCAGAGAGATGCAAATCAAAATGACCCTGAGATTTCACCTGATGCCCATCAGAATGGCTAAGATCAAAACCTCAAGTGACAGCACATGCTGGAGAGGTTGTGGAGAAAGGGGAACACTCCTCCACTGTTGGTGGGAATGTAAACTTGTACAACCACTATGGAAATCAATCTGGTACTTTCTCAGATAATTAGGAATAGTGCTTCCTTACAATCCAGCTATACCAATCCCAGGCATATATCCAAAAGACTATGGGTTTTGAATTATATGAGATACCGTATATGTTCTACAGCCTCAGCAGACATGTCATTACGTAGCATACCTTTTAAGTATTTTGTTTATATGTGCCTGCTTATGTGTGCAGAAGCATATGTGCGGGTAAGGACTTTTGTGTGCAAGCCAAAGGTCAAGTGTGTCTTATGTCTTACTTCAAAACCCACCCACCCTGCTTTTCCCTTAAGATTTATTTTTATTGTTGTATATGTTTGAGTGTTTTGCTTCCATGAATGTAAGCAAACTGCATGCTTGCCTGATACCCACAGAGGCCATAGAGGGGCATGGATCCCTGGAAATGAAGTTAATCAGTGGTTGTAAGTCTCCATGCAGTGCTGGGAATGGAACCTGGATCCTTTGAAAGAACAGCAAATACACTTAAACTCCAAGCCATTTCTTTAGCACCATCCATCCTGGTTTTTGGTGTAGGACTCAAACTGGCCTTGAATTCACTACTTAGGCTAAGTAGCTAGTCAGAGAGCCTCAGGAATCTTCAGGTCTGTCTTTCCTTTGCTGGCATTATTGGTGTGCCAGAAGGCCCAGTTTTCACATGGGTACCAGAGACAGAACATAGGCTCTGGCGAAGCAGGGACTTTACCAACCGATCTGTGTCCCCTTCTCTGGGCTTCTTGTATATTAATTATATTGGTTATTGGTTTTTAAATTGTTACTGTACTTAAAATATTCTTAATTTGTCATTTAAAATGTTCTAAACTTTTAGTTTAAAATTCTAAAGTTGTAAACTTACTAGGATAGAAATCATGCTATATTGTATACATCTTAGCTATAATCATCACCTAAAAATTAAAACAATTACAAGTTCTTCCTCTGCCAGCTAAAATTCCTTGTTTTTTTTTCTCACAGGACATTACTTATATATGTGTATTCAAATGCTCATGTCTTATGATAAGATTCTATTCAAGTTACCCATCTAAACTGAAAAAGAAAGTATGTTTTTTTTTGATTGACGAGATATTTTTTTAATTTTTTAATTTATATGCTTATTTATTACAGTTTATTCAATTTACATTCCCTGCTGTCCCCTCCCTTGTCTCCTCCAGTCCCATCCTCCCTCCCTGTTCTCCCCCTATACCCTTTCCTTAGTGCCCTGCTAGGGGAGGACCTCCTCCTGCTCTCTCTGATCCCAGCTTATCAGGTCTCAAGGCTGGCTGCATCATCTTCCTCTGTGGCCTGGCAAGAGTGCACCCTCCAGACAGAAGTAATCAAAGAGCTTACCACTCAGTTCATGTCAGAGACAGTCCCTGGCCCCTTACTAGGGAATCTATTTGGAAACTGAGCAGCCAATGGGCTTCCTTTGAACAGATCCCCTCCATGCATAGCCCTTGATTGGAGTATATCGATCTCTGCAGCACTCTCTGGGCCCAGGTATTTTGGGTTTGTTGTTTTCCTTGTGGGGTTTCTGTCCACTCCAGGTCTTTCTATCTCCCTCTTCTTCCATAAGGATTCCAAGAAACTATGTTAGATACATTTAATATTCCTAAATGAGCCTGGCAGCTTGATAACACATTTTACTGTAGAGTATTAATTATTTACCTTCTGGAGCAGGTGGATTGTCTAGCAGTGGAAACTGAATATCATGATGAGTGTCATCACAGCTCAGGAGAAGGTCAAAGTTGAAAGCCTTTGGTACAGTTTCTACTGGGTTCTTGTAGCTTCTGTAAAACCACCAAGTCGCTCTTTCCAGCCAACAAGTGTACAAGACGTGGATAAGAGAAAGCCCTATCACAAGATACAGAAGTATGAGCTGCAACAATGAGTTTGGCCCTTGCCGTTATATACACAGTCTGAGTTCGAGGAAGCATAAGAAGTACTGTGCTGTGAGCCTGGATGTAGGGAACTTTTCCTGGGGCTCTGAGTGTTGTACTCCCAAAACAGGGATCATTGATGTTGTCTGCACTGCATCCAGTAATGAGCTGCTTCACACCACAATCCCGGTGAAGAAGGGCGTTGTGCTTATTGACAGCCCACTGTACTGACTGACAGTGGAACTATGCACTGTTCCTGAGCTGAAGAAGAGGGCCAAGCCGACTGCTGAGGAGGAAGAAATTTTAAATAATAAAAGGTCATTTGAAATTCAAAAGAAATAGAATGGAAGGAAAAAGAAAGCCAAAGTCAGCAGTCTTTTGGAGAAGCAGTCCTAGCAGGGCTACCTTCTTGCTTGTATTGACTAAAGACCACTGTGACAAAGTGGGTGGCTGTGTGACAGAGGGCAAGGAGCTGGAGTCAACCTGAGGAAGAGCAAAGCCCAGAAAAGGCAACTAACCCATCATTCACAGCTCATGTAAAAAGGTGTTTATTGTTCTATGTTTCAAAAAAAAAAATGTAGTCAATGAAATTTAAAACAAACTTTAGTAAGTTAAGGCTTCTTTCTCTCTGTCTCTGTTCGTAATTTATGTGTGTGTGTTTGTGTATTTATATGTGTGTGCTTGTGTTTGTATGACTTCACTTATCTTCCTAATATGATCACATTATTTGTTATTAAGGGATTCTTACTAATGTCTTCCAAGACACCAGTTTACACAATACAGGCTTATAATTGAATTTATTTATATGTTCAGATCTTTATTTACCACCATTTTCCTGCAAGTGTGTATTTTTTAAAGTTTAACAAAAGGGGGAATTTGCTCTTCTTTTACATGCAATACTAAAGCCGCCAGAGAATCCTATAAGCTCCCATCAGAGTTAAAGCAGGGGGCTTTGGGTACAACTCAATGTTAGAGTGTTTGTTTTTAAGGCATGTGGTCCTGGGTTTGATCCCCAGCACTGCAAATAAATAAAAAGAGATCAGCATCTGACCTTATTATAACCACCTGCCATTCTTGTCAGCACCCAAGCCAAGCCATCTGCACTGTTCTCTTAGTTACAGCCCAGTAACTCGTCCACCTTTGCCCTGAGCTCCTTTGACTCTTAATCCCTAATCCAGAGGCAGAATGAAGCTTTTAAGGAAGGAGTTAGAACATGCCACTCCACTGTTCAGTCTTCCTAGAGCTTCTCCCATCACTTCAAAGGAAAAAAAAAATTCCAGAAAAGCACAAAAGTTTCCTGCCCCTACCATGATTTCAAGAATCTTTATTCATACAACTCTATTAACCCTTGATTACTCTGCTCAAGTTCAGCGGTTTCTGAGATGCTCTTTGGAACAGGAATATGTCCCAGTTCCCACTCATTGATGTGGACATGCTCACTGCTTTCTCTACCTAGCATTTTTTTTCACACACTCGTCTGTATAAGTGTATAAACCCTTCTCACCATGTGAGAGTCTGTCCTCAAATGTCATAGAGTGTAGCAGTTTTAATTCTTTGTCTTAGTTACTAACTGCTGGGATGAAACACCATGACCAAAGCAACTTTAGGAGAAAAGGCTTTATTTGGTTTACACTTCCACATCACTGTTCGTCATTGATGGAATTCAGGGCAAATCCTCAAACAGCGTGGGAACCTGGAGGCAGAAGCTGATTCAGAGGTCACAAAGGGGTACTGCTCATTGGACTGCTCCTCATGGCATGCTCAGCCTGCTTTCTTACAGAACCCAGGAGTTCCAGGTCAGGGGTGACACCACCCATAATGGGCTGGGATCTCCCCTATCAATGATGTATTAGAAAAATATCCCACAGTCTTTCCTGCAGCCTGATCTTATGGAGAGTTTTTTCTCAGTTGAGGTTTCCTCCTCTCCAGTGATCTTAGCTTGTGTCAATTTGACATAAAATTAACCAGCATATCCTTCATCTCTACAATCTTTTACATTTCAGTGTATTACTTTTATCTCTCTCCATGAATACATACATGTTTTAAAATGTAGGCACACATTTACAGATGCATACTATGTGAAGTAATAGAATATAATAATTTGTATCAAAATTTAGTTTATGTTTTCTGATGATCATAATTCCTACTAAAGTATAAATTCCATGAAAATGTAAACTTCCGTACGTTTTATTCATTATTATATTCTATTTTAATATAGCCATTATGTTCATTTGTTTATTTGTCTCTGTGTATATGTGGTGGAAGTTTCTGTATGTGTTTGCATATATATTCTATTACTCTCTTCCTATTTCTTCCTTGGAGGGTTTCTACCAGACTGCAGGGTTTCAGTTTCTTAGGTACTCTAGAAGTAAAGAAAAACACCAGACATCTTTCCATCTCTGCCCCCTTAAAATTGGGGTCACAGGAATGCGGCAAATACCCAACTTGCTATGGGTTAGGATCTAAACTCTTCATGGCTGTGCAAGAGGCCCTCTAGGCCCTCATTGTCATAGTCTAATGCTAAAGTAGTTAGCATTCAAATACTTGTTGAATATATGAGCATTTAAATCTACCAGAAGATACATGATAAGGCTAGCAAAATTCTTATAGACTTAAGAAAAATAGGTGGAATTTAGCTGTTTATTTTTGTCATTAGTAGAAACTATAGATCAGACATTAGACAGAAAGATAGGGACCAGCACTTCATGAAATACAGAATAACCTTTAATGATGGTTAACCTAAATTTTATACAAATTTTCTGAGTGCCATTCGAAGGTCATTGGGTCATCTTGTTTTCATTATCTGAAATTTTTCTCTGAGACAGCATCATTTTTCTTATAGTAAAAAGAAAAAGAAAAAAAATAATAATTTGATAAAGCATAGCATTTATAGATGCACAATTTTAACTGTATTTGAGAATTTCAGTTCTCTAAAAACCTGTTATTTATGTTGCTCTTTGTAAAACTTAGAACCAACCAAAGTTACCAGCAGTCCTACAAAAGCAATTTTCAAATTTTTCATACTGTATTCTATGTATTCCCATTCCAAAGGACAAAAAGACACTAATGACCCTAACCCCCAGTCTGCATTCTTATTAAGAGTTTCTGCTGGAGCACATACCATAACTTGCTGTGCCTTGTTGTTCATGATGAGATTTTTTCCAAGTGACAGAAAGCTTTTGAATTGTTATAGATGGGGCTGGATGTAAGTCAGTCGTAAACTGCTTGCCTGGCCTGAGCAAGTCCCCACACCAAAACCAAATGACAAACTGAAACGTTAATATAAACAGTATTGATTGATCTGTTTAGTCTATGGAGAAATTATGGATATTGTGGAGAAAACATAATGTTCCACAGTTGTGTACTTATTTGTGTATAAGACCCAAAACAGAGCGTATGCTGAGCTGCTGTGCTAATTCAGAGCACGGACATGTCTCTGGGAACAGCAAACAGAGCAGATTAAAGTCTGATCTAGAGTCTAAGATTTCAGTATGGAAGCTTTATACATATTCCCAAAATTAATAAGTGCTTTTTTTCTTTAGAACACTTAATACTAGAATGAAGGTAACATTGGCAATTGATCTAATGTTAAGGTGAGGAAAATAATGAAGGACGCTATTGTAGTTTTTCGGTTTATTCAATTAATGCTTTGAAGACAGTGTTATGTTTCTGGCCAGATTTCCAATAGAACTCATTGGCTGCAATTGAATAATAAGTTATATTAACACATAAAGGTTAGGATTACTGTATTTTAATTCCTCTTTATACACATATATGATTAAAGTGCCATGAGACTTTAAAGAAGTTCAGATTGGCAGGGTTATAACAAACACAGAACATATTTTGAGTTATTTGTACTTATTACAACAATAAATTCTAAAATAGTTTTTAAATGTAATTGCATATAGAAATGTTTTTAAAATGTGTTTTATGAAACAGATTAATGCATTTGTTAATAAAAGCTCCATTCTTAACACAGAGCAATGAGAAAAAAACAATAATGTGTTAAAGAAAGGCTCAGCATGTTACCCCCTACCTATATACCCCGGGTGAGAGAAGCTGAAACATTAAGAACCGTTCAAATGGGCTAGATACACAGTTTCAGGACAGCCTGGGATACGTGTGACTCGTTCTCAAAGGATAACCTCAAAAAGAAAGAAAGAAAGAAAGAAAGAAAGAAAGAAAGAAAGAAAGAAAGAAAGAAAGAAAGAAAGAAAGAAAGAAAGAAAGAGGAAGGGAGGGAGGGAGGAAAGGAAGGAAGGAAGAAAGGAAGGAAGGAAGGAAGGAAGGAAGGAAGGAAGGAAGGAAGGAAGGAAGGAAGGAAGGAAGGAAGGACAAAGACCCACAAAAATTAGAGAAGGGAAAGGACAGTAGCAATGTTGCAAACAGGATGCCATTGTGCACTGAGGTCATTTAACCTTACACTGAACGTCAGTATCTGATGTCCTGAATGTCAAATGAAAACTTTCTGTTGACTTCTACCAATGTCAAGGACAAGCAAAAGAACTGTGAATGCGGGTTGGAAATTTTAAACTTACCAACACAAGACAGATTTTCACATTGGACCTCTTGGTCCATCTCTGCAAAATCTCTGGAGCACAAGTCTGATTATAATTTCCCAGAACTCAGAAAAAGTGCAGATGGAAGCCTCTTGCTTTAGATTGTATTCAAAGAGTGGTGACCGGAAGTCCTAATGCAAGAGTGAAGAGTTGTGTCAGCTCTGATGGCTTATCTATGAATTCTTAGGAAAGTAGTACTGGTGTTTTCATGATGTTGCTAGTATACTTTGTGATTGATCCACAATTTTGAATCCTCCAGTATTAGAAGTAGATGTAACCTTCTGGGATTAAAGATCTGTTATAAGAACTGAGAAAACTGTATGTATTTTGCTTTGCCTCTAAGTGTACATGAACATATGTACAAACTTACACTTTCAGAGACTCCGGGAAGCACAATTACAAACTACAATCGTGTCCCTCAAATCCATCATGTTATAAAATTTCAAACATGCCAATTTATGATCCTGACTATATATATATATATCTCAAGCCTAAATCAAAACACATATCATTACTGTTAAGAAGACAGAATTTTAAAAAGATGGAAAATCTCACAGTTTCTTGAAGGAGATTCTAACTAAATATTATTAGTGGTTTATTGATTGATTCTGAAAAGACTAAAATGGCCAAGCACAGGAAGTTTATGCAGAAAGTCATGTGAACAGACATGTAAAAACCAGCTCTGTTTACACTTCTATCACCTTTCTAAATAAGGTCAGGGATAGACTGTACAAAAATAATAATAATAATAATAAATAAATAAAGGTTGTCTGGAGATTTATTCTTGGAGGACAGTAAACAATTTAGGAAGAAAGGAAAGAAGTTAGTAAAGAAGAGTGGGATTACCAATAGAGATAAGTACAAGTGACACCGTGATCCCAGGTAAGCTGAGAACTTCTTGCAGGGAACCTGATGCACTGAAGCAAGAAAGTGGACAGAGAGCTGTCCAGGAAGCAAATGGCCACCCAGGTGAAGATCTGCTGGAGTCTGAAGCTCAGGGGATGCCGTTAGGGGTTTTAAAATGCTGCACAGATTGTCCATGAAAACAGCGTTAGGCCTGGAACAAAGGCCAGTGTGGGAGGGGAACGTTGAGAGAAAGCCTGAGGTTAGAGGAGACGCATGCCGTCAACAGGTAACAGTAGAGAAGATGGGAATCCTCACAGGGCTAGGAAGCATTTACCAAAGACCAGTAGCACTTGGGGGTTTATATATATATATATATATATCAGGTAACTTGCCCCAGGCAACATGATCTGAAGCAGATATGTCTAGAGTTAGGCTTCCCCACTCTCATCCCATTTTCCTTTCCAGTGTTCCACAGCAGTTCTTATCATTTGGTAAATTTATAAACAGATTCCACACTAGGGATTGAAAGCTGCCTATTAATTTTGGTGACTTTCCCTCCCACAGGGTCCATTTTTCTTTTAAACAAGGAAATCTGGTCCAAACACATTATTGGTTTTCTTTTAATAACAACAACAAAAAAGTTCATTGCAATTAAACCCAATCAAAGGACTCCTGAAGCTCCAACTAATGTTTGGCCGTGGGTCTCTGCAACTGTTTAGATCTGCTGCTGGGTGGAGTCTCTCAGGACAGTTATGCTATGCTCCAGACTGCAAGCACAGCAGGATATCTTTAATAGCATCAGGGGTTGGCTCTCTCCCATGGGGTGGGTCTCAAGTCGGGCCAGTCCTTCTTTGGCCCTGCTATCAATCTCTGCTCCATCTTTGTCCCTGCACACCTTGTAGGAAGGATAAAATTTAGATCAAAGGTTTTGTGGGCAGTTTGGTGTCCCCCTCCCTCCCCTGGAAGTCCTGCCTGGCTCTAAAAGATATTCACTTCAGTCTCCATATCCCCTGCTGCTAGGAGTCTCAGCTAGACTCACCCCTATATCCTTCCAGGACCCTAGCTCATCACAAATCTCCAGCTTGTCCCAGAGATGCCTCCTCACCATCGGTTTCCCTTCAGCACTCTTACCCCCAAACCCAGTCTCCCCTCATCTGATCCCTAGCCTTATTCCCCTTCCCATCTCCTCCACCACCCACTACTCTTTCTTCATCCACTTCCTATGTTTATTTTATTTCCTCTTCTCAGGGAAATTCAAGCATCTTCCTTGGTTCCTCCTTCTTTCTTAGCTTCTTTAGGTCTGTAAACTGTAGAATGATTATCCTGTACTATATGGCTAATATCCACTTATAAGTGAGTACATACCATGTAGTGTCTTTCTGGGTTTGGGTTACCTCACTTGGGATAGTATTTTGCAGTTCCATCAATTTGCCGGCAAATTGAATGGTTTTCTTGTTTTTAATACAGAAGTAGTATTCCATTGTGTAAATGTACCACATTTTCATTATCCATTCTTCAGTTGAGGGACATCTAGGTTATTTTCAGTTTCTGGCTATTATAAATAAAACTTCTATGAACATAGTTGAGCAGGAATCCTTGTGGTATAGTGGAGTATCTTTTGGGTATATTCCCAGCAGTGGTATAGCTGGATCTTGAGATAGAACTATTCCCAATTTTCTGAGACAGCACCAAACTGATCTCCAAAGTGGTTGTACAAGTTTGCACTCCTACCATGAATGGAGGTTTTCCACATCCTCAACAGCTTGTGCTATCACTTGACGTTTAGATCTTAGACATTCTGGTGGATGTAAGATGGAACCTCAGAGTCATTTTGGTTTGCATTTCTCTGATGACTAAGAAAGTTGAGCATTTCTTTAAGTACTTCTCAGCCATTAGAGATTCCTCTGTTGAGAATTCTCCATTTAGCACTGGGTCCCAAAGGGACCCAGAGGGGATAAGAACTCCACAAGAACACCAACAGAGTAAAATAACCAAGGACCATGGGGACTCACAGAGACTGAACCATCAACTAAAGAACATGCATGGACTGGACCAGATCCCCTTCACCCTACACAAATGTAGCTGATGGGCAGCTCGGTCTTCACGAGGGTCTCCTAGCAATTAGAGTGGCAGCTTTCTCTGACATAGATTCTATTGCCTGCTTTTAGATTGCATTCCCCTAGCTGGACTGCCTCCTTGGGCTTCAGGAAAAGAGCATGTGCTTCGTTCTGTTGTGACTTAATGTGCCAGGGTGGGTGGGTGGAGGCCTTCCCTTTTCTGAGGAGAATAGAAGGGGAAAAGAGGAAAGAGAGTGAGAGGGTGAGACCTGGAGGAGAGGAGGGAGGAGGCTGTGATTGATATGTTAATTGAATAAATAAATACATTTTAAAAATTAAAAATTATAAAAGATAGGCCCTCAAGGCTTTATATGATTTGATCAGAACCAAAAGAGGTGTTCTTTGATTCCCCTTTCAACAAATATTTAATAAGCACAAAACACGTGTTGACAAAGGTTATTAACTTTAAATGTTTTTATTTGGTATGTGATATAATCGTCTATCTATGAATATATTAGGTTGCAAACTTGTTTAAAAGAACAGTGCAGTGTTTTTTTCTAATGGAAGGCTCTGTTTATAGTAGAAAGCATACTGGTGTTGGATTCTGACACCTTCATTGTCTGTGCCTCCTAGGATTCCCTATTGATTTGCTCTTCTGGATATGTATTAGGTTATAGTGAAAGGAAGTATTAGGCTGGAGATGAAGTTCAGATGTTGAGGAGCACTTGATAAACTTGTTGGGGCACTCTGAAATTAGTATTGCCTTTCCAACCTTTTTAAGCATCTGGCCTACATAATTCACTGACAATAACCTAGTTAATTGATATCTGATAACACAGCTCACTGCAAGTGCACCGTTCCCAAGCAGGGAGTCCTACACTGTAAATGGAGGAGAAATAGAGGAAAAGACAGGCAAGCAAGCCAATAAGCGCATGTGCATTAATTTCCCTATGGTCTTTACTGTGGATGTGACATTAGTAGCTATTTGAAGTCTCAGCCTTTACTCCCCACAATGCTAAACTATAACCTAGAATTGCAAGCTGAAATAAACCCTTTCTCCCCCAAAATAGATAGATAGATAGATAGATAGATAGATAGATAGATAGATAGATAGATGAGCCTAAGCATGGTTCTTCAACTCCTTGCTAATAAATGTAGTTGGCTAGTCAAGATTGAGTTCTGATCTACAGGTAACCAGGGGTAAAAGAAAACAGCTTGCTACCTATGTGCCATTGTATCTGCTTGTATATTTATTAGGATTTTGCTAACTCTAATATTTTAAAAAAATAAATATTCCTGTGACTATAATCTCCCAAGCATATGCCTTTTACCAAAGGCAAAATATTTTCTCCAGTTTTGATCATAAGACAATATTTATGATATATTATATTTTTATGGTGATCACTGAGTGCTGTTTGCATGGGAAATATGCCGATAGCCTACAGACTAGAAAAATGCATGTATTTCTTTGGTGTGAAGAGTCAGAAAACTAGAAGTCTATAAAATCATGTGTTTACTAATTTTTCTGTCATTTTTTAAGACCCACAATTATAGATCTTGCTCTATTTACTAAAACAGAATAGTTGTTTACAATTTATATGATAAGCTAGTATGATTATTGATTATTAATGTCTATTGCATAGACAACTACTAAATAAAATTTTTCGGTTGAATGAAGAATGGGTAGATTGTTCAATTTAAGTAGAACAAGTTGCTTTCAGAATGCAAGCTTCAAACAAATTAGAAGTCAACATAAAATCAGATAACATTGATATGGAAGGAAATCTGACCTTCCAGATATTATAATTTGTATGGTTTTTTCTTTTATTTTCTAAAATAAATATTACCTACTATTTTATTAAACAAATAGGGGGAGTTTCCCCTCTGCTTTAGGCACTGTAATAACAATGGAGACAGTTCTTCATCACCCCGTGTCAGCCTCAAGGAACTCACGCTTCTGGGGAAATACAGTCAAGAAACTGATGATTGTAATAGCGTATAATAACTGACAGAGAGGTAGACTGCAGTATCATTTTCTAAGGATTTGAGTGATGATGTGGAAATAGAATAGACAAGAGTCTAGACAACAAAAAAAATGCTTTCTAATATGCTGGAGCTGTGGGATGGATTTAATTATATGTCTTGGTTGTCTTTCAAAACTCAGTATTTATCTCTTCAAAATGTTCATCTTCTGCAAAGAGAGTAAATTACTCTTAAGCAGTGAATAAAGGCGTCAGCCAGGGTGAGGAACTGCACGACTTTGGTGACACAGCATGGATAAATGTTTTCTTGCAAACAGGACCACAGCTGTAACTCTTTCTTGGAAAGGTAGGTGACTACATGCCCTTTGTTGTTGTGGACATTTTGGTTTATGATATGTAAACAAGTTTTTGTTATAAACCCAAGTGGGAGATTTTAGCTTGTCCACACCTGTGAACTGTCTCATGCACAGCGTTGTCTTTGCCAGCTGGAACTAGCTGAATCCTGAGGTCTGTTAAGGGTATAAACACGATAGCCTAGAGGAAGAATATGTGCCAGTTTGGAGGAGGGCTTCTTGCTGCAGGTTCACTGTTTGCTGGTTACCTGGACTTCTGGATTTCCTGACAATTGTATATTGGTGTTGGCCCGAAAAGAATTCTTAGACGCACCCAGCAGGAAGAAGTAAAGAGGGCTATTTCCCAGTCCCCTTAAAACATTCTTTTTCCCCTATCTGGGGTTGGAGTGTTGGAAGGAAAGTATAAGCTTTAAGGAACCCCCAAATAAAGTAGCTTTTGAAAACCTAGCACCTACCCTCTGTAATTTTCTTTCTGGTATTTATATGTTAAGACATACTGAGTAGCCAAGCCTTCTCCAATATGTGCACTGATCAAAACACCTGAGGTAGTAATGTAGACGCACATATTCACTAAATTATAAAGTGTATGGGGGGAATGCCGTATTTAGTTACTTCAAGTGCTGTGATTTTAGCTATGTATCACCATGGGAAAGAAAACAGGGAACATACATGGGATGACACAGGGAAAGCAGAGCCTTGGTTCCTTTAGAGAAGATGAATCAGGACACCAAGGTAAGACCTCTGCCAGTATCAAGAGGAGTTTATCTGATTCTCCTGCCTATAATTTGAAACTGTGATTTAAAAACATAATAATAATAAGTAGAGTAGGGTTTAGAAAACATTTTTTTGTTCAGCTTCTAATTAGATCATTGATGTGGTTTATGTATATCAAGTGGATAGGTTTAGGCTGAGGTTTAAAAAAATAAGGAAATATCTGAAATAAATTGTCATGCCTGCTTCCAACTTTGAGCTTTGAGTAACATGAACATTAGCATTAGAAACCAGCAGAGCAAAGAGCTGTTGAAATTTGGAGAAATGAAACTAAGAAGTGCCGGAGAGATGAACTTCTATAACAAGTCTGGCCAGACCAACTTTCAAAGTTTTAGTGGGCGTGCGAAATTAATTTTCCTTTATTTTTTACAATAGATCAACTTTTAAAATTCCCAAAATAAACATATAATTAAGCAAAATTAGTATGACCAGTTCATTTTAGAATAATTTCAAGAATGTCTGCTTTCCTATTTGGAGTCAATTGAATTGTAAGCTCACACCACCAACTAGAAACCTTTTTTATTGTTGTTTTACCTTAAGCTTTATTCTTAAAGCCAATACTGTTACATCTCCCAAAGCTCAGCAAAGACGAGTTTCGCCTGGTTTTTAAAGAGAAGAACCTTATAAAAGTTTTAAGATTATCACCAACTCCCAGAAATGGTTTGTGTCCATTTTTTAAAAACTTCCTTTACATTCAATTCAATGCATTTAGGAGTAAATTATTCAGGAAGTTGATAAAGATTCCTTACTTAACTGCAGGGAAGTCTAAAGGAGCAGTTAGCAGCAGCTGTGTGGACTCGCTGCCGATTTACTCCACGTATAGGGCATAATGGAGTGGCAGCAATTTGGGTAATGTAACATTATCTGAGTTGATTGTAGATATTCCAGCAGGATATTATGCTTTGGAAGAGTTCAGTAAAGGAAACAACTACATGCTGGATTAAGGAGGTAGTCTCAATCTAGAAGGAAAGTTTCCTTTAGAAGAAACCAAGAAAATTCAGGAGATGTAGGAGAGTTTAGAAACTTTCTCAAGAAAGAGGCCCATCCAGGAGATGGACAGGACACGGTGACACATTTCCAAACGAAATACACCACATTCCCTCCACAATTGGTAAATATGGAAGTGACCAGATGTTGTGCATACCAAATTGACAGCCTGCGTTGATTCTGACTCAGAATTAGCTATTCTGCTGGAAAAGGTGGTAAATGCGGGGGAAATGTTTACACAAAGGAGTGAGAGAATTCTCATTTTGCCAAAGAATGGGTAGTAACTCTTATGAGAGATCAAACTCTAACTTAATTTTGAGATGTCACCCATGCTTCACTAGAGCATGCATACATATTTAAAATGAGTGAAATTACATTGTGAGTTTTGTAGTCCTTACTGACTTTAGATTCAGGAGCTAAGATATGGCCCTAATTTACTATGATGCAAACCTGAACTTGGGCCAACAATTATTACAAACAATTAAGAAAAAAGTAATATGCATAGTTTATATTTTTAATGTTTTAGACAAGTAATTCTATGGGTTCTAATGCTTTCCATTTGTAACTACTGACGCCTATAAACTGTTTAAGGGACAAATTTCACAACTTTGTGAAGTGTTATTTTATTTGTACATATACGAAAAACGTGACAAGGATTGAAAAACTTTAGTTTGTGTCCTGCTACTAAGTATTATAGCTAATTCTTGAACCAAGTAGATTTTTTTTTCAGGCAACAGATGGCACAGATCAGAACTTTGAATTCATTTATTAAATAGGCGCTGAATAAACACGTCTGATTTGAAGGTATTCGTGGTGGTGTTGCGGATAAAGTGTTAAATGCCATGTAGCTACTACTCACAGCACGTTCTGAACGACAACCATGAAGAACAATACCTTACAATTCTGTCCTGTAACAAATGCTGCCTGGTCCAGTTCACATCACCCACTTCTGATTTCGTCTCAATGTTCTGTGGACAGTGTTAGACATGGTCATTTGTGATCAAGGCCTATGATATAGAGCATTAGTGTTACTGCTCTAATTTACAATTTATTCACTTTGTATGCTGGTTGTAGCCCCCTCCCTCATCTCCTCCTGGTCACTCCCTCTTCCTCTCCTATCCCTCTCCCCTAGACAACTGATAGGGGAAGTCCTCCCCTTCTACTGTCTGACCCTACCCTATCAGGTCCCATCAGGATTGTCTGGGTTTTCTTCTCTGTGGGCAGGCTAGGTTGCCCCACCAGGGAGAAGTGATCAAGGAGCAGGCAACTGAGTTCATGTCAGAAGACTGTCCCTTGTCCCCTTACTAGGACTCCCATATGGAGACTGAGTTTTCTATGGGCTACATCTGAGCAGGGTATCTAGGTTCTCTCTATGTATGGTCTTTGGTTGATGCATAAGTCTCTGAAGTACCCCCTAGGCCTAGATTATTTATCATTGTTGGTCTCCTTGCGAGGCTCCAGTCCCTTCCATGTCCTTCTTCCATAAGACTTCTTGTGATTTGTCCTAGCAAAAGCAATCTTTTAATTCTTCTAAAGCCTCATTTAATTCATTGAGAATTTTAGCATGGTTAGAAGAGACTTTTCCATGAAAACAAACTGAACTTCCAGAAAGATGAACCAGAATCCTATTAGTTGTAGGTATTTTACCTTGCAATCCAGAAGAGAGCTAGAAGCAACTGAATTCTCACCATAATAAAAACATACCTGACCTGTCACAGATCCATGTCTGCTGACAGAAGACATGAGACTTCCACATCACAGGCCAAGGGCTTTATTAACTACAACTAAGCAATGGCATTTGTATTTGAATATTTCTGATGGTACCCCTGCCTCAAAGTCCACAGAGCTGACAGAGAGCCCAGAGGGAATGGCATAACGTAGCTGAGAAACTCTTGGTGAAAACAGAGACTACTTTTGCAGCAAGCAGAATGCATGCCTATTCTTTGTGCAAAAGCAGAAGATGTTTTTCAGGACTGCATGACTCATTCCTATTGAGCATTACCTCAACTTTTAAATGTCCAGCTGAATAAGCTACACATATAAGTGGGGAGAGTGAAAAAAAATAGAACAGTCAGAATCTGAAAGCTTGGGTTCAAGGACAGATGGCAGCACAGAGTTTCACTGTGCTCCTAACAAAATCAAGGGCACAATGGAAAAGACAGGAAATTTTGTATATACTCCTCAGGGCTTGCTGCAGTTTTCATGAAGCATTTTCTTCATAAAGGTTAATGCTCAGGGTAGGTTTTCTCTCACTTGAAAGCACCAAGGTAGTGAAACTTTAAAGGATGGTGACCACCTAACAGGGAATGTATAAGTCACTCATGCGTTGCTCTAAAAAGTCAGGGTAGGATATTTTTCTGGGATCTCAGTGATGGCTGAGAAGGGATGAGCCTCACCTCTAGGTCTCTTTCTGGTTTCCATTCTCACCACATCATCTCTTGTCTTTGCATGTGCTTCCAGTAGAAGGCCATCTGCTATGATGTGACATAGCCGGGGACCGTCAGCAGAGTCCAGCTGTTGGTGATACCAGGCTCTTCAACCTCAAAGCCGGGAACAAACTCTACTTTTATAAATGACTTGGTCTCAAGCATTTTGTTTTGTCAAGTGAAAATGAACAAAATGATAAAATACCTAAAATGGTACAAGAGTAATTTTAAACCCAAAATCTGAGAAAATTTTAAGTACCTTATATGTAATCTAGAAATTACATGAATCTTATTTTTCATTCTGCCAATGTTTTTTATTTTAGTTTATTCTGTATATACTACAAGTAGTGTTATTTTTTTCACTTGACCCTATAATGGACCTACTCTAACCTATATAAACATCTTTTTAAGAGGCCCCCTTTCTGGCCGATTATCTCCTGGATAAAGGATATTTGCATTAGGCAGTGTAAGGACAGGGTTGGGGCTTTTGCAGAAGCCAGTGCGCTCACACCTTTAAAAAGCAGGCTAATGTTCCTTTTATTGCTGGCTCTCTCCGCGTCTCCACGACCTGAAGAAAGTCAATTAACTTCCGTGTGTCTGTACAATGAGGATAACACTGCTTGGTCACACACCTCTCAATGGTGCTGTAAAGGAAAACAAGATAATGCTTATGAAGCATTTACAGGGAGTTCAAAGGCAGCATAGAGGGAAAGCACAATGCATTCGTAAATGTGAAAAATGGTTTAATTCAGAGTCTTTGACAGGGCTTGCCTAATAGGAAAAAGCATTTTTAACACTTTGCTGAACATAGTTTTCTCCCAAGTATGTCGTAAATGCACTGTGTGTTCACATGGGGCTCTTCCTGTCATATCCAACTTCACCTAAGCAATAACGTAGTCCCACTTAGCCAGGCAAGTTGACCAAGTTTGGATTAGGATGTGAAAGAGAGCCTGCCTATCTGCTTTATCGCTTTATCGTAGAAAGGGACTAACAGCAGTTTAACATGACACCTGAAACTGCTTATCCAGTCATTCTACCTCTCATTGGTGAGACAGGTTTAAGAACCTCCTGCATCCTAGGGATGAGTCTAGGTATTGCACTAACATATCAGACAAAGAGTAAAATATGTTTTTGACATAAAATCTTTGTGGTTTTTTTTACCATGAGTAGATATTAGTAGCCTACAGTTTAATAATTATTGTTTTCTGTTGTGTGTCTACGGCTGTGATGGAGCAATCATCTAAGAAAAATCTAGAATCTATTTCAGACCCCATGAAAGATAAAGAGTAGTAAATTTCTTCTGAAGGTAGAATCATTAAGCAGCATAGAGAACCAATATCTACAAAAAGACAAGGTGAGATGATTCATAGAACAAAGCCCATAGACTGTAACAGGGGTACACATTTTCTTATACTCCCCTTCCATTTTATTTTATTTTATTCTATTCTATTCTAATTTATTTTATTTTATTTAGATACAGGATCTGGCTATGCATATACTACGTCATCCTGCCTTGGCCTCCTGAGTGTTGAAATTATAGCTGAATACCATCATGCCCAGATTCTAATCCTCTTGCAGGAGTTGGGGGGGAGGGACAGATCAGACATCATCATAGCAATCATTGGAAAGTATCTAGGCCACTGCTACTTAAAATATAATCCATAGAAAGCACTGCCTGAAATCTTATTAGAAATGCAAATTCTAAAGCCTCAGCCAAGAGCTACTAAATCAAGATCCACCGGGACCCAAGAATCAGTATTAACAAGCTCTCCAAGCCATCCTTTGGCTCTCAGATATGATAAGCATTGATCAAAGCTATCCTCCTCATTTTCAGTCAGCTCACAGTCATCTAAAATCTTCCCTTTAAAAAAAAAAACTAATCAACAGAAATGTTCACATTAGGCTAACACAAAAGCAGAGAGGCGAGGAGCCTGGGCCTGTGAGTTAAAAACCGTGATTTCTTTAAATTAGCACAACATCGATTAATATGAAAAGCTTAAAAATGAAGCAAGGTTCTTTCCGTGGATAGTGTTTCACCTGCCCTTAGACTGGTTTTCCTTCTTCAAGCTGGATCTCAAGAAGTCATCGTAACTGATTAGTTATTCAAGAGTCTACCCCGTGAGCCCATTTGGTCAAATATTTAAGTCTCATAAAAATCTGTATGTTATATTCTAAAACCGGCATGGTATGGCATTAGGAAAGAATGTTTGTATCTCATTAAAAAAAAATCAATGTGTTGTCATGGTATTAGGAGATAGAGCTTTGAGGAAGAACAAGATCCTCATAAATGGAAGTACTACCTTGATTATAACTGTTTGATTTCTCTTGTTCTGTTCTCCACTATGTGAGTAGGCAGCCAAATGACTGACACATCTACAAGCCAAGAAGTGACCCTGTCAGACATCAAAACTGTCAGTGCCATGATCTTGAACTGCTCAGTCACAACAACTGTGAGAAACAGGTTTTGTTTTCTAAGACAGCCAGTCTATGCTTTGGGGCTTATAGAAGCTAGACTTGATAAAGACTGTGGTAATTCCTGCCACAGCACACCGACTTGGATTCATAGAATCTGTCATAGTAGGCTGTGTTTTTCATAAATTATTTTTTATTAATGATTTATCATGTAATAAGGAAGAGATGAGGGGAAGGTAATGAATGAAGAGCACTGGCTTAATTCTTTACACGTCAAGACCCTGAGTTGATTGGTCTGAGTGTTCAGTCTAGCATAGCTAGAATTTTGTCCTCTGGAGCTCAATGCTAGGTTTCCTGACCACCTGCTCCTACAATGGCCTGTACCACTTTCACTACCTCTTAAGTATCAGTACCTTCAACTGTGACAAGGGCTGTATATTTAACCTAAAAGGCTTTCCTCAAAAGTAGATTGTTATCTGTAAGACTTCAGAGTATTTCCTTGTATGTAGAAAGAACAATATGTAATATAATTTAAAATATCTGGGGGCAGAAGAGAGATTTTAGGAAGTGAATTGCTTGATACACAAACATGTGAACCTGAGTCTGACTCCCAGAACACATGGAGAAATCTACATACAACATATGTTAGTCACTCTAGTGCAGGGACAGTGGAAAGAGACAACACTAATCCAGCAAACAAGGTCCAGGCCAGTGAAAGACCAGATATCAAAAAACAGCATGGATGGTTACGAAGAAATGCATCTAAAGTTGGCTTTTGACCCCACCATATATGTGCACACACAGGCATACCCATTCACAGACATGTGCACCAGAACACCTAAGAACACATGCAAACACATAAAAATGATTATTATCATTCTCATCATGTGAATAATACAGGCCAGGGTGATAAAACTTGCTATCTCTGATTGACTTCAAGTCCTTGATTCATTACTTGAACATTAAGTACTTTGTATGATTTAGGCATTTGTTTTACCGTAGCATTGTGGAGAACATACTGAACCACTTCATTCAACTGTATCAAAATTTTTCATACATGTAAATACCTGTCTTAGCTATTCCATTTCAATTTCTAAATTAAGATAGCTTGGTTTTCTATGTTCTTAACGAGTTTGAATACATCATATGAATATATATCATATTATATGATATATAATAAGTTTCAGTATTTACAGACTTCAAGCTTAATTCATTTTCCAGCATCGTAATCACTAACACGACTTTAAGCAGAAAACAAACAGGGATGATACATCTCTAAGTGTGATCATTCTCCTTGAGAGTTTTCATGAATTACTGAATCGAGAAAAATTTTGAGAAAGTAGTGGAAGAAAGTTGCCTGGTACCCAGAGGCTTGTCAGAGTGAAGGAATCCTCTGCTCACTGCAGCCCTGCTCTACTGCTGTGTCTACACTGAGGCCAAAAGCCTCACTGATGAATGGCACACTGGGTTTTCTACTTGGCAATAGGATTTGGGATGTCTTGATAAAGGAGGCAGGGGCATGTTACTGTAGCTGTTTCTGAGTTTCAATATGAGAATAGAACTGACAGCCCATTGAGCAAGAAGTCCTTTATGACATCAGAGAAAACAAACTGGAATATACTGTATTACAAAATATGAAATGAATACTGTGAAATGAGAACCATTAGGTCAATATTATCTATGTGATAAAGCAAGTTCAATTTAAATTATCTGAGTTTCTATTTAATATATAAGGGGAAAATTGAGTTATTTCAGAGTTTATGTGCTGTTTCTACACTTTTAAGACTATAGAAATTTTCTCTTATAGGAAATATTATGAGAAGCCTTAACCCCCTCGTTGGAACATCCTGCATCAGTTATAGAACTAGCAGTGGTGGTATCCAAGGTCTGAGTAGGTTCAGGAGAACATTGCCCCCAGGGGCGAGACATGCTCCATGTAAATTGACTAACTCCATGTTTTCCTACACTTTTGAAAGTCATTTAAGGTTCCTAAATTATCTTTTCTTTTTTTCTCTTTTTTAATTTTTCATCAGTTACAATTTATTCATTCTGCATCCCCCCATAAGCCCTTCCCTCCTCCCCTCCCAATCCCACCCTCCCTCTCCTTTCTGCATGCATGCCACTCCCCAAGTCCACTGATAGGGGAGGTTCTCCTCTCCTTTCTGATCTTAGTCCATCAGTTCACATCAAAAGTGGCTGCATTGTCCTCTACTATGGCCTGGTAAGGCTGCTCCCCCCCAGGGGGAGGTGATCAAAGAGCAGGCCAATCAGATTTATAACCCCCATTTTTATTCATTGTTAGCCAGATAGAGCCAAGTAATTGTGGTAATGATACTCTTTTTTGCCCAATGCCGGAATGCTAGTGAATTTAGGTATGCCCATTGATGCCCCTCACACTATGACTCTCTTCAGACAAAAAAGGGATCTTAAAATTACAGCCACCATTGTTACTGCCATCTCATTGGCGGCTGTTGGAGCTACCACCGGGGCATTAGCCATGAGTCATACTATGCAGACTGCTCAGACCCTAAATAATCTTTTAGCCAATGTAGCTCATGCTTTAGATGTACAAAAAGGAATTAATGCTCAACTAAAAGGAGACTTGATGGTGTTCAATCAGAGGATTGACCTCATGCAGGAGCAAATTGATACCCTAAGGCAAATCGCTCAACTTGGCTGTCAGTGGAAGTATGCTGGACTTTGTGTCACTAGCATACAATATGAGAATAATTTTTCCCGTGCTGCAAATCTGTCTAAACAATTGTCTAGCTATATTTTAGATAATTGGACTGGAGAATTCGATACTATGATGGAGCAGCTGAGAGTGGCCATTGTTACGGCAAATTCTACCAGAGTGGACGCAGGACTAGCCACAGGATTATCATCATGGATTGCTGTAGCCATGAATCATCTGAAGGAATGGGCGGGCATGGGAGCGTTAGCAGGCCTTCTGGTGTTGGTCTCCTTGGTTTGCCTGTGGTATATATGCAAGATTAGAGTCTCACAACAGCGTAATGCAGCCATAATCATTCAGGCCTTTACAGCCATTGAAGCAGGACAGTCTCCCCAAGCATGGTTGGCTACCATAAAAAGCTGAAATGTTAAGCTCAGGATGCGAAGCTAAGCACTGCACTCAGGGTCAGCCTCTTTCGACCCAGAGAAGAGCATGTCTGACTGCATGCGGGTTGATGCCCCAGGTCCCGCCTCTGAGAAAAAGGTATCGGTCAGGTCTGATGCTCTTTGGGTGGATGACACCTAAATGAACATCGGTACAAAGTCCCAATTTATTTCTAATATCAGAGATCAGACCTCTACTCTTGCCTGATGCGTCTAAAACAAAAAGGGGGAACTGTAGAGAGCTGTGTAATGCCGCGCCTTAAAGATGGAGCTGGTTTCCACCTTCCACCTTCCCAATGGTGAGTGCTCTCTGTCACGAACAACTCCATATTTGGCTAAGGCTGAGGATCTGGCTTGCTTCCCTGTATATGGACCTATCTGCATTGCCCACGAGACACGCTGGGGTTGGCTACCCAGAGGCTATTTTAAGCTGTGGGCTGGCTTTCCCCAGGGTCAGAAGATTGTTCAAGGTTCCTGAATATACTGCATTGAGAAAAAAAAATTCTCAGTTAAATGTTTAAACACAAGTTAGTAGTTTTCACAATAACTTAGTGACTATGTTACAATAATAAAACTAAGTTAGCTGGGCAAGAAAATATGCTGTGTTCTATTTTATAGCTCTAAAATATGTTGTGATTGCTATACATGTTTGTAAGGGAGAAAAAAAAGTCTCCTTCCTTCTAGAAAAGGTAGTGTTTTTAAGTTCTCTATTTTGTGAAGAAGGAGGGCTTACAGATTAGGCCATATTCCCATTAGAAGTTCTCCTCTTCATGAGAAGGATGAAAATCCCTCAACTCTGCTGCTCCTTCTGACTTTCTCACAGTTGCTGGGAAGGCATTTATAGTAAGGAGGGCTTCTACTCTAATAAGCTGGTTTAACATTATGGCTGAACAGAGATTTGCATCTGGCCAAAGCAAAGAAACACTCAGAGATGATGAAAGACACAAGTAGTTTAAATATGTTTTCCTCCCTCAACAAATATTTTACGGTTTACCTAGATAATGCGCTTAGTTCTCTGTTTGTACTAAAATGCTTATTTTTTTAACTTGGCAAACTTTTAATATTTGTGATGACTGATTACTATATACACTTCAGAAGAACTGTTCATTCGTAACAGTCATGGGAGGCCCGGAATATATAGTAACATGGCCTTTGCTGTGTCTCTGATAATATGACTTGAGTTATTGCTCCCCAAGGTTCACATGTTGGGAGTTCTCGTTTGGAGATCTTAGAGGTGATGGAACTAGGCTTTAGTTTACTGGGAAGTTGTCCTTAGAAGAGATTAAGTTTAACTCTAGTGGAGATCCCTGAAAACATAATTTTTATGAAAGCCTGAGCCTGAGTTGAATCTTCTCTGTGGTTTGTTTTTATAGCAGCGGGATATCTTACTCCCACCTAAGCTGCTGACACTCAGTGTCATCATCCATGAATCAATCCCCAGAGTAAAGCTTCCGGCAAAGCCACCCTTAAACTTTCATAATTATTTCCTAAATACATCTCTTTTATTTCTAAATTCTTCTTTTCTTGAGTATTTTATGATAGTAATGAAAACTGGTCCAATGCCGCCATTCATTGTGTTCTATTTAAAAAAAAGGGAAAGAAATGAGATCAAGGGAGGATAAGAAGGTGGAAGAAACATTCACAAAAACAAAGCACTGCAAAAGATGAAGACTCTCAGCCCGTTCACAAAAGAGAAAAACTTTGTTACTTAAGAGCTTTGTGATTTTAATTTTCATTTCTTCCTTTTATTAAAAAGATTCATTTCCCATGCAATTGTTTACGCTTTCCGTTTCTTTTACTCCTCTTGTTCCTCCCTACTTCCCCATCCATCATAAGCTACTCCCTTTATTCCCCTCAGTAGACAGGAACAGGTTTCCAAGTGATACACCAAAACACAGCATAAGATATAATAAAATAAAACCAAATCCATCATAACAAAGTTGGAAAGACAAACCAACCGAAGGGAATAAGCCTGTGCTGGCTGCTTTAGTTTCTGTGAGTTTCTCTGAGTTCCTGTGAACTTCTAAGACAGCCTTTTAAATAATCTCAGATTAGAAATAATGACTAGGAAAAGTAACTGAAAGGTATGAGATAGAATTCCTGTCTTCCTATCTTTGGGCATCTCTCTCTCTCTCTCTCTCTCTCTCTCTCTCTCTCCCTCAGAACAAGAAGAAACCTGAATACCAGAAAATACAACTGCATCATTTTTGCTATTATGATGTACATTCATTCCATTCTTTTATTGGTTTGCATTATAAAATAAAGAGAAAAAGTCTCAAGTTATAAAAAAAGAATATGAAGTATAAAAGAATACTGCAATCATACTTTGCTTCAGGCAATAGTGATTTGTCAACCATGCCTAAACTGACAATTATGCGGTGAATTCAACCAAAACTTTTAGTTGATCAACTAGCTGATATGTCTATGACTATAAAATAATTTATAACCTCATAGTCTAATCATCATTATTCTTTTCCAAAAATAGGATAATTGAAATCTGCTTAAAATATACATATAACCTAACCAAAGGAATTTAAATAACATAATAAAGAAAATCTATGAACTCAGAGTGCCTTTATTTAGTGCGCTGCTCTTTATAGATAATTTTAGAGATTGCCTCTGACAATGTAAGAATGCTGAAGTTACATAATAGCTTCTGAATCAATGAGAGCGTTAAAACCTGCTCATCACAGTAAACCAAAAAAGGGTAACATGCAATTCCATTTCTAGTGGTAATGACAGCATTTAAAAATGATTTCACATACTCAAGCCTCAGTCATGATGATCAAATGCAAACTCTTCATTATCTATACAAATGAGATATAGATAAACAAAAGTGATATGCAATTCAAAAGTAATTTGGATTCTATATGTGAATTTTTTTAAACGTGACTATGTGTGCCAAGGAAAAAGTTCACTGAATTGACTTCACATAGAGAGCTTGTAAACTCAACATATACATGTTGAAACACATGTTCTTCAGACAATGTGTACACCACCATTGCTAATTGATGAGTGGAATTTGGCTGTGATCATCACCATGAATGCATTTACATATTCAAGTCAAAATATGAAGCCCAATTCATTTGAGTGTTGTTCAGTGTATTTGCCTGTCTTCATCATTTTTTATCATTTTTAAATTTAATAACTTGTGTGTATGCCTCTGTGCCTGTGTGCACCTGCCCTGATGCAAGTGTTGTGTAGAGGTCAGAGAGCAGTTTACAGTTCCCAGTTCTTTCCTTCCACAGTGGGTCTCAGTGATGGAACTCAGATCTTCCAGAATGGTGGATGTGATGTGTCTTACCACACTGAGCCATCTCTCCAGCCCCCTTCTCTGCTTCTTTCAGACTTAACTTCATTAGCATTTTTAAACACTTACTTTGTGTCACATCAAAGTAAAAGCTCACATGATGTTCTTTTGTATGTTTTGCCATTGAGATACAGAATGAGGAATATACAAACTAAGGAACTTGTTCATGCAATGGCCTGATGAAACTGGGTCCAGAATTCATTTTATCTCACTTATAAATGCTTCAGAACTGTTTTTTCTGTTCCCTTTTAAACTAAACTTCTAGCATTTGCTTTTCTCTAGAACCATATTTCAGATTAAAATCCTGTGTATTAACTTCAATTACAATAACTACTTTCTATACTAGAGACTTTGGGGAGTTAATGTATTGTAGAGAAATAAGTGAATAAATGGGATCACTGGGAACCCATACTTTGTGACAAGGTGTTTTCTGCATCATATTCTACACTCTATGATAGCTGTACTTAGTCCTCACATCATTGTCTGGAGAAGGCTCTGCTTTGTGGTACTTCATGTTATCTTTGTCTGAAAAATGCTGAAAGAAGCTTCTTTGCAGCAATCTAAGAGTGTTGATGAAAACACATCAAAAATCATCTCTTCGGGAATATAAAATATTTTCTAGCTCTAGAAACAAGAGTTATTTAATAAAATGGAAATAAAACTTTCATTATTTTAGCTTAAGTACAAGAAATTCTGAAAGGTATAGCAATTTCATTATATATACATATGGAAGATGAAAAATTGGACTACTTTACAAACTTGCTATTCCTTTGACTTTATGCAGATTGCTTTTGCAGAGACCAAATCACTCACTTTCATTTGCATTCCAGATTATCAGTCTCTAGTTCTGAACCATATGTACACACAATCTGAATGAAGATTACATACATCATTTCCTATGCTAATCACCATTGGAGCAAAGAACAGTCACTAAAAAAAGCCAGCCAAGCTCTTAGTAATTTTTTTCTCATGGAAAATGCAAACAACCATGTAAGTCACATTACTTTCTGCTTTGTAAATAGCCACTCAATTATACTTCTTTCTTCTGGAGAAGAAATGAAAAAGAGGGGTATCATTTATCACAACCTGTATCCAAAATAGCAATTTTCTTAGAGGTATTTGTGAGAAGAAAATGACAAATGCTTTGTATTTTACATGGAAGAGCTGATATTTCAATTGGCCTTCAAAACTGATTTTATTACTCTATGATTCACCTTTGTTTGCCAAAAGGCATCATTTAAGAACAATGAAGTTGGTAATTAGCTGCCATCCCATTAAGTCCCAACTAAAAATCTTATTTTTTGATAAATTTTGACCTTATTATCAGGATCTGCTTCCCTGAAATGCTTCAATGACAATAAAAGTTTATGTCTGATTATTGCAATAAAACATTACCTGCTGTCAATAATTTGTTTGCAATTAAATTAATAACCTTTATACTATCATTTCACTAAAGTCAAATTCCCAACCAAGAAACAAGTGCTCAGGTTCACACTGACATTTACAGCTGCCTCAGACGATTGTCAGTGTTGATAATGATTCATGGGCATCACATGGAAAGAAAAATATGAAATATAAATATTTATTTCAAAATATCTTGCAAACCTACGTAACTCAGGTGCAGAACACTTTTCTAGCATATACCGAGCTCGGGATTCAGTCCCCTAAACTGCCAGAGAGAAAAACGTAAAAAGAAGGATTTCAGGTGTACAAATATGTGCACATCAAGAAGATGAAATTCTTTCATCTGGCTGCAAAGACACCGTGTGGCACCCCAGACAGACCAATAGCTTTGGAATATCAAAATAGCAATCTAGTTTTGCGTGTTTTAGGGTAGGGAGGTACTGGGGGTCTTTAAGGCCGGAATATTCTTTACTAAAATATTCACCCTTATCTCAATGCTCACCACTTGTCTTTTTTTTTTCTCTCACTATTGCTGCCTAGATAGGTTACGTCCATTCCTTACAGTAGCTGCCGCCTCCTAGCACTGCTATCTGCATCTATTCCTGCACAGACAGGCTATTTTCCACAGTACGTTGTTTCCACTTATCTCTCAAAACCTAAAAATGGCATTCCATATCTGTGAGAATCTGGATTCTGGCTACTTCTGTGAATCATCTTTCCCAGCCTTTCTTGTTCAATCTAAATTAGCCACACTGTCCCTCCTCTCTAGAAACATAGACATGAATTCTCTGTGTGTGTGTCTGTCTGTCTCTTTCTCTGTCTCTCTCTCTCTCTTTTCCCTCCCTCCTCCCAGGCACAGAGTGCTACTTAATTAAGTTCCTGAATACATTTAAATAACAGTAAAGTGCCTTCAAGGAGCACTACCCCTGGAGAGTATCTGCTGTAATTACTCTCTGTTCAATCCCCTCCAATGCTTTTTTTTTCCAATATGACTTAAATGTATCATTGTCCCCAATCCCGCCAAATTTACATGATACATGATTTACATGTACATGATATCATGTTGTCTTCTTTGCCCAGTGCAGTATCTCCAACACACTGAACCACAGAGACTGAGTAAAGAGCTATTCAATGAAATTAATTATCCTTCGGTATTGACGTCCAGCACTGGTAGTCTAGGATGCAGTGTTGGAAGCGTCTGTGTGTGTGTGTGTGTGTGTGTGTGTGTGTGTGTGTGTGTGTGTGTTTAGGCTTATATGTGCGCGTTTCTTTAAAATAATAAAATTTCACTATGGAGAGAACAGTACGCAAAGCAGAAACAAATAGAAATTTCAGTCACCTTGAATTCTATCATTCAGAATAAATATTGTTGACATTGAATATGTCAGTATATTTCTGACCTCTTTCTCTACCTAAGAAAATTCTATCCTTAATGTTAAATGTATTTTCAATTGAGGAAAATATATTTAAGTCAGAACTAATCATGGTCTAGATGAACAAAATATTAGTAACATTGATCTATTTTCTAAACATTTGGAAACATGTGTCAGTTGGGCTTTCTATAACTAAAATTCTTCTCTGCCTAATTTTTTAATAAAAAACTTAAAAGTTAACATTTGTTCTGGATGGTTTTGTGTCAATTTGACACAGGATAGAGTTATCTGGGAGGAAGAAGCCTCAACTGAGAAAATACCTCTTTAGGGTTGGGCTGGAGGTAACCCTATAAGGTATTTTCTTAACTGGCAATTGATATGGGAGGACCCGGCCGATTGTGGATGGGCTAGTGGTCCTGGATTCTATAAGGAATCGGGCTAAGCAAGCCATGAGGAGCAAACCACTTATCAGCTCCCCTTCAGGGCCTCTGCATCAGCCCCTGACTCCACATCCCTGCCCTATTTGAGTTCCTGTCCTGACTGCTGTCAGTGATGAACAATAATGTAGAAGCATAAGCCAAATAAACCCTTCCCTACCCAAGTTGCTTTGGTCCTGGTGTTTCTTCACAACAATAGTAACCTTAACTAAAACACCATCATAGACTGTTTTTTATACTGTTACTGTCTTAAATAAAGGCCTTTTTTTCTATGGGGAAATGTGCTGTTATGTGTTCAAAAACATGTTAGCCCAATCCAATATGGCAAGCCATTTTTACAGTCACAAGGAAACTTTAAATATAAATTTTAAATAATATGCAGTCAGGAAAACAAAAGAAGAGAAATGGTGAGAAGAGAGGCTAGGGGGTAATACTTCCATGGCAAAACACATGAATCTCCAGACGAATATGACTTTATTATGAAACAGTGTCAGTATTCACACTTTAAATGCTTATTTACAATATACAATTTGTTCATTTTCTTTTCAAAAATGATTGGGGAATTTTAAATTATTTTTAGTTTTAAGCCACTGTCATGCCATCTACTTTTCAATCCTCCTGATGCTGCATGTATCAAGTGTTGTAGCTGCCAACACTGTACACATTCACAGCCTTTGGGGAAATAAATGTCCTGTTCCTTCCAGCCACCTCAGCCTCCTCCAGCAGTCTGTGCTGTAGGCTATTGTGCCTGGTGATTTCTTTTGAGATTCGAAAGATGTTCAAAAGCAGCTAAACATGAAAGTGTGACAAAGGAATAAAGAAGAAAGGCAAAAAAGAGGACAGAGAACTATTTTTGTCTTTAAAAGGTCACCATGAATTTGTATTTGAAGGATAATAACATCAATAGCCAGAGAACTCCACAGAAAGAGGTTTTTCCATCAGTAACCCGATCTCTGCTTTCTACCAGCTTCCTCTCATTTTCCTTCATGAGTGGTCCTTGATGCTAGGACAGGCCTGATGACTTCAAGAAGAAAGAATCAGCATTTGATAGTTATGTGTCCTTTGGAGAATTCTTCCTTGTAGTAAGCAAAAAGCTGTATCTCCAAATACAACTAATTAATATAAAATGAAATATGACTAACACACATAAAAATTTTCAATTATTACAGGTTTACTAATATTTAGATTCAAGAACTAGGTATATTATCTACTCAACTCTTATTTTCTAGCAGGGTAGAATGTAAGTAAATCGCTGTATATGAGAGATAAATAACAGGTTGTATGTGTATACAATGAAATTCTGTGGAGCTCTCAGAATAATAAAATAATATATGATATCAGCAAAATAAAAAATAAAACTAGCCCCTGACAGCTTTTTCCAAATGGAGTCAAAAGTTCAACAATATATGGATCAATATCCTTTAAGAGAATCACAGAAACATGTTAAGAGTTTTCTGAACACCAGGAAAACATGAAACTCATCACACTGAAGCTGGCTATCTACAGTTTGAGCAAGGAAAAACCTCCATGTAGGGATGAAAGGTCTGGAACAATCATCCAATTCTTGCATTTTGGGTAACGTTCACTAATAGGATAGTTTTCTTCTTGCCCAACACATATTACAGAAAGGACATATTATTGATAGAACAGAAAGTCTTCTGGAAGAATAGGAAGACTAAGAATGAAACAGCAATGGGCCATTTGAGACAACCTCAGAGAATATGCATTACCATAGACAGATGCTAGAAGAAAGAAATTAAGAACTTCTAAAATAAATTAACAAAATTTAAATCCCTTTAAGGGAGCAATTACATGTGCAACTCCAAACAAGACACACTCACAGAAAAAGCCTAAGCGGTTTCTACTGTCCCTACTCCATTCATTAGCCCTGTTGTTCTTCAAACAAAGCAAGCCTGTAAGGAGAGGGGGGGAATAGGGGTGGGAGAAAAGGGGTACAAATGTATGGATTTCTACACAGCACAGAAAAAAAGGAAATGCATAGCAATCAAACTGATAAAATCATTTCAAAATCCAACCCTAAATAAATGAAGGATTATGAGCTAACTGACAAGTAATTCAAAATAACTATCATCAGTGAACTCAGAAAGATGATGAATAAAATTAACAAATGGGTCAAAATATAGAAACCCAGACCTGCCATGAAGCATAACTGCCTAATATCACACTCATAGAATAAAACCATTTAAATTTCATACACAAACATTTATGTTGGGAAGATTCCACAGAAGTAGGTTCCATGTGCTTTTTTCAAATACTGTTAATATTAATTACCCATCCTCATTTGCCCTCCACTGTAATACCCTACCATGTTTGCAGCTATGTTCATCAAAGATATTGGTCTGTATTCTCATTCACTGTAGGCTATTTATCTAATTTTGGTATCAGGATAATATTACTTCACGGAAAGAATTTGGATGAGTTCTTTCCTTTTTATTGTACAGAATAATACTGGTGTCATTCTTTAAAAGTTTGCTAGAATTCTATGCTCAACCATCTTGTCTATCTAAGAAGTTTGTTTGTTTTTTTATTTTTTAGCTGGAGGATTTTTCATCACCGCTGCTATCTCTGGCTGTTATGTTTCTGTTTTAAATATTTACTTCATCATGGTTTAATTTAATTTTGATAGGTTATACATATCTAAAAATTAATCCATTTCTTTTGAATTTTTCTATTTTAGCAGGATACAGATTTTTAAAGTATATCTTCATAAGCCTCTCAATTTCCAAAGTATCTGTTATGTTACCTGTTTAATCTTTGATTTTATTAATCTAGTAATCTAGGTCTTCCTTTTTTTTTTTGTCTAATATGGGTAAAGGATTGTCAACCTTGTTAATTTTTCAAAGAACCAACTGTTCACTTCACCGAATCTTTATATTGTTTCTGCATTTTTCCATTTCTACTTCATTAATTTTAGCTTTGATTTTGATTATCTTTTCTCATTTATTTCTTAGGAACTATTTTATCATTTTGATGGATCATTAGGTTATTAATTTGAGATAACATAAAAAAATTGTAGGTACTTAGTGCTATAAACTCTCTTCTTTGGTGCACAGTCATTTTCTGTCATAGATTTTGGTATGTTGTGTTTTTATTTTTATACAACTCCAGAATATTTTTAGTTGACTTCTTTCCTTTTTCTATCATTCTTTATTATTCATTATAATTTATTCACTTTGTATCCATATACCTATAAGTATAAGATGCCAATAAGTACACAATTTACACAAAGGTATAAAGTTTGGGGTCTGAAGAAATGGCTCGCAGGTTGAGGAAGCCTGCTTCTCTTGCAAAGGATCTGAGTTCAGTCACCAGAACTCATGTAAAGCGGTTCAGAATCCCCTGTAAATTCAACTCCGTGTTGACTTACTGCACAAAGCATTTGTGCTCCCACTCTGCACACACACACACACACACACACACACACTTAAAAAACAATAAAATACAATCTTTTTAAGAAAGATAGAATCTCAATTGATTATCTTTTTTAGGTGTATAAATTTCATTATGTTTATCATATCTTATAGGTCTATATAAGTGAGTATATCCCATGTTTGTCTTTCTCCTTCTGGGATATTTCACTCAGAATGATCTTTTCTAGATCCCACCATTTGCCTGCAAATTTCATGATTTCCTCCTTTTTGATTGCTGAGTAGTATTCCATTGTATAAAAATACCACAATTTCTGTACCCATTCCACCGTTGATGGACATCTGGGTTGTTAAGATGATCAATCCTCATTTAGAAAGACAGATGGGATGTGCATTGAACGTATGACAGGAGTCTACTGAGCGCATCTGAAAGTCTCTAACTAGCAGTGTTTTCAAAGCAAAGACTCATGACTAAACCTTTGGCAGAGTACAGGGAATCATAAGAAAGAAGGGGAGTTAGTCTGATGGGGAAAGGATAGGAGCTCCACAAGGACCAAATATATCTGGGCACAGGGTCTTTTCTGAGACTGACATTCAACCAAGGACCATGTATGGATATAACCTAGAACCTCCACTCAGATGTAGCCTGTGGTAGCTCAGTAACCAATTGGTTTCCCAAAGTGAGGGGAACAAGGACTATTTCTAACAGGAACTCAATGACTGGCTCTTTGGTCTCCCCACCCCCGAAGGGAGGAGCAGTCCTGTTAGGCCACAGAGGAGGGCTTTGCAGCCAGGCCTGAAGATACCTGATAAAAGAGGGTCAGATGAATGGGGAGGAGGTCCCCCCTATCAGTGGACTTGGAAAGGGGCACGGTGGAGATGAGGAAGGGAGGGAGGGACTGGGAGGGAATGAGGGATCGGGACACGGCTGGGATACAGAGTTAATAAAATGTAACTGATAAAAAAAATAAAAAAATAAAAAAACAAAAAAAAGAAAGATAGAATCTTTTTTCACTTAATCTCAGGGATATATCTGAAAAATGTTATTTGTCAATTCATTGTGACAGAAGCATCATACACTGTACTTGGACAAATCTCTCTGGTATAGGTTAATCAATAGATGTGGCTTCTGGACGCAGTGAAGAAAGGCAGCAAACATGATGGGCATAGACTGCTCTTGGTATAACGTGACATAGTGATTCATTGCAACCTTTTTCAAATAACTAATACTCTCTAATAAGGATAGTTAAAACAAGTAAAAACTATAATCATCAAATTATAATTATAATTATCAAATTACAAATATAATTATATGTGCTATACTGTTCTATTGCTGGTAACCCAATAGCTACCAACAACATGGCTTTCACTAACATTAATACAAACAAAAGACATTGTGCTATGACACAGTTACAGTAGCATAATTTGACAATAGAAATTTTCACCTTCATTATAATCTTATGGATGAACCATTAAACATGTGGTCATCCTTGTCTAAATGTCATCATGCAGCACCCAACTGTAGTTGTTTCCTGAGCAAATAATGAGAACAAAAAGAGCAGCTTTTCTCATTATTATTGAAGTTATTAAAACACATTGCTCTAGCTTTGTCTTATGACAACTGTAAATACCTATGAAGGTACTCAAAACAAAAGAGAAAGAAATATAATCATGTCATAGGAAAAAGATTAAGAAAAAGACAGCAAGCGTGTAAAGGAGCAAGAATGAAAAAATGGAAATTACAAAGTGGAAAGATAAACATTAAGAAAACGGCAGTGATTTCTTTCCAGAGAGCAAGTTTTAGATGTTAACAGATCCAATGGCTGAATCAAAGTAGGAGCAGATGAGTGTACTAGATGGAAGAGGATCCATCTCTCTATTGTATACAAGTTAAAAGTATGAACAACTTGAGCAATAACAAAAAGAGAACAGGCACACCTACACTTGAAAAATAGGATTCATTTGCTGGATAAAATTAATATGATATAAACAATGGGAATTTACCACTGTTCACAGATTGGAAGACTGACTATTGCTAAAAAGTGCTAACATTGCTCAAAAAGTCTGTAGATGAAATATAAACAAGATCAAAGGTCCAATGACAAGTTTTTGAGAGAATTAGAAAACAAGTCCCTAAACTTTATAACACTTTAAAGGTCCTAAATAAGGTCCTATATTTGAATAAATATACAATGAAGCCATCACACTTTTTAATTTAAAAAAATGTGACAAATATACAATAACCAGACCACACTTTTGTAACTTGGGGCTGAGGCTGGAGGAACATGATAAATTTAAGGCTTTTCTCAAAAGAACAACAATTCATGTTGCAGAGAGATTTTCTATTCAGTAGCAGAATTTCAGTTGTAAAGCACACAGATAAAATCTGTATATCATCTCCTATAGTCTTACTGTTCATAAACCAATGTTTGTAGGCTTAGATTTTTCATCAAGCCTACTTTTTTAGGGTTCTTAGACACCTTTACCTACCTTCCAATGCCCTGAACTTAGATAGGAGATTAGTAGGGAAAGGGCTGTAGACCTCTGCTGATTAGGGTTGATGGGGTCTTTAAGGGATTACCAAACCCAGTCATCAGGATACCAGCAATACAGTCTAAAGGCCAACACAAAAGAGCAACAGGAATCAGCACTGACAAGTCAATAAAAGATGCAAGGCTTAGTTGGATTGCCCTGAGAAGTTCTCTGGAACGTTTCTCTCTGCAAAGTCAAGTATCGAACAGCAGCAATGTCAATCCAAAAAGCAAAGCCTCACTGTGTATGTGCCTCTATGTACCTCCTCTCTTCAGGGTCCACTGATGGAAGTTCTCAGTTGGCCAAAGTCACACCCTTCGCACAGGAGAGCTCACAGCAAAACATCAGGTGCCCTCTCACAGGCCGGCCTAGAGCAACCTCACGTGCCGAGCTTGCAACAAAATATCACATAACAAAAGTAAGTCTTCAAAGAGACCAGAAATTTCCACTTCAGCCTGTTCAAAAGAGTAGAATATTCTTCATGTTTCTTTACCAATGATTCCAACCATGTACATTCTCAAATGATGGAAAAAATGAAATAGATAAAAGAGATTGTCCTCTCTCTTTCTGACTTCTTTACTGAAAAACTTTTTCTTTAAATTCTCTTGCTATATTTTTATCTTGGGATGATGTATATAGATAAATAAACTCCAATAAATAAACTGGCAACTTTACAGGTGATAAAAAAGAACAAAAATTACAGCAGCAAAAGCAGCTCCATGCCTGTATAAAAACAGACACATAGACCAATGAAGCATATAGCAATGAGCACAAAAGTAACCTCATGCACATAGTATGGAATGATTTTTCCAAAAAAGTGCCTACTAACTTACAATGGAGAAGGAGAGCTTCTTCAGTGAATGATGTTGAATAAAGAAAAAGATTAAACCAGGCGTATTTTATATAGCAAGCAGAAAAACTAATTAAAAATGGATTGCTGCAGCCATGAATCATCTGAAGGAATGGGCGGGCATGGGAGTGTTAGCAGGCCTTCTGGTGTTGGTCTCCTTGGTTTGCCTGTGGTATATATGCAAGATTAGAGTCTCACAACAGCGTAATGCAGCCATGACCATTCAGGCCTTTACAGCCATTGAAGCAGGACAGTCTCCCCAAGCATGGTTGGCTACCATAAAAAGCTGAAATGTTAAGCTCAGGATGCGAGGCTAAGCACTGCACTCAGGGTCAGCCTCTTTCGACCCAGAGAAGAGCATGTCTGATTGCATGCAGGTTGATGCCCCAGGTCCCACCTCTGAGAAAAAGGTATCGGTCAGGTCTGATGCTCTTTGGGTGGATGACACCTAAATGAACATCAGTACAAAGTCCCAATTTATTTCTAATATCAGAGATCAGACCTCTACTCTTGCCTGATGCGTCTAAAACAAAAAGGGGGAACTGTAGAGAGCTGTGGAATGCTATGCCTTAAAGATGGAGCTGGTTTCCGCCTTCCACCTTCCCGATGGTGAGTGCTCTCTGTCACGAACAACTCCATATTTGGCTAAGGCTGAGGATCTGGCTTGCTTCCATATATGT
The DNA here is from genome assembly GCF_030254825.1 of Meriones unguiculatus. Lineage (NCBI taxonomy): Eukaryota > Metazoa > Chordata > Mammalia > Rodentia > Muridae > Meriones > Meriones unguiculatus. Next base: position 175,107,048 of record NC_083350.1, on the reverse strand, counting down.
GGACCTATCTGCATTGCCCTCGTGGCATGCTGGGGTTGGCTACCCAGAGGCTATTTAAGCTGTGGGCTGGCTTTCCCCAGGGTCAGATGATTGTTCAAGGTTCCTGAATAAACTGCATTGAAAAAAAAAATGTATTAGAGACTTACATATAAAACTTAAAAACATATAACCTTTAAAAAAAGCATACAAAGTTTATAACAGTCTTAGCTATGACTTCTTGGCTATCACACAAAAGCACAAGCATAGGGGGAGAAGAGGGTGGCGGGGGTGAGATTGGGAGGAGACGAGGGAGGGGGCCACAGTCAGCATACAAAGTGATTAATTAATTAATTAATTAATTAGTTAGTTAATTAAAGGAATACTGTTATACTAAAAAGTTTTCTGTGTGGCAAATCAGCCAATGAAAAAGGGCTCCTAAAGGAAACATATGTTTCATGAGGAGTTAATACTCAAAATATACTAGAAAGCAAAATAACTACTAACAAAATGTATGATTTTTACAAATAAAGAACATAGGGGAACAATGCAAGAATGTGTTGACAGATAAAGAAAATGTGGTGTTTATACAGAGCAGAATGTGTTTCATCTTAGAAAATGCAGGAAAAAATATGAGCCCACTGTGGTAAGTGGGGTACAAATGCTTCACAGTTTATCACTGAAGCAAGAATTAAATGATTTATGTTAGATATAAGAATTAATCATGATCTCAAGAACAGCAAGTATTAATTGGATGTTGATTTTCATAGGATGGCAGAAGGTAATAACGAGACATGTCGATACAGTACACTTATTAAAAGCACCCTTTATACAGGGGCATCAAACAGCTAATAGCTTCATGCATACACCAAAAATGTGAGTAATTCTTTCATTTTTACACGCTTTTTAGTTTGAAATCAGAGTTAAATTTTCATTAATGATATGAAAATGAACACAGATATATTGACTCTCCTGTGTATGGTAGAACCCACTTTGGAAAGGAGAATACCTGCATATGATTCTAGTTTTTAAAGGAAAAGTTAGAGAGCAGTGAGATGGCTTAGAGAGCAAAGGTTCATAATGCCAAACTGGACGATTTGAGCGCAGTCCCTAGCATCCATATCATAGAATGAGAGAAGTAGCTCGTGCAAGTTGTCCTCTGACCTTTACACACATTCTGTGACATGCATATATGAGAACATATAGACATACACATACATAATAAGTTGATGAATGAATAAGTGAAATAAAAAGAAAGAAAACAAACTAAAACAAGTTGTCAGTGCTAAAGTCGGAACACTGATTTTCCCGGAGCAGTAGAGAGAGCCAAAGATGCTGTCAAACGTATCTAGAGTAATTCATCTTGATTTGAGTAATGATTACTTCGGATAAACTCAGCTGCAAGCTTAACCTTACTGTATTAACAGAGGTATATGTGATGCTAAAATAACCTTAATATAGTTACTTTAATACTGCAGTGTTTGAAGGCTGAACTGAACTAACAGACTTGTCTCATAAACTCTTAGTTTACTCAGTAGCTCAAGGCAGGGAAGATATTACACCATCTGGTAGCCTTGCTAATCCAACCTTTGTTTTATGGTGTTGGAATGACATAGTGTCTTTTCAGTTCAAAGACAATTTTGTCATGTAAGTGCCAGACTTTTAAGTAAAATTTTCATTTTTCATTACGAAGTTTGGCACCATAAAGATTTGACAATGCTCTCCCTATGCAGCAAGCTTTAAATTCATTTTTCAGTGATTCCTGTAATACTGTGTGTGCTCATTCTTACAGATGAACCAGTTTCTAGCTTCTCACTGCCCTGCAAAGCAATCTATCACACTAGTAAGAACTAACAGGAGAGAGGCTGAAATGTACTTAAGGCTTAACAGCTTGCAAACAGCCATTGTGAGCGGCATTCCATCCTGCACAAAAATCCAAGTCACACAACAGCCATGAGCACTGATTTGCCCAGATTTATAACAAGCAAGAAAAATGACCAACAATAAATCTTATATCACTTTTAGCAACGAAGAGGTTTCAGATCTTCCTGGAGTAAGAACAACACTGTGTATAAACAGCCACAGTTTTCAGGTTGCCAACACTGACTGGCCAATAGGTAACTGCCCTGTGGTGAGTTCGGGGTTGCTACTACTTACAGATTGTTATCTATAAGCCTGATGATACATTAAAGTAAAAATTATCTCAAGACATAGTTAAATAAAGGAATCAGGAGCACAGACATGAAACGTCGTATAAAATACTATATTCACAGTGGGGTAATGGGGATCATTTAACTTTCCTAACACGTGCAGCCTAAAAGCACGTTTCTCTGCATTGATGAGGAAGTACTTTGAAAACTTGTCTATTGTTAGATTTTGACATATGTCTTAGTTTTTTATCTATTATTGTTATAAATTACCTTGACAAAAAACAATTGAAAGGGGAAAAGGCTTCTGTTGACTCACACTTCAAAGATGTCGTCAGAAGTCAAGGTGGTGGTGGTTTGAAAGGGCTGATAACATCGCATCCACACTCTGGACTCAGAAGAGGGTGAATCCCAGTGCTTAGCTTACCTTCTCCTCTCTCCAAAGACTCAGATGCCAGCCCACGAAACGGTGTTACCCACAGCGGGCAGATCTTCCCACACTGTTTAACCTAATTTTCTACTTTTAAACAGTCCAGTTTGCCAGTACTAGAAATGGTGTCACCCACCGTAGAAAGATCATCCTACTGCAGTTAACATAATCACAGTCATGCCAGAAGACTTGTGAGATTAGCCATAACAAATAGTGATTTAGGAGGGGAAAAAAATGCTATTCTTAAGAAGTCTAAGAAATCACCGTTTTATAGAACCTAATTATAATTTTATAATCAGGTATCTAGACAGATCATATTTTATACTTGTTTCCAACATATATGCATTTAAAATTTTTTAAATACTTTAGGAGAAACCATGTCACATAATATGGTTATGCCATAAAATGTCATAACCAAAATAATACAGCTTTTCAGAATATACAATTAAAAAGTGCAGACAACAAAATCATAAAATATTTTATATTAAAGGATATCTAACAGCATAATCAAAGTGTACGTGTGCAAATAAGATAAAGAAAAAAATTATTGAATGATCAAAAAGCCAGCAGACAATCGTTCTAAATGCCCATTTCATATTTTAATTGGGCTGTGTTATTCTAAAAGAGAGTGTTTAAAAATGTTGACATTTATATGTGTTTGCTATATTCTTTCATATAATAGGTTTCTAATAACAGAGTTTCCAATTTTTATTTTAAGCAAATCATCAAAGCCTGATGCATTAAGCAGACATAATACACGAGCATGTCACAAAATACATTATTTACAATAAGCAATTTTAAAACGGCCTAAATCTTAGAAATTAACCTCTCTGATCATCCTGGTTTCCTTTATTCTTTTATCCAAAAGGGGTATTGTTGTTTAAGGATCATATTTTCTAGTTCCCACCATTTGTCCACAAAATTTCATGATTTCTTTGTTTTTATTTGCTGAGTAGTATTCTATTGTCTTTTCTGAGACTGATACTACAACCAAGGACCATGCATGGATATAACCTTGAAACCCCGCTCAGATGTAGCCCCATGGCAGCTCAGTATCGAAGTGGGTTGCCTAGTAAGGGGAACAGGAACTGTCTCTGACATGAACTCAGTGCTTTTTGATCACCTCCCCTTGAGGGGAAGCAGCCTACTAGACCACAGAGACAATGCAGTCAGTCGTGATAAGACCTGAAAGACTAGGGTCAGAGAGAAGGGGAGGAGGATCTCTCCTATCAGTGAACTTGGGGCAGGGCATGAGAGGAGAAGAAGGAAGAAGGGTGGAATTGGAAGGGGATGAGGGAGGGGACTACAAATTGAATAAACTGTAATTAATGAAAAAATAAATTAAAATTATAAAAAAATAAATAAAAACGGATTATTGTTATTCAAATTTATTGAAAACAAATATTTTAAATAGAAATCCAAATAGTGTAAGTATGAGGGGACACTATATTTTTCTGACATGTTTTTATTTATTATTCAGAAATTTCACATCATATACCCTTATTACACTCACATCCCCCATCCTTCCATGTTCACTCCCATCTTTATGATCTCCCCTCAAAAAAAAAGGAGAAGAAAGGAAAAAAAAAGTTCAATTTGAGTTGCGCATATACCCACTGAGCATGATCAAACTCCCATTGGCCAGCCCACTAAAGAAAACTCAGTCCTTCCCACCCCCACCCCTGCCAGAAGCTATCAGTTGGGGAATGCAATACTTTTAAAGGTCTATTATTCTGTTTTTATTCTTTGGGTAATCCAAAAAAAAAGATTAAATTATAGATTTTTTAAATACGTGTTCTGAGAATGGGGTATACTAAAATTTTCAAGTTTTGCTTAGTGAAGAAGAGTAAGATACTATCTAATTACATAATGAATGACAAAACAGTAAAAAAAATTAAAATAACATGGTAATTGTAACTTTTTTAAAATAAGATTATAACACTATCACACCATTTCCTCCTCCCAGCCCTCCTTCTAGACTCTTTCATGTACTCCTCCTTGCTCACTTGCAAATTCATGATCTCTCTTCCTTTAATAATTAGTGTGTTTCTAGATACATAAATATTACATGTTTAGTCCATATAATATCATAAGTATGTATGTATTTTTAGGGTTCACATTAGTAATGAGTGGCCAATTTAAGTGTTCTTCTCTGGGGAAGAATATTTCTCCATCCTCAGCATGCCATAATTGGCTATAGATCTTTATCTACTAGTGGTGCTCTGTGAAATTTCACCCCTCCTTGTTAGGATGACTAACATATCATCTTTGTTCATGTCGTGTCTATATAATTTGATTTTACCAGTAGGATAGCATCACTGTGGTAGAAATATGATAATGCCTCCCAAAAAAAAAAAAAAAAAAAAACTGAAGATCAAGGCAGATATCCTAGTGTCTGTATCTTTGAGTGATGTCTTCTTTCCATTAAGACAAACAGTTCTTTGACAGGTGTGGTGAATGTTTCTGTCCTTCTTCCAGGCCCTTTATTTCAGTAGAAGAGATGATGGAATTGTTGAAGTTACTGTTAGTGTACATGTGACTCTGTTGGCCTGCCCTTCAGGGCCCTAGCAGTGTCTTAAGTCATCACATGCTGTTGCCAACATGTCAGCTGTGAGTACACTATAAGGACCCCACCACCTTATTTCTCTTTCTCTTTCTCTCTGTTCTATGCACCCCTTTCTCTCCCTCCCTGACCCCTCTTTTCTCTCTCTTCATGGCTTGCTGGCTGCCTCTACATTATCTCCAGACCTTCCTCTCCCTTCTTCCGATAAATATCCTAATACCTGGCATGCGATCTGGCATGGTACACCCTAGATGCATCTTCATTGTATATCATCACAGTTACTAGCCATAAAAGTATTTTCATTCAAATGTGTTTCTTTAAACATAATGAACAAAGTTTGCTCACTCAGGGAAGGCAAAGAATGTTATGAGGATATTCCAAAAGGAACTATTTTCTTTGAGTTATTTTGTTAATATATTTTTTAATTTATTTATTTTTATTAATTACAGTTTATTCATTTTGTATCCCCCCATAAGGCCCTCCCTCCTCCCCTCAGCCCCATCCTCCCTCCCCCTTCTTCACGAATACTCCTCCCCAAGTCCACTGATAGGGGAAGTCCTCCTCTCCTTCCTTCTGATTTTAGTCTATCAGATCACATCAGGAATGGTTGCATTGTCATCTTCTGTGGCCTGGTAAGGCTGCTCCCCCCTCAGGGAGAGGTGATCAAAGAACAGGCCAGTCAGATTGTCAGAGGCAGTCCCTCTTCACATTACTATGTAACCACTTGGACACTAACCTGCCATGGACAACATCTGTGCAGGGGTTCTAGGTTATCTCCATACCTGGTACTGGGTTGGAGTATGAGTCTCTGGGAAGACCCTGTGTTCAAATTTTCTGGTTCTGTTGCTCTCCTTGTGGGGTTCCTGTCCTCTCCAGATCTTACTATTTCCCACTTCTTCCATAAGATTCCCTGCACGTTGCCCAACAGTTGGCCATAAGCCTTTGAGTTATTTTAAGTTGGATAAGGATGAAGAAATAACTCCTTTTAATTAATTTTCATTTCTAATTTCTGACCATTATAAAGTTTTATAAGCTGTGATTCTGTTAATTTTTTTTTGCAGCCAGATTATTTCTTTAGAAGGGTTTAAACAAATGTTGGTATCAAGTTTTCCAATGTTCTTTCTAAAAATGCCTGCTGTGCCAATAGCACAAAGTCATTTTGCTCTCTGGGTCACACAGCTTACGCTCAGCCTCAAAATGATTGGATTCTTAATCCTCAACTATGCCCTTGAATGGTAACCCTTGGACAGTGCAGTCAGCTGATAAATGTGGGGTCATCAAATATCTTCAAAGTAATAACTGAAACTTTGAAATACTAAAGGAAACTCTAAGATCTCTTTGTAGGTGCTGGCTTTTGAACAAGATTCCAAGAGCTCAGGAAATAATGACAGAAACTGGCCAGTGATCCTAAATCAAATTAAGAGGCATGGAAAACAACTACCAGAGTAAATGAACAAACTTCAGACTGTGAGAAAATTCTTGACAGTCATTCATCTGGCAGTGAATAATAACAGAATAAGTAACTAAAGAACAAGTAACCTGATTAATGAATGGGTAAATGATCTAAACAGACACATTTTTTAATTTAATTTAGAAGCCTAGAAGTTATTTTTTATTTAATTATTGATTAGTGTTTAAAATTATCTGTCATATTCACAAAGAGTTCCAGTCACATGATTGATATTTCTTTCATTTATTATCAGTACTTTAAGAAATCATACAGATTTAACAAGGTTCATTATTATTGATGGAGATCTGAAATGCCTGAAAATTAAATATCACACACTAAAATCATGACATATTTATTCCCATTTTAAATGATAAAGTAACTTTTTTCTTTTTCCTTTATTCTTCTTTTGTACAATACATCCCAATCACATATTTTGAAAGCAGGTAAATGATCAAGAAGTGTGTAAAAATGTTTTACAATTTCATTCATCAGAGAAACTCAGCTCAGGGTACACTGAGATACACTGTAGATCAGAATGACTAGAAAAATGAAAACGAAACAAGTCAAGGATTGGAAGGAATGAAACTCCTATATGCTGTTAATGAGAATGTAAGTTAGCTCAGTAATACTAAAATGTGCGTAGAGGACACTTTTTAAAACCTGAAACTAGAGCCTTGATGGGTAGCATAGCAGTTCAGAGCACTGGCTGTTCTTCCAGAGGACCCAGGTTCAAGTCACAGCATTCATACGGAAACATACAACTGTCTGTAATTCCAGTTCCAGGAAACCCAACATCCTCACACAGATGTACATGTAAGCAAAATACCAAAGCACATAAAATTTTTTTAAGTCATTTAAAGGAACCCTTGCACAGAGGTAACCTATGGCAGTTCAGTATCTAAGTGACCTCCATAGTAATGGGAACAGGGACTATCTCTGACATGAACTGATTGGCCTGCTCTTTGATCACCTCCCCCTGAGGGGGAGCAGCCTTACCAGGCCACAGAAGAAGACAATGCAGCTATTCCTGATGAGACCTGATAGACTAGGATCAGAGGGAAGGGGAGGAGGACCTCCCTTTTCAGTGGACTTGGGGAGGGACAGGGGTGGGAAAGAGGGAAGGTGGGATTGGGAGGGGAGGAGGGAGAGAGGTACGGGGGATACAAAGTGAATAAATTGTAATTAATAAAAATAAAAATAATTAAAGTCATTTAAAATACCAAACCACATAAAATAAGAAGTCATTTAAAAATGAAAATAGAACTTTCATATGCCCAAAAGAGTCAACAGAAATACCTGATTAACTGTAGAGGAATTTTAATTCATAACATGACTGATCTGCAAGAAACCACATCCAAAGATCCTCTAGACCTATATGATCAGGCTAGAATACAAACAGCCATTCATCCAGGAGACAGTGCAAGCAGATCAGAGTTCAAGGCTAGCCTGGTATAGAGAAAGTTTCAGGTAAACAAAAGCTTAGGTCCAGGCATGGTGGTACATGCCTTTAATCCCAGACAATGTAGGTAAAGTTGGTTTGTGTAAAGAAACACCCACTTTTGACAGTGATGCCTAATTGAGTGGCAGAATGAATCAGAGAGAGATTTGTCAGAATGATATGCCCAACTCTCATGAGAAGAGAGAGGAAAGGGAAGCTACTTAATGAGCAATGCAGAGAAAAGAGACAGTTTTACTGGGAGAGTTTTATGGAGAACAAATGAGAGAACAAACTAGATACAGGTGAAGTCAGAACAAGCCAGAGAATGAGGAGCCAGAGTAGAAGACATTGCTGGATTTAATTTGAAGCCAAGCAGAGCAATTCAGAAACCAAGAGAAGCCAGATTGAATAAATCAGTTGGGAGAGAAGTTTGAGCCAGAACAGCTGAACTGAACCAGCCAGCCCAGAACTCAAAAAGGACTAGAGAGGGTGAGCTATCAAGTAGTAAGTCTCGGAGATGAACATTCTAGGCGTAGAATAGACTTTAAGGAGGCTAGAAGCTTCAAGAGCTAGACATAGGTTAGCAGATAGAGGCAGTAAGCCTCCCAGAAAACAAATACCTCAGGAGAATAAATGTTCCTTTTACACTTAGCAATGTTCATGGAACCACCATTCACAGTCACATGTAATGCAACCAACTTAGATGCCCGCCCTCACACAGATGAAACTTCCGTGGCTTTTATTCAACAACAAAATTTTCAACCACCAATTGATAACCACCTTCCAAATGAAAACTTGGTTTCCTCCAAGGGAGATTCACTGGAGACAAACTGATCTGACTTAAGAAGAAGCTGCTTGCCTAGCAGTAGATGGCCAACGGGAAACAGCCTCAATGCATCTTTGCAGCTTCGTGTCTTATAATGTCATGCCAGGGCTTTTTAAATTTTACATTATTTTTAATTTTATTTCATTTGTGTGTATTTATTTTCTTGCGTTTATCCTACAGATCCTTTGTGTATAAATCATGACTTCTACTGTTTTTATGAGGCTCCTGAGTGGATGAATGAGAGGCTCTGTTTCTTGTTCTTCTCTTGGGCTCTTTTTCTCCTGTTTGTCTGTTTTGTCCTATTCTTGTGTGTTAGTTTTATTTCACCTTATTATATTTTATTTTATATTATCTCACTTTATTATTATCCTATAGAAGCCTGTTTATTTTCTAATGAGAGGCAGAAATAGGGTGGCTCTATGTGAGAGGGGAATCAGACGAGGCTCTGGGAGGAGTAGAGGGAGAATAAACTGCCCTCAGAATATACTGTGTGAGAAAAAATATTTATTTTCAATAGAAGGAAAAAGAGAAAAACTGCAAAGCTATCAAAGCTACAGAAAATTCAGAAAAGTAAAATAAAAAACTCCAGTGTTTATCTTCTATTATTTCTCCTTATTCTCAATATCAAATCCCAATAACCCAAATCTAACAGCAATACATTGCAAATAATCAATCTTTGTATAGTTAATGTAAATCTCATTTACATTTTTATAAATCTAACCTGCATAATGCATGCTATTTTTTTTATTTTTTATTTTTTTCTTATTAGTTACATTTTATTAACTGTATCCCAGCTGTATCCCGCTCCCTCATTTCCTCCCAATCCCACCCTCCCTCCCTCCTCTCCACCCTGCCCCTTTCCAAGTCCACTGATGGGGGGGACCTCCTCCCCATTCATCTGACCCTCTTTTATCAGGTATCTTTAGGACTGGCTGCAAAGTCCTCCTCTGTGGCCTAACAGGACTGCTCCTCCCTTGGGGGGTGGGGAGGTCAAGAGCCAACCACTGAGTTCCTGTTAGAAATAGTCCTTGTTCCCCTTACTATGAGAAACCAATTGGTTACTGAGCTACCACAGGCTACATCTGAGTGGAGGTTCTAGGTTATATCCATACATGGTCCTTGGTTGAATGTCAGTCTCAGAAAAGACCCTGTGCCCAGATATATTTGGTCCTTGTGGACTTCAAGTAATGACTATTATGTACATTCCTAGTATCATTTAAACAAACAGAAAATCAAGTGTAAAAGTCCATACTAAGATTTTCATAGATACAAAATAAAATAAACAGTACTGATCAAAAAAAAATGAAAAAAGTAAGAATAAACTTCTGCTGAGAACTGTGAAGTTTGACATTCTATTCTGCCTTAAAACTTTACAAGTTAGCCTGGCAGTTTTATGTACATTGGTCAAAATCATTTAAGGTTGGTGGGAAGGCTCTCCTTTTTGAGGAATAGAAGAGGAGAGATAGTGGGAAAATGGAGGAAGTGTGTTACTGGGAGGGGGCTGTGATCAGGATGTAAAGTGATATGAATGAATAGATAGATAGATAGATAGATAGATAGATAGATAGATAGATAGATAGATAGATAGATAACACAGGCAGCAGGAGCTTCTCTTTAATGTCATTCTCTTCGACCTCTACAGTTCACAGGACCAATAGTGAGTGAGGTGCCGTGTGTTCTGTGTGTTACAAGGAGTAGGTGTGCTTATATTACAAAGAGTTCACAGGGCCAGGAAGATGGCTCAGTGAGTAAAGAAGTCAGAAACCATGGCAAGCATCTGCAATCCCAGGGTTTCAGCTGCAAGATGACAGGCAGGTGAAGGTGCTGCCCAACATTGGTCTTAGCAACAGAAACAAGAGGGACTCTGCTCCAAACAAGACAGGAGTTAAAAAAAAAAAAAAAACTGGCACCCAAAAGAAGCTGGTTCACCTTCAGAGGCGAATGCAAAGTATGCACCTGAACACATACAAACACACACCCTATTATGCTCAGGCAGCAAGCAAACTTGCCTCATTCTTACCCTACACAAACACATCCTTTTTATTATACTAGACTAAAGTCAGATCTATTCATTGCTCCCAAGAAGACATTCAATGTACCAAGACATCTCTCACCTTGCAAACGCTCTAAATCACAGCACATAATGAAGACAGGCAAGGTCTCTGCTCATAAAATGTCCTGAAACACTAGGAACGAATAGAAAGCTGCCTCACAAATGATTGACATGATAATGAGGAAAATATATTAAATATTCAGATATGTTAGCTGATACTAGAAATGAATCAAGTTCAGCTCTCCCAGGGAGTTTAGCATATATCCAGGTCATGAGTTACAGTTTATCTTGTAGTATCTGCCTACCAACTTTTAGAGAATTGCACCATGGATGTGGATCTCGAAAGAGTTAGGAGTAGCAGTTCAGGGGTGAATCTAAATCTAAATACATTACGCTCAAAGCATTCCTAAAAATGAAATAATAAATAATTGCATCAATAGCGATGCTTTTAAAAGGAAGAGAGTTTTTGATTATTCAAAGAAGAATTCAGTGTTTCCAGAGACTCCCCACACAAAAGGCAGCAGAGGTACCTGCCGTGGTCCATTATCATGTTGTCCTAATAAGTTTCCTTTCAGGTGTACATATCTTCAAAATAACAGAGTTCCTGGTTCAAATGCAGCATTTCATTTTAGACGTGCCTATTTTGTTACAACTATTACAGAAAACTTACATAAAGCTTCCTGGTCACCAAGCTGATGCTTACAGGTACAGCCACGGCATCCTTAATGCCGTGATGTGGAAGCAAGTCTGCGTTCTAGTAGGCAGCTTGTATAAGCACTGAGTGTTGGGTGAAAGAGCACAGGGAAACTTTCAAGTCAAGTTCACGCAAGAAATAAAGAAAAAAATGTACAGGAAATATACTGGAAAACACAGCTAATGGCTTGATATTTAGTTTAACATTTTTAATTTTATTTTAAATATAGTGGGCTCTGTTTCAAGCTATCTACAACGTAGCCACAGACATCTTCAATTCTATTACTCATGTTTCATGATTCCTAAACAGACAAACACACACACACACACACACACACAACTTAAAAAAAAGTGCAAGCATGGCTGTTTAATGACAGCCACAAGGTAATACGGCATACACTATGGTTAGACAAACAGTTATAGGTATTTGCTAGTAAAAACAAAATTCAACCTTCGTCTCTCATTTTATTGCTTGTTCAATAAGCAGGCACCCGTGGAGACTGATGAACCAACCAGGGACCATGTATGGAGAGGACCTAGGCTCCCTGCTCAGATCTAGCCCACAGGCAGCTCAGTCTCCATGCGAGTCCCCTAGTAAGCAAGGGGAGCAGGATGCTGTCTCTGACATGAACTCTGTTGCCTGCTCCTGGGTAGCCTCCCCCTGGTGGGTGGCTTTACTAGGCCACAGAGAAAGAGGATCCAGGCAGTCCTGATGAGACCCCATAGATTGGGGTCTGTTGGTAAGAGGGGAGAGCTCCCCATTTCTGAGATCTAGTAGAGGGAGACAGGGGGAAAAGAAAGGGAGGTGGGACTAGGAGGATATGAGGGAGGGGTTTATGATCCAGATGTAAAGTGAATAAATTTTTTAAATAAAATTTTAAAAATTGAAGTATTAGCAATTAATGTTATAGCCTCTCATTACGTAATAATGTTTCTAAATAATACATATTAACTGAATAGGATTTGTTGTTTAAAAAAAAACTAAGCTCTGTTCTTTCATGGGGGGAGGGGCAGAGGAAAGCAGGCAATAAAGTTCAAGTCACAGACAGCCCTTGCTCACTTACTAGGGAACCCCCATGAAGACCTAGCTGCCCATCTGTGCAAGGGGCCTGAGTCCAGTTTATGCATGGTCCTTGGTTGGTACTTCAGTCTCCATAGACACCCTGGCCCGTAGGTAGCTGACACTGTTGGTCTTCTTGTGGAGCTCTTGTCCCCTCCTTTCTACCCTTCCCCCCAGTTTTCTACAGGTTTCCCTGTGCTCAGCCCAATGTTTGGCCGTGAGTCTAAGCATCTGTTTCACTGCACTGCAGGATGGAGCCTCTCAGGGAACAGCTATACTAGGCTCCTGTCAGTAAGCATAGCAGATTATCATTAATAGTGCCAGGGGTTTGCTCTCTCCCATTGGGTGGGTCTCAAGTTGGGCCAGGTATTGGTTAAGCATACCTTCAGTCTCTGCTCTATTTTTATCTCTGCACATCATGTAGGCAGGGTAAATTTCGGGTTGAAATTTTGGTGGGCAAGGTGGTGTTCCCTTCCCTCCACCAGGGTTCCTGCCTGGTTAGCGGGTGGCCTCTTCAATCTTCATGACTCCTGCTACTAAGGTTCACAGCTAGAGTCACCCCCATATCTTCCCAAGAGCCTGCCTTGTCGTAGGTCTCCAGTTTGTCATCGAGATGCCCCCACCAACCGTTTCTCTTCTTTCCATAAGCCTCCTGCCCCTGCTCACACCACGTCTGATCTCCACCCTCATTTCTCTCCATGCTCCCTCTCCTAAGCTGTTGTCTCTCTTCAGCCTATTCTGTTGTCTATTCTGTTTCTCCTTCTGAGTGAAGTTTAAGCATCCTCCCTTGGGTCCTCTTTGTTACTCACCTTTTTTGGAACTGTGAATTGTAGTATGGTTTTCCTGTACTGATTGCCAAAAATCTGCCTAGAAGTCAGTACCTACCAGGCATGTCTTTTAGTGTCTGGGTTACCTCATTCAGGATGATCTTTTCTAGTTCTATCCATTTGCCTGCAAATTTTAAGATGTCTATGTTTTTAATAGGTCAGTAGTATTTTATTGTATAAATGCACTGCTGTTTCTATACCCATTCTTTGGTTGAGAGACATCTGGGTTGTTTCCAGATTCTGGCTATTATGAATAAAGATGCTACAAACATAGTTGAGCAGATGCCCTGTTGTACGGTGGAGCAACTTTCAGGTATAAGCCCAGGACTGGTATAGCTGTGTCTTAAGGTAGAGCTATTCCCAATTGCCTGAGAAAATGCCAGATTGATTTCTAAAGAGGATGTACAAGTTTGCACTTCCACCAGCAATGGAGGAGAGTTTTCCTTTCTCTGCACCCTCACGAGCATGTGCTATCAGTTGAGTTTTTGATCCTAGCTATTCTGATGGGTGTAAGATGGAATCTCAGCGTCCTTTTGACGATGCCCTTCAAAATTAAGTCATCATTTCTTAGAATAGTATCATAAATAATTCCAGGAGTGAAGTTGTCTCTAATATTAATTTAATATTTAAGAATACCCCTGAACAAAACTGCACTCAAATTTTCTTGCATATGAAGAATTCCCAGTAGCACAGGAGATACAACAGAAGAGGAGGAAACAGCAAAGTTACTTAATAGTGTTCAGTTCACCGGTTAAGCAGATTAACAGGTGTGCATACACACAAAGCATACTTGTACATTTTCAATTTCAAAAATAAACTAAGCTCAGGATGAGTTCAAGTCTCGATTCTACAGTTGGGCCAGAGGCTTGAGTGGTTTTCCAAATACGATGAATTCAATGCTTCTTTAATTTCTTCATTTAATTAATTAAAGTATTAGTGCTGCCACTTTAAGCAAAATTGAAAAATTATGATTTAATATGAGTAAGGCATTCTGAAATATTTTAAAGAGATCTAGTATGCTTAAAGTTGTCTTTTTTTCTTTATTCTCTCATCCAGAGAGAAACCTTCCCTCTCTCCCATCCTACCATAGTCCCCCAATTCTCCTCCCCAAATCCCCACCTCCCAGATCCACTGCTCCTCCATTTTCCTTCAGAAAAGAGCAGTCCTTCCAGTGATATAAACCTAATATGGCAGAAGACGATGCAATAAGAGCAGGAATAAACCCTCAGATAGAAACTGGACAACACAGCCGAGTAGGGTCCCATAAGCAGTCAGTATAATCAGAGACACCCCCACTCCCACTGTTTCCATGACATTTTATGTTGTCCTCTGCTTTCTCTATTTTTTTCCCATTCAACTAGCCTAGAAAGTAGCATGTTATAATAACTGTTTTCATTTTTAAGGTGTCCGCACCCCTTCCTAACTATCTATTGGAGCTTAGAATGAAAGACCAGTGGACATTTGTTGGAACCTTAATATGAAGCAAGTGATGCTGGAGTGAATGGAAGCAATGGAGAAATGTCCTGTGGCTTCTGCCTTAGGCGAATGAATAGAACACACAACTACGTTATTACTTAAGCTAAGAACTTTGTCAAAGGCCAGGCATGTTTTATTTTGTTGGCGAAAGAGAAAAATATTCTATTTATTGTTATTATGCGCAATCATAATACAGTGGTTCAAAAGTTCACTGGTGAGTGGGAGAATTAAATATGAATGCAGAGAAACAGTTTCCTCACTCTACAAAACATAGGCTTAGGTACTTGTACAGGAAAGTATATTTCCTCAAGCATAGCAATTGGATTAACTCATGTTTCTTTTATTGAGTTTTTTATTTTGAATGGAATATTTTATCGTCTGGTTCCTTCAACCTTTCACAATAGAACCTTCCTGTTTCCCACTGGATTTTAGCATAGGTGATAGTGTTAACTTAAATGTATTTAAATTGACTGTCAAAATATGATTTGGTAAAAATCCATTAAAATAATCTCCCAAATGCCCTGATGCATTAAACATTTTCAGGTACACCTATATTGCAAGCAGGGGATGTGTTTATCTCCATTTTATGAATAGTCTTCAATGGAAAAAAAGAAGGGGAGTCCAGAAATTGACAGCTAGTCCAGACAGAATTTCCACAGATTGACTGTGTGCTTACACGAAGCTTTTGTTCTGTTTGTATGGATAATAATATGGTTCCTTAATTAGTTCTGGAAGACATCTATTGTAGGCTGAATGCTGTCTGGCAAACACTTAAGGGATGCAAATTTACAATTTATTTTTCTTTTGGTAGACTATTCCTTAAGAAATAAATTTCATATATTAGAGTACTATTTTCTTCATAAAACATTAAAGGACTGCAACAATCAAATATCTTTTGCCATTTTACTTAATTAAAATCTAGCTTTAGACGACTCAAATACATATAACTTAGGATAGGTGTGAAATAACCAATATACAAATTTAAAAAGTACTAACAAAAGCAAGATATCAAAGATCTCACAGCATAAGCTTATATAATGAACCCGCTAAAATGCCTATTTATATGTTATGAATTACTCTCTACAAGACTGTGAATATTTTCACACAATGTAATTCCTAACTCTAATATCTGGTAAAGAAATGGTTGTTAAAATAATTTTCAATGATCACTAGCTTTATTAAAATCATTTACCAGCACTAACCAAAAATTTTTGTAGCTCTTTGTATCTTTTTGGCACCAGTAAATCTTTGCATGTATCAAAGGCACGAAACTCAGCGTTCATAGTATACAAAATGCTTTTAATATTTATCATTAATTGTATTTGTAGAAGTCTTATGAGGTTCTGAATTTGCAAAGGTCAATAGGGACTCTGTCATCAGTGACCCTAAGGAACATGGCCATTGTAGTAAATATCTATGTGGTAGCCATTGACAAAAACAAACATCATTGATGGTTACAGTCTAGAGGATAGGAAATTTTTACTTGAGAATGATTGTGCTTTGTAATGAACAGAATTTAGAGAACAGGTGAAGCGCATTCACCTGTTGGGTTCATGGAGCAAGTGACCGAGGTTTATTTGAAGCAAGTAGAGATGTATCTGGAAGTGCAATAGGGTTGTAGGAGTTGAAAACCACATCACATGGAGACTGAGCTGCCAATCCGCCACATCTGGACAGGGGGTCTAGACCCTCTTCATGCATGGTCCTCCGTTGGTGCACCAGTCTCTGCAGGACCCACTGGGCTCAGATCCGTTAGCTTTGTTGGTCTCCTTGTGGGGCTACTGTCGCATCCATTCCCCCCCCCCCGATAAGACTCCCTGCACTCTGCCCAAAGTTTAATCCTGAGTCTCAGCATCTGCTTTGATCCCTTGTTGGGCAGCTGCCTCCAAAATGGATTTTCGAGTGAGGGGAGTAGGGGCTGCCTCTATCATGCCTGCTCTTTGATCACTCGCCCCTGGTGATGCTGCCTTCCCAGGCCATGGAGGAAGAAGATACAGGCACTCCTGATGAAACTTAACAAGCTATGGGCAGATGGCAATAGTGGAGAACAATCCTTAGTCAGTGGACTAGGGAAAGGGGATAGGAGGGAAGTGGGAGGGAGTCGGGGATTGGGGGAGGGGGGAGTTGAGAGAGGGGGCTTCAAGAATGATATATAATGAATAAATTGTGAAAATAAATAAATGAAAGAGAAAAGATAAATATAAAAAAAACCATAGAATAGTATCAGCATACAATGAGTTATGGAATCAAAACCCCAAATAAACAGTGGCTGCAAAAGATGATTGCAAATTTTAACTATAATGCCACCAATTTTCCAGTGAGGAAGAGCCAGTCAGATGAAATATAAGTGAACAACTATTTGTAGGGAGAACGGTACTCATCTCTTTGATTACAAGTTATATCAGGTGTTGTTTCTAAGCATGTGTGTTCATATCTCAGGCGCACAGGCTCTGAAATTTCAGGTGCATCTCTGAGTCGACGCATTTTGTTCTACACTGCTTTCATGGTCAATGACTACAACTAGTTTCATGTTTTTTAATGAAGTAAATTATCCACAAACTTTACATGAATGAAATTTTTGTAATTTCAAGAACATCATAAATTCTACTCCAAAGAAAACTCTTCAAGATTTGCATCATTGACTGATATAATTACTTACTTTTACATGCTTACAAAAAAGAGGCTGCTACCAGTGAAGTATGATAAGGCCTAATTTAGCCCACTACACTTTAAAATCACAGACTTCGCACTGGAAGAGTTAGAGAAAAATACAGAATTTGCAAGCAGGTTGGATCACCAAGTGCCTCCCATGGGAAGCAGGCCTCAAAAATTATTTCAGAAAGAAAATTCTGTGCTGAAAGGAATTAGGAGACTACCCCGTATAATATTTTCTTTCATTTGCCTTTAGTTAGTTTTGAATATCCACTTGCAACAACTTAGAATTGCCTCAAAAGAGGGTCTCAAGCAAATGTGTTTATCAGGTTGGTCTGTTGGGAACTGTCTTGACCATCAATTGGTGTAGGAAGATTCAGTACATTTTGCATAGCAGCATTCACTAGGTAGGTGGTTCTGCTGACATAGGAATATATTGAAGAGAAGAAAGCTACATGAAGCAAGCAAGCAGGCTGCATGGGTAGGTTGGTTTTTCTGTCTTTGACAGAGGAAAGATAGGAGGTGATCTTCAAGTTTCTCTGTACTATAACTGGGGAAATACAAACTAACATGAGCCTTTTCTTCTCTTGAATCACTTGTCAGGGAAGTTTATGACCATAACAATAAATGAAACTAGAACAATCAGTAAAAATGCATGACTACAATATAAAGTGCTTGAAATGGCAACTACCTTCATTTCCTTTAGACATAAATCTTAAAATTATGTATAGAGAATATCCTTTCATTTCCATAATTAATACTGAAATATTACAATTTAGACATGTCTAGTATTCTAGAATTTGGAGAAATAAAGTCTCCTGCTATGGTTACAGTTAGGATTTGCATTCTGACAGCTCATCATTAGTTTAAATATTTGGATAGTTATATTGATTTTCCCATACATTGGTTTCTTTGTCCTTTAATATTCATAACTGTACTTAATGTGACCATGGATTTGTTATAAGAGTTATATATAAGGTGGTTACCAACTAAGTGATCACATGGTCATTCATTACAATAACATCAAATATGATTTAACAATGACTTAACAATTAATGGGTAAATAAGGAAATACAAATATAAGAAGTAAACTTAACATAACTGATAGCTGATAGTTACATAAGCTAGGAGGACTCTGAAAGCCATCTTTGCTTTCTCCAAATTATATGCTTACTAATTCTAACAACTATCTGTCTCTTTAATTAACACTGCATCCTTTCTCTCTTTCACAGAGCTCTCTTCCACACTCTGCTTTTCTAACACTTCCCTCTATGCTCCTTTCTTCCCCCCTCTGAAAAACTGATGACTACCAGATGGTACGGCAGAACATAAACACCTCATGCCTCATGCCTTTGAACACACACTAAAAATTGCTCCATTGATCTTCTCTAATTATGCCACACTCAACCATAGAAGACTCTAGGCCTATTCAAGATCCTGCCCCTGCTATCTGGTGATACGCCAACTTCTAATAGTTTACAAATGGGGGAGGACATAGTAAAAGATTTGCAAATACTGCTCTGTTAAGAACAAAATCTCATTTAAAAACAGCAGACTCCACAAGTCAAGAAAAATGTATAAGAAAAAATTCAGACAGATTGTACTCATTGGCCTTTTATAGGCTGCCTTTTAATCTGATCACTTGTTAGGATTGCCAACTGGGTCTACTCTTTGATGGTAGCACATGGAAGTTATGTGAAACCAGGTTGATTTTCCTTGGAATGAGTTATGAACTAAATGTTAATGTATTAAACATGACTGTTTTAACTAATTTTTATAGTTTTCTAGTTTCTATATCCATTCCTGATAATTATTCATAACTTTTCCATTAAATGTTAATGCATAAAACTGTCAACTTTTCCCCTTTAACTTACTAGAACATTTTGCTCATTCTATGTGAAAACTTTGCCATGCAAAGAGTGATTTTTATAATTATAGTCTTTAGATACTTTATTTCTGGTTAATTTCTGATACAATTATACCACGCAAATTCTTCAGATATGCCTCATCTCTAACGATTTATGAAAATAACCACATTTCTCAGCAGGTTCTAGATTAGAGTGGCTGTGCGTGGAGATGTGCCAAGCCAACAGAAAGGTTTAAAGCCACCTTCCAGCTTCCTACTTTTCAGGAGGGAGCCGCAAAGAGAGTAGCTGCCTTCATCAGGTCCTCAGAGCTTCTTGGGATGACCTTGATTCTTGCCTTCTGCAGTGTGGATTGTGGAGCCTAGACTCCGGCACCAGGTCTGAGTCACCAGGTCTGACGTTTCAAAAACAGAAATCCCTCGCTTCCCGGAAATCAGTGTCCTACCATCCTTTTAACAGAAAACAGCAAATTCCAATAGTCACCTGTCTCTGAGGACAACACAACTGGAACTTATTTGACAGACCTCCTTGAGTAAAAGGTATTTCTTAGAAGCCCCAGAAAGGACTGTGGTCTTCCATTGGAAGGCTTGATGACTGCAATATTGATTTCAATATTATAAAAGGTAAAGCAAGAATTTATACCCAGGGCTTCTCCATATGCTAAAAAATCACCATATGCTAAGCTGTGAAAAGACCCCTTTAAGAAACCAATAGTGAGCCGGAGACCACAATCTAGTGGTCTTTCTGTCTTCTTTCCAAGATAAATTTCTGGCCCAGACCATTCAGATGTCAATCCTCACAATCTAGGAAGATGCTCAAGTTTACAATTTCAAGACAGAACATATTTTAAATGTGTATTTTCTATATGTTTTGTTTTGGTTTCTTTATCAGTGGTAGATTTTATTTTTTCTCAAAGTCCCCTCTTACCCAGAAAGTTGAACATTTGCTAATATTTATTGACCAGTTATGTCTCTTGTTTATGAAATTCTGTTTGTGTATCTGTTTCTTATCTTGATGTTTATCTTTTTCAGTTTAGATGTTATGATTGTACTGGGACTACTGTTATTTTCTTGTTATCCTACAAATACCTTCTGGTAAGCGGCATTTTTGTTGCTGTTTTGCTGTCATTTGTTTATAGCACATACTCACTCAGAAATATTTAGTGTAATAAACTCTGTTAGCTTTAGCCTTACATACTAAGAAATGTTATTATTTTAAAAGAAATAACTATCTTCACAAAACCACTGCATCTTACATCTGTTATTCAAAGGTTCATTCTTTCTTTTAGGACTTTGCTGTCTCTTGTTCAGTTTAAACCGTTTCTGCCTATGACTGACTCATTCATTTTTATACTCATTTTTTAAGACATTTTAAATTCATTTTTTAAATCTCACACACATATGTAAATGTATTTTATATATTGTATATATAATATGTGTATATCCTAATTATTTATATTATATCTCTATATTATGTATATACAACCGTATTTCAATTAGGCCACCCTCACCATCCACTAACTCCTCCCAGAACTATCCATCAATACCTCCCCCTCTCAGCTTCATATTCTCTTGTCCAGTTACTGCTGCCATATGTGCATAGGCAGGCTACCAGGGACCACATCCGTAAAGAACTGCCACTCCCTCAGCAACCATCAGCTACCAACAAGACCCTAATCTAGGAGTGTGGTCTCTGAAAGCCTCCTAAATCTACGCCGGAATATTGACTGGCTTGATCGTGTGAAAGTTTGTGCAGGAAACCACAGTTGCTGTGTGTTCATGAGTACAAAGGCCATGTCCTGTCCAGGACATGCTCCAAGGCCATGACATGCTTCAAAGCAGTCCCCCAACCCCTGTTTCATATGATCTTCCTGCTCCCTCTTTATTAGAGGAAGGACTGTGATACAGATCTTCATTTGAGGTTTAGCTTTCAACAGTCATTTGACCAGTTCTGACTCTACCCTAACCACCTTGCAAGAAGCTTCCCTGATTCCGATTTTCTTTCACTGTACTTTTAAATTTACCACAGCTTCTTAATGTTTATTTGTTAAAGGTAAAAATGATTTACTCGTGACCTAAGCAGTTTGGGCTTCACATATTTTAATTCTATATATATTGTTCCAGATTTCTCTAATTCAAGAATCCTCATATGGGTTGGGTTTGTCATATTGGAGAAAAAAAAATATCCTTTATAAACAAGTCACAAAAATTACTAACCTAGAAAATTTCTTAAAATCTACCTCACTGGGCTATTGTGAGAATGTTTCCTGAAGATGTATATGAAATGTATTTCAAACAGTGGAGTGTCACATAGCATCAACCAAAGGCAGGCAAGATAGAGTGACACAGAGAGAGTTTAATTAGTATGGACTCACTACATTGAACATTTTCTTTAATCATGAATATTCCAATATTTTATGAGGTGAAAAGCTACAGAATAGATGAGTTAGGTTAGGAATCCAAAAGTCTTTTCCCTGGCTACAGAAACAGGCACCTGCCTTCTGAACACAAAAGATTGATGTTATCTCTAAGCCATCTCCAGAAGAAGCACATGGTCAGCAGAAAATGCTTTCCTGAGTCAAACAGGTTGGCTCTGGAGTATCCATTATTAACTAGAACCTAAAGCTGGTTAATCATAGGCTATAAAAAATGCTCCCTGAAAATGTAGTCTTGCTACTTCTTACTCACTAAGAGGTCTATTAATAAGCATAGCCATCTCATAAACCATGGTGTAAAATACTTATTACCAAGTAGATGAAAAATCAACAGAATCTGATATAACACAAATGTACTTTTTAGAGCTTGTTTCAGACACAAGAGAATAGTACAGATATGTGAGGATGCTATCAACCTGTCTCTAAGTCTTGTTTCTGCATAATTTCTTATCTCAGCAATAGTCTCCTATATATGTGAAGTTATGTAATATGGAGTTATGTGGAGCTTTGTCCTTTCTCTAGACTTGACATCACACCAGAATGTGATCTTCTATTTCCTGGCAGTTGCAGAGAAATCCTTAGGAATAACATTTATTGAAAAGGTTTGGAAGATGTGACTTGAATTTGAACCAAAACTGAGTCATTTATAATGGAGAATAAATGATTCCCTAGAGGAAATCAGATTGCTTTTCTGAAAAGAATGGAGAGTGAATGCTAGTCAGACAAAGATGACAGATGTCCACCATGTGCCCCAGTCTTCTTGTTGCCGGCATCACGGGTCCAGTCCACTAAAGTTTCATCCCTCTGGAGACCACTTTGTGTTTCAAAATTGCTGTTTTCAAAAATCACATTAGACTACCAAGTATACAAGTGCCTTTATATGCAACACAGAGGGCTGTGTTAAACAATTTATACAGCAGCAGGTGCATGTCTCCTGAATAGAAAAAACGAACCTTCCATACAGAAGCCGACCTTGTCAGATGCCGCCGGAAGAAAGCTGCTCTATGCACAGCTGAAGTTGAGCTGCATAATAATAATATATCCTACAATTGCATGTGAGCTGTGCTAAATGCCAGGTTTAGCAAAAAATCAGTGTGATACTTCTACTAGAAATGGAGCTAACAATTATTTTCAAATTTAATGCTAGTTAAAAATGGATTGTTATAGAACAATTTCCCCCTCAGAGAGTTGGAAAGAAACGTGTGTTTTCTTTGTAAAAATCATCTTAAATAAATCCAGTGTATCTTCACTTTTTAAATTAATTTTCAGTGAGGAAACCACTTTGTGGAATTTTGGGAAAGACAGACTGATGTCAAATTACAGTGATACTGCTGCCAAGCTTTATGCCCTTGGCAAAAATTTTCCTATCAATAAGGCCTCCGTGGACTTAACTACAAAATAGGAACACCATTTATACCTGAGCCCAGAATTAATTAAGAGGTTCATGGAGTGCTTGTAGTGTGTTCAATACTAAAGGGTATAAAATACAAAATAAACCCATGAGCATGGCTAAACATTAAACGTTGAATGGCCACTATAAGCCGTATGTTAAAGGCTTGGTACTCAGTATGGCTCTTTCAGACTGTCTATACTTTAGAGGGTGGGGCTCACTGGATGGCCTTCATGAGGAGGATGGTGCCCCACTGTTCTCTTCTTGCCTCCTGGCTTGTAATATAAAAGTTTGGTTGTCACAAGCTCCCACCACAATGTGGCTCCCTTGCCCATGGCCCTCAGCAATAGTGCCACTTGGTCTTGGGCACTTGACCTTGAGACTATGACCTAAAATTGTCTCATATATATCAATAAAGTATGGAATATCCAATAAAGTATGGAACACTATCACAAGTACAACACATTTCAATAGAACTTTAGTGAGTGAAATGAAGTTCTATGTAAATATGGATGCTGGGTACTAGAGATGTAACTAAGCACTAAAGAGCACTCTGTGCCTTTCGGGGGGAAACTGAGTTCTGTTCCCAACACTCATGCTACAACACAAAGCTACAAAAACCTGTAGCTTTACCCTCCAGCGACATGACACTGTCTTCCGTTCTCCATGATCACTGCACACAGGTGTCAGAGACACATGTATCCTTTGAAAATAAATCTGTAGAAACTTCCTAAAATATCTACATACATAAAAGAGTTTAAGTGGAGCTACCTTATACGGGAAGGGTGATGACCCAACTAGGCACCACGTACTACCAAACGCAATTTTTAATGCCAGCAATGGTTAATGTTTCTCGAATTGTTGGCGATTGAGGTCTGAGTTGATGGCATTGGTTACCTTCCAAAACCTCAAAACACTGACAGCATAGAATATGGAGAAAACTAGCTACTACTCGATTGGAAAACTTACCCTTACTGGCTGGTATTTTTATTTCTGGAAGGTGCTATACATGCTACCAGAAAACATAAGAAATCATCAACCCCATCCATCTATGAACCTTCCAAGATGCAATAATGACTTTCTTACTATCACATTTTTTTAAGTAGCATTATGTCTTGTATGTTTGAGTATTTGTCTGTGTGTATATGTGCACCACATGTGTGCCTGTTGCCTACAAAGGCCAAAAGAAGGTATTGGAACCTCTACAACTAGAATTACAGGTGTTTTTTACCTATGACATGTGACCTAAAACTGGGCGATCTGCAAGAGCAACCAATGTTCTCAACTACTGAGCCATCTTTTCAGACCATAGACCATTTCACTTTAACCAAACATTTTAGAATACTAGGGTAGCTTTCTTACACATCAAGAGATAAATAAGGACTTTTGTTAAACATTGATTTCTAAATAATGCAAATATACTTGGATCAAAGCCACTAATATTAGGAATTGGTCTTGATTTTCTCTGAAAATTTTAGAGAAGCTCTGGAAATAAATTCTACTTTACAGCATTCCCTGTCTTACTATAGGCTAAAAGACTAGAAGGGTCACATAAGGCTCTATATGATAAATAAAAATAAAGACATAAAAACAAAGGAATCATGGTGGAGGTGAGAGGGTACTTTCTTTTGAAGATTAAGCTACTCATTATTGAAAATACTTAACTGTAAGTCAAAGAGCCAAATGTGGACTTTGCAGTCAAGCTTTGCTTTCAGCTTTGTCTCCTGCTTCAGAGCTTAATGACATTGAGTCTAGAGAAGTGACTAAGAACTCAAGTTTGCTATCAGGTAGTATTAACTCTGCCTAAATCACTTGTAAAGAATGAGCCTTTGCATGCATAGTCAGTCTGATTCTATTTTCTCATCTGGAAAGATTGATGGCATTTTTATTTTTATTACTCCTTTTATTTTTCATATTATAATTATATGAATTTCCTCTTTACTTTCTCCTTCAAATCCTTCTGTATATACCTCCTTGCTCTGGTTCAAATTTTTGCTGTTTTTTATTAATTGTTTTGTTCATATAAATTCATAAATATACTCTGCTCAGTCTGTATAATATTACTTGTTATGTATGTTTTCAGGGCTGTTCATTTGGAATTGGATAACCACTCAGTGTGTCTTCCCTAGAGAAGAACATTTCTCCCACTCTCAGTATTCCTTAGTTGCCTATAGTTCTATAGTTCTTTGTACAGAGTTGAGGCCCCAAGGCTGAACAAGGACAACTACAGACATATCAAAGTGAGTGACATTTTATTATGTGCTTTATAGAATTTTATATGGATGAAACAGGTAACACTTTTGAGGGGATTTACAAAGAGCTTCATATCCTGGTTTTCTCCAGTTTGTATTTATCTTTAGCCTTTTACCAAGAGCCACACACAAAATAGGTGCACTAAAATATTGTTAGATTGTGGTTGCTATCTGTCTACTGTTGTTTCCTTGAAAGAAACCGCAAATTCAAGGGATGTATTGTATTCTTTATATTGCATGAGGTCATTGTTTAACAATTGAAATGGGATGGGAGTGTGTGCAACATAGAATCTTGGGCCTCACACAAGGTACAAGCTGCTCCTTCACACACAGTAGGCTTTCTGTCTACCACATGCTGATTCTTTCAGTTACAAGTATGAAATACTGTAAGGAATGGTGGTGATTATGTAAGGAGCCTGATATGCTATTCAAATCTCCTTTCCTGACTATCTCAACTTACTGTTTTAAAAGGCTCTGTCTTGTGGATAACATTGCTAAAGATTAACTACACATCATTGCAGTATTTGTGGCTACATTCTTTCTTCCTTATTTGACTACAAACACTTCAGATTGTAACTTCAGAGTTACAATCATCTTTTATTATCGTAGCTTAGCATGCAGACTGTCAAATAATAGCCATATAAAAGTTTATCAGTTTTAATTTAATTCATAGAGAAAATTTGGAAAGCCCTTGAACTTACAGATGTGATATTTCTTTCTTTGGAAACATTATTTCTTAGGTAGCATTGTAACCAGGATTGTACTTTAGGTGCTAAACAGCAGATGTAATGAGTCTCCTGGAAGAAACTCATAAACACATATGTAAAAAAAATAATTTAGAGGCATCCATAGTTTCAAATAAATTTAAGGCCACCTCATTCAAAACATATGAATGTTAATATCACTGTCTTGTTGAAACCCATGCTGCAAGGATCTGAACTGGTGTGTGTCATCATTTTGCATATGAAAATACATGATGAATCATCCTTTAGTCTTATCAGTCTTGGTGACCTACTCCATTAGCAGCTGTCTAGCTTCTTCGTCGAGCACTTAGGAAGAATATTGCATAGAAAATAATGTATTTCTTCATGTGTTTTTGAAATTTTAATTTCAAAGTATTTCTTAGTTTCACAGCAGAAATACTAATATGAAAGTATTGTTTCATAACTTTGATCAGGCTAAATGAATTTGTAAGCAGAAATGCTTTTCAGCTGCTCACATCTAATATCTTCTCCCACTTCAACTATTTTCACATTTTCCAAGTGCTAATAAATGAAACAAAAATGAATAGGTCTTTAGGCTGAAAGTAAAGACCAAGCTTTTCAGCATGGCTTGGACTCAAAACACAGAAATGTGTTTGCTTTCAACCTCCAAGATTGATTCTTTTTTATTTTTAGTTTCCTGAAGCTTCTCTTTCTCTAATTGTAAGTATTAGTTGTTTTCAGTTCTTTGGAGCTTTGAAAGCGTTCTGACATTCTCACTTTTACAGTATCATTTCATAACTAATGCATTTGGATGATTAAGCCAAGGGAGAGAAAGCAAAGGAGGAAGGCCTGACAGCAAAGCAGAATTTTTGTCCTGGCCTTATACAAATGCATCTGCTCCCACTGCCCACTGATAAAACTATCACTTTCTCAGGGACTTTAGTGACCTTTCTTCTGCACAGGCCAGAATAGAATCCACCTGTAATAACCTGTAACAACCAGAATAATAGATATACAAAGCCATGTGTTTAGGAAAAGCTTTGTACCAAAACCTGAATTTCACTAATGTATTCACCTTTTTTTATTCAAAATAGATGCCCACCCTACACACACACACGCACACACACACACACAGAGAGAGAGAGACACACACACACACACACAAGCACGCATGCATGCACTATATCCTGATTCCAGTTTCCACTACCTCTACTCCTCCCAGCTCCTCCAAACCTCCAACTCCGGATCTGTTTCTGTCTCTCATTAGAAAACAAACAGGCTTCCAGGGGACAATAACAAAAAAAAAAAAAAATAACATAAAATATAATAAGATAAAGCTGCCACATTGGAATAAGACAAAACAAACCAACAGAAGGAAAAGAGCCCATGAGAAGGCACAAGAATCAGAGATAGACTCATTTGCAAACTCAAAGATCCCATAAAAACACCAAGTGATAGTACATATGCAAAGGACACGTGCTGACCCTATCTCTGTGAGTTCATATGTACATCAATACTGCTGATTTAGAGGATCTCATTCCTTGGTGTGCTCCATTCCCTCTGGCCCTTACTCTTTCTGTGTACTTTTCTGTAGGGCTCTGAGACCTAAGGGGAGTGATTTGATGGAGACATCCCGCTTAGATCTGAGTGTTCCAAGGTCTCTCACTCCTGCATACTGTCTTGCCCTGGGTCTCTATATTTGCTTCCCATCAGCTGCAGGAGGAAGCTTCTCTGATCATAACTGAGCAAGACACTGATCTATGAGTTTAGAAGAAAGTTATTAGGAGAGTCAGAGAACCGTTTGAGTATTTGGTTTTACCTTGGGTCCTTGAGCTATCTAATCTGAGGTTCTTGGTCACCCAAGCAGTGTCGGGTATGGGTTTACTCTACTTTTTAGGTAGCCATAATATACAGTACCATATGTTAAACCCTATAAATTATGACTAGATTCACTATGTATTATTTTAAAAAGCATAACAAAATACATAAATAGGCAAGGCAAGGTATTTGAAAAGTTGTAGAGTTTTAATATATGACCTTTGAATGATGGGGTTATCAAACTTCAACTCATGATCAACTAGTCTAGCCTGCTTGTTCATCTTCCTTTCCTGGATGCCTGGTCTACAAATTTCAGGGTCAGTTACCCAGCCCCCAAAATTGTTTTAAGGATTAAAAATATCCTACTTGTTCTTCTCTGGGATTCCCAGATGATTGATTAGTGCATTACTATATATCATTCCACCACCCCAAAATATCAAACACCAAATTATGCACATTTCAGTATCTATGCAATGTGGGAAGATCTTTATAAAATGTGAGACAGGCCGTCATTTCTGCAGACTAAACATTTTATTAACAGAGATTCATATCATAAAATCATAAAAATAATACAAAATTAAGACATGAGGGATTTCTAAATTTAAGCTACAACCCACTTCTGTGGAGCTGGGACAAATTTTGGAGGACTGTGTGGTAACTGTTATGAAAAAGAAGAGAAAGTAAAATAACTCCCAGAGACACTGAAAATGGAGGAATTCTGTTTATATGATAAGCAGAAATGATAATATTTTATTATTTTTAAGTAATAAAGGGATACTTTAAATCATAAAGTATTATAAAGAATGATCAAAGTATATATTGGAATATGTTAGCCAGTGAAATTATCTAATTGGTCATTTTTCTCTTTTTAATAATTGGTTTTTACCTTATGTATATTGGTGTTTTGACTGCATAGATGTCTGTGTGAGGGTGTTGGATTCCCTGGAACAGGAGTTACAGACAGTTGTGGGCTGCCATGTGAGTGCTGGGGATTAAACCTGGGTCCTCTGGAAGAGCAGCTAGTTAGTTCTCTTAACCAGTAACCCATCTCTCCAGCTCCTAATTGGTCATTTTTCATTGGTACGGTTTAATCATCATGAAAAGTTTTGTTTTATAACAATTTCAATAATGTTTGTCTATAAAATATTGTGACTATATATTTGACAAATTGATACATTTACTTCTCCAACATATATATAGTATTGAAAGCTATTCTCTGGGGGAGTAAATAATGTAAACATGTGAAAAAATTAGTTCATAGACCTTTCCTTTTTAAAAATGCTTAATCAAATGTGTTAGATGAGATTCTAGACAATCTTGGTGAAAATATCTAATGAAGTAGCTGAGACATGTTAAAGGTAGTACTAAAAATAATTGGTACTGCTACTGTGATGATGATTATGATGACAATGATCACAATGAAGAGAATTATATAAATTAGCTCATGTTTATTCGGCGAAAATAATTACAAAAAGCAAAATGGAGAAAACAGTTATTTTGGCTCACAGTTTCAAAGATCCATGGCTGAATGACTCAATGCTTTCAGATCAGCAGCAATTATCTCACTGTAATGGCATAGCAGAGACAGGAGCTCTTTACCTCAGGAACTACATGAGGCAGAGAGCGACGTGACCCTGTTCATAGGCTTCTTACTTTTTCTCCTATTATTATTGTTTTTAATTTACATAGTCAGTACTATCTGATGATGCCATCCATATCCAAATCTGGTCTTCTTGATCTAGTTAATCATCTCTAAAAACAACCTCATGCTACTAGAAAAGCAATGTACTAATCTTTTAATCATGTCTCAATTCAGTCAAGCTAACAATGAAAATTTAACCATCACAATCTTGAAGATAAAAAGTTCAAACCTAGGTCTTCAGATTCTAGTCCTGCTGTGTGGTGCCCACTCTCTGTGTAGGGATGGCAATGTTTCTGAGCTTGACTTTCTTCATCGGTAAATGTAAGTAATGATTTCCATTTCTCTAAACTATTGAGATGATCCAATGAAATAATGTTTATGATGGTGCAATTTGTACTTTAAAGGCACGTACCTGGGTTTATGTTGGCACAAATGATGAGACTATGCCTAACCATTTAATAGACTTTGATAGGAAGTCAACAGAATTTTAATATATCTCCAGATGGATGAAAAATAATTAGATTGTCTCATGAGACTTTTTTAGCTATCAATAATAGCTGCTTCAACAGTGAAGTGTTTCAAAATCATAAATAATTTCTCATTGGAACAAGAACAAGACAAAAGCATTTAAAAAGTATTAGGATTACTGGTTTAAGAATAACTTATCATTCTGAATTTATCTGGGAGCATCTGTATGTATGCAGGATTTTTGAGAACAGAAGGATTTCAAATGAAGGGCAAAGAGTTCCAACTATTAGGGGAAGGATATAGATGAAGTCACAAGGAGCAGAGAAACTAGATTATTCTAGCTCCTTTAGTTCACTAACCAAAATCCTTGTTAAGTTGTAGGGTCCAAAATTCATAGTGTAATGTACATAATGAGCACCTTATTCTACCACATTCTAGCCCATGGCTACGACAGAGGCTCTCTACGATGGACCCGTGGTACATTCAGAAACAGAAGCACTTCTAAACAAATAACCAAATGGAACAAGACTCCTGTGGCCCCAAGCAAACCATTTAACCTCACTGAGCCATATTCTTTCCAACAGCGAAATAATACTACCCCCTGTTCACCTCTGAGTTGTCAACATAAAGGAGTTATTTATCAGAAAGTGAAGTGATTCCAGGAAGAAACATGTGCTACATACCCAAAGTGTGATCACTTCATAATTTATAAGTCCTGG
This sequence comes from Meriones unguiculatus, assembly GCF_030254825.1. Taxonomy (NCBI): domain Eukaryota; kingdom Metazoa; phylum Chordata; class Mammalia; order Rodentia; family Muridae; genus Meriones; species Meriones unguiculatus. The sequence continues at coordinate 175,076,165 of NC_083350.1, read as the reverse complement.
AGAGTTTTTGTTTTATTTTGCTTTGAAACTGAGACCTTCAGTGGTTGTTCTAGGGAAACATTTTCCCCTGCTGTATCTTTTTACTTTCATAAGAAAGAGCTGTATAAGCGAAGGGTTTTGCTGTGACTAGGTATAAACAACAGAAATGATAGAAACTATGAAAAATATTTCTGAAATATCTGCCATAGCCACGAATGATATTTAGCTTTATCCTACTGGGGTTGATATTTGAGATACACACATATTTGAAAAATATTTGTTGAGGCAATTCTCCCTTCCAGAATATATGCAAGTGTTAGGATTACAAAAAGATTAAGAAGTGTCTGGCCCTGGGAACACTTTAATTAGAAACACAAACACAGAAAGAAACAGAAAACCGAATGTGTTACAACTGTTCTAACAATTACAGGGTGGTAGTGGAAGTCACTAATTCAGTCTTTGATTGCTTTTGACTATTTTTAATTGGCTTCACACAATAATAACATCTAAGTGTGGTCCATGGAATATCTTTGATCAGTGGCTGGTGGCGGGAAACAAAAACAAGATTAGAAGCACAGCCCACTCCTGGGCCCATTTTCAGTTGGGTGAGCCTTACCTGAAGAATAAGTTCATTTGCTGAGTGATTGCTAGGATTCCTCCTATATCTCAGGAAACATTTATTGGTGTTATATTTCTGGCTATTCATTTTCTCCTCCCTCTCTTCAGTCCCTGTGTCCTTATAACATATCCATTTAAGAGAAGTTTATATTCTGCCAGGCATTGTAGGAGACGCCTTTAATCCCCGTGTGGGAAGCAGAGGCAGGCAGCCAGCCTGGTCTACACAGTGAGCTTCAAAACAGCCAGAGCTACAGTGAGACCCTGTCTCGAAAAGGTAACAGTAGAGATGGAGTTTAGTTTGTTTTCTTATTGGGTCCTGTAGAGCAGTTTCTAGGAATTTAAATTTAGGAATTTGGGTTATTAGCCCAGCCTCTGTTGTACAGGCGTGAAGAGCTGAGTTAAAATCCATGTTAAAAGCCAGACGTGGCCTTGCAAGCCATTGTGGCGGGTGGGGACAGGAAGATCACAAAAAATTACTGACTCCTAGCTCCATGTGCAGTAAGAGACCACGCCTCAGGGGACTAAAACAGAATGATAAAGCAGGACCCCTGAAGCTCTCCTTTAGCCTCTATTGCTATAGTACATACACTGCACACATCTACATACACCTCTCTCTCCCTCTCTTTTGCACACACACACACACACACACACACACACACTCACACAAACACACAAACAGCCAAAAACAGAAACAAAAATTTATTTTTAATAAAAACCTTTAAAAAAAAAAGAAATTGAGATTTCACAGGGCTCCTTCGGCCCTGTCAAATATTTTTATGGAGGTATGGAAGAGATTAGTGTAAAGGGGATGATGGAGCCAAAAGCATTACAGTATGTAAATCTAGGCCATGACAAAGCTTCCTAAAGAGAAACAGATTAACAAGTTGGCTAAATCAGCCACATATGAAAAATTGATCAACAAAGTACAAAATAATGAACAGCCCTAGGACATTTTCAGGGCCTGAGAAAAGAAAACGAATTATTTCTCATTTTCAAATCTCTCTGCATTAACACTGCAGACATGTAGGCCTCTGTGACCCCGAAGAATTTCCAAGTCAAGGCTTTCCAGCCAAGCAGCACTCACAGTGAAATACTTCAGATTGCCAGGAAGGGCTGGGACCTGACAGGAAACAAACTGCCTGCTGGTTTGTGAACTGTAAAAACCGAACAAAAAAAACTGGATTCTTTAAACAAGCCGTTGTTTGAAGGTGGCAGGGGAAAAGGGGGAATTCTTTGGTTCCTCTCTACCTTGAACTTCAGCTCTGGATTGTGAAGGAGTCAGGGAGGATCAATTTAGAATAATGGTTTAATCAAAGCCCACATTTCCATGAGCTCCTGTCATTTTTTCCTTTGCAGCCAACTTGGCTTCTAGCATGCCAGAGACAAAAGGTTTCCCTGGCAGAACAAGGCTGGTGCAGCCTAGCTGCTGCTCTTCCAAATCATCCGGCAAAGCCTGCCTCGGGTTTCTGGGGCATGGGGAGCCCCCAAGCCTCAAAGAAGCAAAGGCCGTCAGCTGGGGAAGCAGCTCTCAGCATACTCCTCCACTCTGACCAGCTTCTGGTCTCCCTTTCAAGATTTTTAATTGACATTTCAACTAACATCAGGCTCAAACTTGGCTTGTCAGCATGAATGTGTTTTGCTTCTCCTTCTTAAAGAAAAGCTTAAAGCTCAGTAATTAAAATGCTGATTAACTTTTAAATACTGAAGTGTTTTATTCTGCTTCTGAGAACCTCATGCTTCAAGCTGTGCTTTTATTTAATGTGAGGCCAGGGGTGTTCCTCCTTATTTTCAGATGTGGAACACTAAGAAAAAGGGCAAGTGAAGCTCAATTGAATGCACCAGGGATGTTATGATCACAAATGAAGCCCAAGGAGGAGTATTAGTGCTATGAAGCATAAACCTTTGCAAATGCCAGCGGCTGGGAGAGATTGGAGCACTGACCTTCAAAGATGGTAAGGGGAGAGTCCGAGAGATGGAACTGGGGAGGAAGAAGAGAGCACTAATGGGAAGAAGTTTAATTTGATTCTAAATGTACAAGAAGTTGTTGAAGGTTTTGGTGTAGTTAGCCAACGTAATCTAATATTTGTGCTTGAAAAGCACACCCTTAAATCTTTTCTCCATATCAAGGTGTATCTGTGCACGTGACGGTTCTCTTTTGTGAATCCTGGCTGTGTGTCAGAGTATGCACTACAGTCTTCAACAGAGGAGTTGCTTTCTGTAACTTGCTCAGAGCAACAACCATTGTAAGTAGCAGAGCTAGGGCAGAGGCCAAACTGCAGGATTACAGCATTCCTGCTCTCAGACCACTAAACTGTGCAGAGCTAAACCAGGGACCCAGCAGCCCAAGGCTCCTGAGGTTGTCCAGCAAGCACACACCACACAAACTATGTTCCACGGAACTGATAGACTTGAGTCTACTTCTTCATAGTGACACCTGGGCTGCCTGCTAATTTTCTACTTCCTGATAACTAAGGAAATACATATACTTCTAAATGTGCACTCCAACCTAACACAAACTCTCCACAAGAAGGATAACCAATTGGTATGTTCGTCCCACAGGAGTATATTTCTTCAGCTCTCAGCATTCTTTTGTTTTGTTTTGATTTTTTTTTTCCTGTGATGTGGTCTCTTTATATAGTCCTGGCTGTCCTGGAACTCAAAATGTAGATCAGACTATCCCCAAACCCAGATAGGTCCTCCTGCTTCTGCTTCCCAGATACTGAGATTAAGGTGTTCGCTACCACACTCTGCTAGCTCTCAATGTCCTTTGGTTACCTGTAGTGCTCTGTGTAGGTTGCAGCCTCTTTGGCTTTCCACTTCTACTTCATCATGTTTATTTTTGTCCCCATTCAGCTTTACAGAGACTGAGCATGTGGTATTTAGAAATACATATGTATATACATATATGCATAATAAGAAAATCATGAAAAAAGAAGGCCATTCATTAAAAGAGAAGAGGCAACCACAAGGATAGCAAAAGAACCAAAATATCTGGGCACAGGGGTGTTTTCTGAGACAGATACTCCAACCGAAGACCATGCATGGAGATAACCTAAAACCCCTACACAGATCTAGCCCATGGTAGCTCAGTATCCAAGTGGGTTCCCTAGTAATGGGAACAGGGACTGTCTCTGACATGAACTCAGTGGCCTGCTCTTTGATCACCTCCCCCTGAAGGGGGAACAGCCTTGCCAGGCCACAGAGGAAGACAATGCAGCCAGTCCTGATGAGACCTGATAGGCTAGGGTCAGAAGGAAAGGGAGGAGGACATCCCTTATCAGTGGATTTGATGAGGGGAATGGGAGGAGATGAGAGAAGATAGGATTGGGAGGGAATGAAGGTGTTATGCCCGAATCATGAGCCCCCAAAGACCACCACCAGGAGTCAAGTTCGTTGCAAAACACATGAGGATCTTTTTATTACAAACTGCAGCTTGGGCTCATGCCCCCACAGCTAAAGCGGTGAGAGCTGAGAACCCTGTGCTTAAGTTAGTTGGGTGATTTAAAGATTCTGGTCCCTCCCAGCACACCCAAAGCAGGGGATTCCTGCCTGGCAAACATCTATTGGTCGAAACACCAAAGGGATGTTGCATTTTGAATTGATTGGCTATAGGAAGGTCCCCAAACCATTAATGATCTGGTGTCTTTCCCTAGGGGGATGGGCCGGTTTCCTAGCAACTGTATCTCTATTGAGCAGGAGGGAATGCAGTAAGGCTACTTCTTCCCAGAAGGTGGCTGGCCATCTCTCCATTTGGCTTGGTTCAGTCTTGTGCTTTAAACTTTAAAACAATACCCACTGATTTTTAAGTCTTTGGTCTCTCAGAGGGGGCTACAGCTGGGATACAAAGTGAAGAAACTGTAATTAATATAAAAAATTAAAATTAAGAAAAAGAGAACAAGAAAGGTATGTAGGAAGATTTGAGGGAGGAAAGGAAAGGGAAAGGATGAAATCATAGTATAATCTCAAACAATAACATAAACTATTTTAAATAGTATTGATTATCAAATAATTACTAATATACAGAAGGTAAAATCCCATCTATTTTCCAATGTCCCCTCCACTTTCTAGTTAAATAACAGATGTTCCTTGAAAGCACATTTTTCATTACAGACATTGTAGCTTTAAATTTTCTGCCCTAGAAAGTAGATATCTATGTTACGTCTAGGCCAACCCTTCAACTCTCCCTCAAATCTCTCATTTCCTTTAAATTAACTAGGCAAGTACATCCACCTGCTTCATTAGATCACATAGTAAAATTCCCCAGGCCTCACCCTCAATGATCACAGCATATTCTTACAGACAATTATTTCCTTGTGTCCCTTTCCCAAACCCAGCTTTGATTCTATCACTCATTACTACAATCATGCCTGTGTAATTGCCTCATCTGACTCTACATCCTACTTGCCCAGCACAGATCTGTTGTCTTTAGAATTTCTAATTTTTTTAAGTAGAAGAGTACCTTTGTACTTTAAATTTGCAGCAGCCAACAACAAATACAATCTGTATTCTATTCCTTCTCCAACTAGGTATCTTGCCCAGGCAAACTATTTGGAAAATTTTGAAAATGCTTGAGTTCTACAGATTTCCAAGTGAATTGCTCCTTAGGGATTTATGATAAAATTATAAAATGTGTTGAATGGTATTCATAATGTAAAGTCTAAGATTGAAGAACCACCAATTTTACTACATTCAGTGGCTGGCTTTATCTGACATGACTGTGTGAAATAGAAGTCTAGGCCAGACTTGGTGGAGCAGGTTCATAATCCCAGCTACTACAGAGGCTGACCCAGGTGGGTCACTGGTTTTAAGCCTGCCTGGGTGACTGACTAAGTTCAAGACCAATCTGGGCAATTCAGTGAGACTTTCACTCAAAATAAAAAACAAAAAAGAGCTGGGAACATAGATTGTAGACCTAGATTGTGCGTGCAAAGTTGAATCCCTAGTATCAAGAAAAACACAAAAGAGAGAGAGAGAGGAGATAGAGACGGAGAGAATAGACATGAAAAGGAAGAAGAAAAAAGAAAAGGAAAAGAAAGAAAGCAAAAGGAGAGGGGGAGGGAGAAAGGAAGGAAAAGGAAAAGGAAAAAGAAATGAAGAGGAAGAGAGAGGTTAGGAAAGACACTTTAATTGGGAATGCTTTAGTCTTCTTAGAAAAAAAAAATCTTCAAAACCCTTCCAATTCTACTCACAGATTGTCTCCTAAATCTGTCCACATCTCTCCATCTCTAATGCTACAATCCTGCCCCAGGCCATCAGTCACCCTAAACCCATTCCCATCTGCCTCCCTAACACATCTTCTCTATTAAATCACTCTCCACCCAGCATAAAAACGGATTCTTCAAATGTATATCATCATCCTCTTGCAGATCATCTCATTACGCTGTAAAGACATTGTCCTACATAAGAATATTAAACAAAGTCTTGGTTAAAGCCAACATCAGTGTACTCTTTCCTCGAGTTCACAACCAAACCTCTGTCTCTCTGTGCTTCTCTTCTCTTGTAATATGATTCACAAAGTAGGAGCCTCCAGTTCTTTTCTTTCTCATAATTCATTGCCTTTCCCTTCATACTTTCGTTTTCTGTGCCTATTTCTTTTAAGCTTATGTGTAGATATTTGAAAGCTTTATGTCCATGAGGTCATTAATCATGTTGAATTTTCCTCCACTATGAACAAAGTGCCAAGTTTCATCCTTGTCTCATGTTACAAATGAAATAGTTATACACCAAATATATCAAATGTATTTTTTAAACAAGTATAAATGACCTTCAGGTTATTTCTAGACATTCTTAGCGATTTTATCAAGGTTGAGGAGAGAACTAAGAAAGTCTGCAAGCACAATGACCTCAGTTTGAATCCCCAGCACCAATGTAAGACACCAGGCGTGGCTTCAGTGCGCATCAACAGACATATCCCAAGAGCTCAGTATGCAAATGGTGAGCATATGGTTCAGTGAGGCACCCTGTCACGGGACAACATGGCTATCTCAGAGAGTGACAGAGGAAAACACCTGAGCTCGTCGGATCTCTGCATGCTCATGTCCATCATGGCCACAAATACTCTGTGCCCTCACATACATTCAACATACATACACACACACACACACACACACACACACACACCACACAAATCACAAATTCTATTGATGTTTAAAAATATTTTTAAAAATTAAGCCAAAACATTTCTTTTACTGTAACTAAAATGATGCCAAACTACACAGGAAACATTTCCCGTTATTTTTATATTATCAGATAGGCCATGTATATAGTGTTCTTTTGGACAATAATTTTATTTGTGTTCCTTAATCACCAGGTTATAGTCTAGTCTACAGTAATAATACCTCCATATTTAAGTGTACCTCAAAATATATTTCAATTAAATAAATGTGCTGGTTTTCTCTGGAGTTTCTGACTTTGTCACTTTGATAAAACTAAGGCGTAATAGTTCCATTTCATTAATCCGTTCAGATGATTCATCTTTTGCATATGCCAAACCTTGTATTGAATTTATTTTAATTTTAATTTGCTTTTACAATTTTTTTCTAACATCTTTTATTTGTTCTTTGATGAATTTTTAATTTGGGTGCTGAGCTCATTCATCTTCAGTGATTTTTTTTGAGGGACTGCCTCTGACATAATCTGATTGGCCTGCTCTTTGATCACCTCCCCCTGAACGGGGAGCAGCCTTACCAGGCCACAGAGGATGACAATGCAGCCACTTCTGATGAGATCTGATAGTCTAAGATCAGAAGGAAGGAGAGGAGGACCTCCCTTATCAGTGGACTTGGGGAGGGGCATCATGAAGAAGGGAGAGGGAGGGTGGGATCAGGACGGGAGGAGGGAGGGGCTTATTGGGGGGATACAAAGTGAATGAAGTGTAATTAATAAAATAAAATTAAATTAAAAAAACAAAAATAAAAATAAATAAATAGAAATGAAAACCTTTGTATAGCCCAATAAATCAAATGAGCAAACTCCAGCATGTAGGCTGAATCCAGACATTTTGTAACCCCAGTACTATACTATAATGTATTGAATGGTGTATTTTTGTTCTTAGCCTGATTGCTTGCTTTCTTTCTTTTTTCTTTCTTTCTTTCTTTCTTTCTTTCTTTCTTGCTTTCTTTCTTCTTTTTCTTTCTTTCTTCTTTTTCTTTCTTTCTTCTTTTTCTTTCTTTTTTCTTTCTTTCTTCTTTCCTTCCTTTCTTTCTTTCTTTTTCTCTCCTTTTGTATTTTTTCCTTTCATTTTTAAGCATTTATAAGTACAGCATAAAAGAGAACATATAATAGGGAGCACATGGAGTTCACAGACCACTTAGGCCCTCAGCCCTTTTACTTATTTGCTTCACTAACGACTGATTTATTTTTTAATAGTTGTGTTCTATACTTTAGTGTTTCTTTGGTTAATTAAGTATATGCATTGCCATTATAATTTCTTCATTGATTTTGGATTCTTTGGAGATGTGTTTATTGATAGTCAAATAAGTGTCACTTTATATTTGATTCATTGTTGATGCCAGCATATCATCTGTGGCTGGGCCCGTACAGAAAACTTGAAAGAACTCCAAACTGTCTCAAGGGCTTAGAGTGCGTCCAATATTTTTGTATCATCATGGTATATTTGGAAGGAATCTTTCCATCTCGAAATGTGAATTTTGTAATTTTATTCACACCAATTAGATGTGGTCGTTTAATTAGATTGCTACCATCATCAATCTTCAGCATCTTTGATCCATTCCTGACTGTAGTGAGCACTCCCATAGCAACTGTAACATGTTTGCATTCATCCTTGCACTGCTAACCATTTTTTGTTTTATGTATCTTAAAGCCATTTTTTCAGTAGCATAGATGTTTCAACGTTTTAAATTTCTTGGTGACTAAAGATTGTATTATATTACCATTATGACAGAAATGCTTTTTCAAAAGTTTCATATTAATATTGTTCACCCATGTGTGTGTTGACCTGTGTCTCAGTATATTAATATTGTGTACCCATGTGTGTGTTGACTTGTCAGTGTGGGCTTGCACTTGCCAAGGCATGTGTGTGGAAGTGAGAAGACAAATTGTAGGAGTCTTTCTCTACTTCCATCTTCTTTAACCATGATCATTCCCGTTGATTCTGACATTCTGCATACTCTAAGCTGGCCTGAATCTTGGCTGTAATCTCCAACTCTGATTCCCTCCTACCTATAGGAATGCCAAGGCCAGAGATGCATACTACCATTTCTGAGATGGCTGTGTGGGCTCTAGGAAGTGAGTCCAGGTTATTAGGCTTTCTTGGCGAATACTTTTTCCCACTAAACCATCTCACCTTCCCTAGAAACACTTTATCTTTAAAATATTTGTATCAGATCTTTCTATATGAGCAGTAAGTCCTCTGAATAATATTTCCCTGTTTTATTTCTCAACATCATTCTACTTGTAGCCTACCCTTATTATGGCTTTATAAGTAGAAACCAATTGTACTTTTAAAAATCTATAGACAGAACTGATACCATTTTATAAGAAAATAAATTTTATTTTAATTTAATTTGATTTTTGACACTTTTTCATTTCTGTTTGCAATCTTATTTTATAGATTGTGTTTTAGTTTTACTAGCCCTGTTTAGTTTTTTCCACTCCAAACTTATTATTTGAACTTATTCTATATTTTTCTGTAAGTTAAGGAGAATTGATGCAATGAACTCTAAGTTAAGAAATACTCAAGGTCATACAGTGATCAGTATCCTGACTGTTCTCTTCAACCGGAATACATGTTTACAGCATTTCCCATAACATATTACATTTTCACTGTTTGTTCTGCCTGGCTTATTCCGTATTCTATCAAATAATATTTTTATTAGAAATCATTCTTATATTATATATTCTGATCATGGTTTCTCACCCTAACTTTCTCCAGATCTTCCCCACTGCCTTACTCCCTCATCCATTCAACTTCTCTTTCTCTTTCTCTCTCTTTCTCTCTCAAACAAACAACATTCAAATTATAAAATGGCAAGGCAAAACAAAGAAAAGCACAAGAAACACGAACACCTACTCACAAACACCATAAAAACCACAAAATTGGAAGCCGTAATATACAAACAAAACAGCAGTAAAGAAAAAGTGCACACACAAAGCACATACAAGGCAAAAAGTCTACAAAAATCCCAATGAGTTTGTTTATAGTTGTCATCTAAAGCTGGAAATGAGGCCTCCCCTTTAATGTGGTAAATAAATACTATTAGACTCCATGGGAGAAAATTGTGTTTTCCTTTGCAAGTGATATTATTGATATTCATTTTTGCTCAGAAATTTGTTTACCTGCTTCATATACCTCCAGGCATCATAAGTATTCTGTATTGAGTTAATTTGTACTATTCATTGATTGCAAATGTATATTGCACTACTTTAAACTTTACTAGACTTAAATAATCAATACTTAAAATGTTTTCAATACTTAAAATGGTTGCATAATCAGTGATTGTCATACAAACATGTATAAGAGTAAAATGTTGAATTCCATGATACATATGTCTCTGAGTTTACAAAATGTGATACTCTGCCTTTTTTACTGGGTTCTAAGCATGTGTGCTCCAAACTGTCTTTTCTACTGGATTTTCAGGCTGTTTTATTTGCTCGTGGAACATTTAGTGCCACATTCTTCTCATGCTTATGCTTTAGTTGATGACAATTGTCTCTGAGCGTAATGCTGAAGTCCAGTTTAAAGTTTTCAGTACAAGAAGGCTATGATATGCCTCCCAGAGCAAAAAGATGTGAAATACAAGCTCTTTCAGACCTGAGTTACAGCGTTGTTGGCCATGATTTCAAAGCTAATGAAACATAAAGTGTCCTTAAACAGAAACAATAAGAAAGATTTTTAATGATTGCCTGCAATGCTGTTATTAAGCAGAGGTTTACAAAAATCTATCTCTGTGTTTATTATGCAAGACATTCTCACAATTTGATAATTCAGTATTTATAACAAGTTAAAGGAAGATAGCCACAGTGAATAAGAATGTACCACATTTTGGTGTCATTCTTTCTAGAATGCATTTCTCAAAAATTTTTGTTTTATATTTGTTTGGAAAGTCAGTTTTATTATTATTTTTATTATTTTATTTTTCTTTATTAATTACACTTTACTCACTTTGTATCTCCCCTGTGGTTCCCTCCCTCCTCTGGTCCCAATCCCTCCCTTCCTCTAGCCTCTGCATGCATGCCCCTCCCCAAGTCCACTGATAGGGGAGAACTTCTTTTCCTTCCTTCTCATCCTAGTCAATTAGGTCTCATCAGGAGTGGCTGCCTTGTCCTCTTCTGTGGCCTGGTAATGCTGCTTTCCCCTCAGGGGAAGGTAATTAAAGAGCAGGCCAATCAGTTCAGGACAGAGACAGTCCCTGTTCCTATCACAATGGAACCGACTTGGATACTGAACTTCCATGGGCTACATCTGTGCAGGGGTCTTAGGTTATCTCCATGCATAGTCCTTGGTTGGAATAGCAGTCTCAGGAAAGACCTCTGTGCTCAGATTTTTTGGTTCTGTTGCTCTCCTTATGGAGTTCCTGTCTTCTCCAGATCTTACTGTTTCCCACTTCTTTCCCAAGATTCCCTGCATTCTGCCCAAAGGTTGCCCATAAGTCTCAGCATCTACATTGGTAGTCTGCAGGGCAGAGCTTTTCAGAGGTTCTGTGTTAGGCTCCTGACTTGTTCCCTCTTTTCTCCTTCTTCTGATGTCCATCCTCTTTGCCTTTCTGGATAAGAATTGAGCATTTTAGCAAGAGTCCTCCCTCTTGATTAGTTTCTTTAGGTGTACAAATTTTAGTAGGTTTATCCTATACTATATGTCTATATGAGTGAGTATGTACCGTGTGCATCCCTCTGCTTCTGGGATAGCTCACTCAGGATGATCTTTTCCAGATCCCACCATTTACCTGCAAATTTCATGATTTCCTTGTTTTTATTGATGAGTAATATTCCATTGTGTAGATATACCACAATTTGTGCATCCATTCCTCCACTGAGGGGCATCTGGGCTGTTTCTAGCTTCTGGCTATTACAAATAAGGCTGCTACAAACATGGTTGAGCAAATGTCCTTAGGAATCCTTTGAATATATGCCCAGTAAAGTCAGTTTTAATAGGTGTAGCATTTAAATTGAAAATAACTTCTGCTCAGAAACATTGAAAATATTTTCTACTCTTTTTATGATTCTCTTATTTTTAGAAATTGCCAAATAATTTGGGGAGATAAGGCTCCAACTGGTAACTCTAGTTATCGAATAAAGCTTCCAGTACCAGGGAATGGGTGATATATAATAAAGTTCTGGATCCCCAAACCACCCAGGTTATTACCAAAGCAGCAGCTCCTCACAAACTGATGGTAAAGCCATGTTGCTGAAGACAACACCTACAAAATTCATGGAACACGAAGAAGTTGAGTTGATGCCTCCCTAGAGCCTTTACCCTTAGGAACTGGTGTTGCTGGTAGTGGAAGGGACTCTGCATGCTAACAAAGGAAAAAGGTAAACAGTAGACCAGTACTCATTGCAAGATACAAGTCTCCATAGGTCACCAGGCAAGTACCTACTCTGAAAAGACCCTGATCTGTACACAGTAACAAGCATCTCCAGCTGGGCAGTGGTGGTGCACGCCTTTAATCCCAACACTCAGGAAGTAGAGGCAGATGGGTCTCCAAAGTTTAAGACCAGCCTGGTGTATAGAGCGAGTTTCAGGACAACCAGAGCTGCACAGAGAAACGTCGTCTCAAAAAAGAAAAGAAAAGAAAGAACCATCTCTAAATTCAAAAGCATCATAACAGAAAACTCTCTCAGTGGTAAACTCCATCTTCAGAAAATACACTCTAGATTCAATATTTTCAATACAGCCAACAGTTTTATAAACTCATGTGTTTATATTTGTGCTCAGCCGTGTGTGCATTAGGGACTTTTTCAAATGTCTCATTTGACATATCATTATAGCTAGATAGCCAAAAAAATCTAAATTATTATTTCTGGGTTGTTATTATTATTTTAAGATTCACTTATTTTATGTGCATGAGTGTTTCTCTCTCTTCCTCTTGCTCTCTTTCTCTCTCTGTAAGTGTGCCTGTGTGTGTGAATATGTATACCATAAGTGAGCTTAATGCCCAAAGAGGTCAGAAGAGTGTGTCTGGTCCCTTGGAAGTGGAGTTATAGATGGTTGTAAACAACCAAGTGGGTACTGGGAACCAAACCTGGGACCTTTCAAAAACAGTTAAGGATTCTACTGAGCCATGTCTCAGCACTGACTGTTTACTAGACTTCTTTTTATATTTTAATTTTGATTCTGATTAAAGTAAACAAAGAATGTCTTCAAAATTCATATGAAAATCGTATGTCCTCTTTTTTAAACCCATTAAATTAAGAGTAAATGGCTTTATGAATAAAATACCACACATTTCAACAAAACTGTATTGAATTAATAAGCTATAAAACTATGTTATGACAATAGACATATTGTTTTACACTAGAAAATATAATTCATATATTTTCTATAAGCTCAAGTTTACTACATTCAGAGATTATGCCACAAATAATGTAACAAATGTTAAATTGGGCAGAAACTTAATCAAATAGAATTAGTATCCTGGTAAAAGAAAAAGATCCAGAACGTATTGTGCAGAGCAGGGAGGTCAGGTGAGGACACAGCAAGGAAGTTGGCATCTCAGCTCAAAGGAAAACTTATTCTGAAGCAAATTTCAAATTCTAGAATCTGATGCTGTATTGTATCTCAAGAAGTGAAGTAAATGAAACAATACTTACCAGAAGTTGCCCGAAATTTTTCTAAAGATGCAGTGATCAGATCACCTTATAAGATTTATGTCTATAATTGTCAATGAATTGTGACATGCTCTCTAAGCTACTGCACAGAGAAAGGATGTTTGTACTTAACTTTCCCTGAGAAACATATCTAGTCTTTTTCTAACATCAGTAAATCATTATTTTCTTTGTATAGTCCAACTTAATATCCACCAGCATAATAATAATGCCATACTTAAATCTGTTACCATCAGTGAGCTTAAACAATCCTGTCATTTAGAAAGCAGCTAGGTTATATTTCAAGCAAATATGGTATGAAATTAATTTAGCTATAAACTAAATTTCATTGCTTTCAAGAGACTAGATCTGTAATAAAAGAAACTTCATTTCTCTTAAGTTAATTAAATGATATATTATGTAATCAACTTTTAACAGTCACTAATTTTTTTAAGTAAGTTATTTCAAATATGAATCTTCAAATCTTACTCAATGCAATAAATCATAGTTAGGATCAAATTAGTAGTATGCCCCATTAAGATTTTGAATGAACTATTAGTTTTAACATTGTAACTAACCAATTGAGAGTTTTATGGTTACATATACTGTTGTTCATCATATTTAAATTCATAATTGGTCAAAATAAAACCCTGAGACCATCCTTTAAAATATTCATAAGTTTAATTCATATTTTTACCAGAAATACTTACTTAACAGTCTTGGAAAATAAATGGCTTATTTTATAAACAATAAAATAATAAAAAGTTTAAAGACTAGGATTATAAAGTGGACAAAAGCATACTTGTGATTAAAACAACATTTTTAAATGTCAACAAAAAGTGTTAAAAATCAATATAATTAACAACTATTACTAGTTAGTTTTGTTTTTTCCCAGTTCTTTCTGCTTTGTAGAAATAAATCAGGTACTGTTTATTCAGTAAATAAACAGTAAATTCAGTAAAGAAAGTATAAGTCTTCAAGTGTTTGGAGAGCATGATTTTCCCATAGGAGTGTTCACAAGATCTTCAACAGTTTGTGAAGATATGGTAGAAAGGACTATTGTATTTCAGAGGTCAAAATTATCAAAAAAGAAAACAGATTATAGGAAGGTAGAAACAAAAAGAACCAGAGCAGCACTGGGACCTCTGTTCAAGTGACATAAAGTAGATATGAAACAAAGGAGAATCAAATTATTAGCAGAAGCAAGAGAACATCAAAAGAAAAGCAGGGTCTGGTCACTGCAAACCCACAACTGGTATATGCTCCTTGATTAACCGTCCTCTGAGAACATTTGTCAATAAGTCAGTTAGTGCATGAATACATATGTAAACAGCAGTTCTGTTTTTTGGCATACCATGGTACAGAAGAGATAAATAGTCAAATATGTAAGAACAATAAAGGTCAGAAAGAAGAGTTTAGTATTTTTTTAACTTTTTTGTTAATTACACTTTATTCACTTTATTCGTTTTGTATCCTCCCTGTAGCTCCCTTCCTCCTCCCCTCCCAATCCCTCCCTCCCTTCCCCTTCTCCACACATGCCCCTCCCCAAGTCCACTGATAGGGGAGGTCTTATTTTCCTTCTTTCTGATCCTAGTCTATTAGGTCTCATAAGAGTTTAACATTAATGATATCAGGGAAACAAGATCACACTGTACACAGGAATAGAAGAGGGAGACAGTGGTGTGGGGTGTGACTGTGTAGTGACAAAGATAGAAACCAGGCAGGCCTTGTGTATACTAAGCAAATGGTCTGTCACTGAGCTACATCTAGGACCAAAGGAGAAGGGACTTGCTGAATGACAGTGAAGTTACAGAACAGTGAGAAAAGAGGCATCACCACCATTGACAGCTAAGTAGTGATAAGGCTGTAATTGTCACTCTGTGAAAAACTGTTGCTGAGATTAATGAACTCTACAAAGAAATGCCTGTAGAAGCACAGGGCATTGTTCTTTGGAACCTCTTACTACATAGACCCATGCCAGTCTTCTGAAACATGCATGATTGTTAATTACTTGCCCTCCCAACATAACTGTACACTTGGTGGCTGAAAAAAGCATGTCTGTTATTTCATTCCAGCATCCTGTCCCTAACAGAGAAGCTTTGATACATGGTACGCAGAAATACAGCATGAATGAAAATAGAAATTGAAAGAAGAAAGGAGAAACAGGGTGATGGGAAAGAGGGAGAAATAGAGACTTGAGGCCAAAGAAAAAGAGTTAAGACATAGCTATTCCCACTATTTCTTAAGCTGACTCCATTGTCAAAACCTGAGTGCTATGCAAGTACAGTAATCTTATTTTCATTGTTTATAGATCACTATGATGTATTTTTTGTAAATGCATTCTTTTGTGACAACTTCAGCATTTCAATTTAAAGAAGAATTTACTCATCCTTGTAATAAATAAAATCCAAGAGTGTTGATTTTATTCACATTCTCTTTCCTCTAAGAATGGTAAGATTTTATATTTAAAAGCCTTACTTTTTTTTCTGTTAAAGAAAGACCTTTCTTTCAGGAAGTAGAAGGCTACAGTTGCTGAAACTCCAATTCCCCTATGAGATTAGTTACAGAAGGCAAGTCCCCTAAGGTTACTCACCAATCTCCTCACGTTAATAGTCACACTCTGAGCAGTCCAGCTCTTCCATTCTTTCATAATGGTCACCTAGAATGACATAATAATGAAGATGTAGGAAATTACATGTCAGTCTTCTTAATTTAACCTTATATTTATTAATAGTATATGGAAAAAGTGTATAGCTCAAGCTCCTTCCACTGTGTCATGAGATGACAAAGCAAGACATTTGTCTCCCTTATGTTTTCTGAACCAACTTGAGAACCTGTCCTCAGATCCTTTGAAAGTCTGACTGTGTGGGAACAAGTATTAGGTATTCCCTGTCAGCCTCTGAGCCCTGTTTATCAACCGCTGGAAGAGATCCATCACATCTGAGTCACGACAGCATCTCGGAGGAGGAAAGGAGGTCTTAACACCTGCTTTCAACTTATCTTCAAATATGATCAAATAAAAAAAAGTAAATTATGAATATGACTTTGAAGTACAGCTATGCATCTGCACAAGGTGAACTCTGTTCTACAGTGAACACCGCGGCGGAGAGATTGCTTAAGAAAGCCGTCCTCATTTAACTAAGGGAAATAAGGCCGAAGAAAACCTACCTGATCTCAGAGTTCAGGCTTCAGACAGAAGACAATATGAAAATATTCGGGCAGTGGCTTCTTTAAGTAGCCCTTCTTTAATATCGACTGTAAATCATTTGATGTGCATCTTCTTTCTGTGTCTCCTAGAGACATGTTGTAATATTTTCTGATCTGCTCTATCAAGAGATAGACTCTAAAACATTAATAGCTCTCGAAGACAAGTACTAAACATTCATTTATAATACGTTGTAAAGAAAAAAATGTGATTATATGGAAAATCATCTTCTTCAAATATATTTTCTATTAGAAAATCTACTTACATAATACATAATTTTATTGATTACCTGATTAACTTAATTCCTCTGTTTCCTTGCAAAAGACTTATATCCTTGAGTGAGTGAAATTATTATGGGAGTAGGGGGTAAAGTCATTTGCCAGAAAGAGGACTTTGCTTTGATTCCCCAGGCCCAATGTGATAGAAAAAGTGACCCGACTTCCCGGAGTTGCTCTCTGAGAGATTGCTTAAGAAAGCCGTCCTCATTTAACTAAGGGAAATAAGGCCGAAGAAAACCTACCTGATCTCAGAGTTCAGGCTTCAGACAGAAGACAATATGAAAATATTCGGGCAGTGGCTTCTTTAAGTAGCCCTTCTTTAATATCGACTGTAAATCATTTGATGTGCATCTTCTTTCTGTGTCTCCTAGAGACATGTTGTAATATTTTCTGATCTGCTCTATCAAGAGATAGACTCTAAAACATTAATAGCTCTCGAAGACAAGTACTAAACATTCATTTATAATACGTTGTAAAGAAAAAAATGTGATTATATGGAAAATCATCTTCTTCAAATATATTTTCTATTAGAAAATCTACTTACATAATACATAATTTTATTGATTACCTGATTAACTTAATTCCTCTGTTTCCTTGCAAAAGACTTATATCCTTGAGTGAGTGAAATTATTATGGGAGTAGGGGGTAAAGTCATTTGCCAGAAAGAGGACTTTGCTTTGATTCCCCAGGCCCAATGTGATAGAAAAAGTGACCCGACTTCCCGGAGTTGCTCTCTGACCTTGACACAAAGCTCATGGCACATTACCCCACTTCCTAACACAAAATAAACAAGCAAATATAACAGAAGATTCCTAGGCTCTAAGCTTGCAATGACTTGATTAATTAGCTTTTTTTTTAATGGTTATAATCCAGAGTCTTCTATTCGTTTCTACTGTACAAGTTAATTTGGTATTTGAAGTTATTTATCATCCCTTAAAATAATTAACAGCAGGCCAGAGAGATGGCTCAACAGTTAAGCTTACTTGCTGCTCCTACAGAGAATCTGAGTTTGGTTCCCAACACCCACATCTGAAAGTTCATGACCTCTTCTAACTGCAGTCTATGGAATCCGATATCTTCCTACTATCAGTAACAGTAACTAATAATCTGTAAATTAAAAGAATAGATCACTCTGAGGGCTCATATCAATGCATCTAATCTAATGGAGGCAATTTCATATTTTCAGCGGTAATAGCAGTCATCTCAAACCTGCCTCTGTTCATTGTTTCTATTCTGGTCTTCCTTTTAACAGGCTTTACATTCAGGACTGAGCAGCTTTCAAAAAGAGCTGCTTTGTGTCTGAACAGTGGGCTCCCTTTTTTCAGCACTCTGGTTGATAGGGCACAAGAATACTTAAAAGGGAGTTTACCTAGAAAATGCATTTGTCACAAATTTGGCAAGAGTCCACACTTCAAATGCCAACAGCTCTCCATGAGCCCTGGGTTGTCAGCTAATTTCAGCTAAAAATGATTCCTATGGTGGATTTCTTCATTAATTATGCTTAAGAACCAGCTAATTGTCAGCATGGTGTTAAAAATAACTTTTCCAACGCTTCTCCAGTTGCATTATTGTCCTTTGTACCTTGTCGCTGAAAACCCAGGATACCCCAATAACCTCGTGCCTCAGGCCAGAGAGAGTCTCCTGTTGTCTGCAGCAGTTGATCCAGTGTGTGAAATGACATTGTTATGCAGACAGCAAGCCTCTCTAAGAACCATCCTGTTTATCTTCTTTTACTTTTGAAGATGAAGGAAAATATTAGAAGAGTTTTCTTCTCAGCATGGTCATCGCTGTAATTATCGTTCCCAAACGATGTGAATTAAATCACTTATCCCTGAGGTCCCCCTCACACACCCCAAGCAAAAAAAAAAAAAAAGGAATAAATAAATGAATAAACAAAAAGTAAAAACTAAAGCAAAAAGCATCCACATCAGAAGTAGTTTTAACACAGCTCAAATTAGTTTATCTCTAGCTCAGAACAACACTTCCGTGTTTCAGGTCGTTAACTGCAATGCCTTATAAAATGAAGCATGCTTACTGTCATTTCGAAAAAGTCCTTTCTTCCTTTATGAATTTGGCAACGAAGAATTTCAAAGAGACCAGTGTGGGTTTGTTAGCATGCACCAGCTAAAGCTGTCAGGCCTCATTACCTCCAAGACAAAAATTACAGACTAATGTATTAAATGTTCAAATAGAAACAGGCACCCTCTCCATTCCGCGGTAATGGGATGACACCAGCAGCCTGCAAGCTGAACTACAGCCTCCTCCCCACCCCCTCCGCGGCACGGAGCACAGAAGTGGAGAGCTGATAAACATCCCAGTCAAAATGGAATTGCTGGATTTACTGCCAGAGGACCCAGCCGCGCCACTGTTCCTGTGAATGCGGCGCATTCATTTTAACAAACCCCATTTCAAGGGGTCTGTCACGAAGCAAACACACTTCTTATCTGGCTGAATATTAGCATTTCAGCTCCCAGCCTCGATTTATCTCCTTTAAAAAAGGAAATAGAAGTCAATTTCAGGGGTTTGTTCTGATTCTATAAAACAGGTTGTTCTCAGTGATTGCATAATGATGTCATCCTGGCTGAAAGGGATTGATTTTTTTTTTTTTAAGTATGTTTTAATTTCCCAGCTGCTTTGCTTAAATTTTACTTTTGTTTCACTTTCAGGTTAGTATCTGCAGACATCATAGATAAGTACTTGAATGTATTTTGTTTCCTTTGAACAGAATGAAGTCACATTTTAAAACTGACAGCCAGGGTGAAAATCCTCTCCTGGTCATTCATCTTTCAACTGAAGCCACAAACAAAGAGCCCCAAATTTCATCTTCTCCTGCCTGAATTTAAGCAAAGCAGTAAATTCCAGCATTATTTTCTGAGTACTTCTTTTTTCTTTTAAACCGAGGACTCCTGAGAGAGTTAGACCACAGAGAGGAAGTGACGACACTCACACTTCTGCCCTGATAGGAAGGGAAGATGAGTATCTCCTCAATCACATGCATCACAATTCAGCCCTCACCAGACGCGGCTGGGCATATGCCTTCCCTGTTTCCTGGCTAGACACTTCTAAGATTTCAAAAACCCAATATTGTGCAGGAAAGCTTTAATCACATGAGAGCTATGGAGTGAGGTGTTACTGGCAGGTGTGTTTCCTGGTTCTAGTGGTTTCCAGTTGGTTTCACGTGAAACCGAAAGAGGAGCCCCCATTTTTAACATAAAGCTCCTGGAAGAATGAGAGGTAGGGCTGGAGAGATGGCTCAGAGGAAAAGAGCACCGCCTGACTTTCCGAAGGTCCTGAGTTCAATTCCCAGCAACCACATGGTGGCTTACAACCATCTGTCATGAGATCTTGTGCAGCCTTCTGGCGTACAGTTGTTCATGCAGATAAAACACCATATACATAATAAATAAATCTTTAAAATAAAAAGAAAAAGGATGAGAGGTAAAAAAATGAGTGCAACTTGCTCAAAACAGAGCATGTCACATAAAGCTTGATGGGTGCTTGTGATACTTATTGATTTGGGAATCATTTTGATCAATCTATTAAATATTTTCATTTGCCAAAATGTTAAGCTTTCTAATCACAGATCACCAGCTTCGAAATCATGAAGTTTGGGGTGGCTTTGAGTTCAGGTACCATGGGAACAGTATGCATCCATGTTCGTCCTCCATCTTCATGACTCTATCATGATCAGTTACAAATCACTCAAAATAAGAATGACATGTTTTGTTTTCCATTCATCACTTAGGTTTTATTTAGGAGTCTCATTCTTCCTACTATAATGTACTACCTATGGATGGTTGCTTAGTGTAATTTAAGCAAACAAAAAAAAAAAACACAAATAAAAATGTGTGTTCTAGTTTGTTCTTGTGCTTTGACAAAATACCTTGACCAAAAGCACAAAGGGACAGAGGGAATAGGAAGAAGAGACTTTTTTCCTCAGCTTGCAGCTCACAGTCAATCACTGAAGGAAACCAGGATAAGCAGTCAATGCAGTGAGGCAGGAACTGAAGGAGAGATCATGGCGGAACCCTACTTAACAGCTGTCCCATGACTGCTCAGCTTGTTTTCTTTCGCCACTTGGCCATCCTTGTAACCTCATCCTGCTTTCGTATTCAACTTAGTGTCACTTTCCCAAGAATGTCTGCACTCAGAGTAAGACAGGTCTTTCCGTAACAGTGGCTACAAAAGAAAGTGTAATTTAAGCAGAGAAAATTATCTGGTGTATAAGGAATATTGAATGTACATCATGTTATGGACGCTTTTGAATAGTTACATCGTATTTGTTCTTAAATTGTAAGTAATGGGTAAACATCGTTTTTTAATCTTTAAAATCATTAAATATTTTTAAATGATATTTCTTAAAGTGATGAACCCATGAGCACAATGATGACTGCATTGTAATAAGGAAAAGTGAAAGGTGAGGACATGAATAAAATTCTATTTCAGAAAATACTTTATAAGAGCCTGATCCAAATGCCTCTAGGCATATTTTTTACAATTCTCCTGGTAAAATATCTATTGCATATTTTTGTTCATTTGGGCCCTTAGTAATTTAATAATTGGAAGTGTATATATTGGAAAGCTAAGCAATCTCTTCCTTTCACACACTGCAATTTGTTTTCCTGAAACAGCAATTACAGCAACTCTCGCTGCACCCTTCAATGTAGTATACTGTGCTGTGTGGGGCGCCATTAGCTTTCCTGCTCTGTGGTAGAAACAGTGGTCAGAATTGGGAACTGATGTCCCATGGTGCACTTTTCTGACTACCACAGGCCTTAATTGCCCTGGGCAGCCTTTAAAGATGTCCCTTTTCCTCCAGTTCCTTGGGAATAAGGTAGAATCTTGACTTTTACAAAGCAGAACTTTTATATTGTACAATGGGCTTAGATGCTCTTTTAATAATCTTTCCAATAACCCTCTGAAGGAAAGCTTCATGCAAGAATCATCCATCCTATGTTTACAGATGGGAACTACAGAGACAGAGAGATTGAGTGGTTTGCCTGAGGTCATGGAGCAAGTCAAGAGATAGGGATAATTGTCTCTCCTGATCGTCAGCCCTATGGCACAGTGCTGCATCACTGTGAGTCTGCTCTGTGAGACCTGTGTGAATGGCAGCGAGTACTAAAGTGATACCACACCAATGTAAATACACACCAGCATTAGACTATCACTGAAGAAAACTCAGATCTATAAGAGAAAGAGTATAGGGTTGTGCTCCCATCCCCTCTCTTCTTCCTATTTATAACTTACTTTTAAACTTCTATTTCTGATCTAGAGACTTAAAAGCTTTTGTTTCTTCACTGCAGCTGATGTTCATAGGATAAGTTCTGGCCAATGGAACAGCATGCCACTTTGGATCAAAGAATGCATTTTTCACACCTTTTAACTCTCACAGTAATGCTATAATAATACGCTACACAAAGTGCTAAAGCTCCAGATAAGATATTGAAAGAACTCAGTACTTAGTTAGAAATGTGTTAGTCTGTAAGTAACAGGAAGCCAACTGCCAGGGACTTAAGCATAGCTATTGTATATTTAATAAGAAGTGTGAAAATAGACAGTCTTAGGATTGTATGAAAGAGATGATGCTGTTATCAAATGCACAGGCTTCTCTGTGATCATCTTTCCCATATTCTTCTTACCTCATAGCAATAAGAGTTAATATTAATCCCAAATATACCAGGACAAAGACCAACAACGCAAATCACCATGGAGAAATTACTACAGCTTTTTTGTTGTTGTTCATAATCATGGTCATGGTCTGCCTCCCTCTAAAGCAGGGTTCAAGAGGTTGGCATTGAGCATGGGAAAGATAAGGGTTTTTATAGCTCAGGGGTAGGGAGTTTCCAAATGGGGTATTTGGCAGGCAAATAGGTAGAGCTGCAGAAGCAGAACATAATGAGATGACCATAACAACCTCTTGCTAAACAAAGCCATGATGGGCAAGGTGGTCAAAACAAGACAGTTATAACAACAGGTATTCATAATAACCTTTTGAAAGTATAGCTGTCATTTCCAGGAACAGGCAGTACAGAACCTTTTGTAGTTAAGGTTACAGATAGGGCATAGCCCAATCCTTGAGAAATGGAGGTTTAGTCATAAACAGGAATTAATCTAGTTTGTCTTTATTGTAAGATGGCTTTCAAGCCCAAGATGGAGGCAGGATGGTTTATCATTTAATGTGGATCAGTTATTGCACATTGTTCAGGAAAGGGAGAAGTGGGAAGTAGCCACACCAGAAAATAATTGTGAGCCCTTTTCTTAGGAATCAGAAAAAAAAAAAATTGTCCCATGCACCAGACCTAGATCTTTACTATGTAAGCAAATTTAAAAAGCAGACAAAGAAGAAGAAGAAGAAGAAGAAGAAGAAGAAGAAGAAGAAGAAGAAGAAGAAGAAGAAGAAGAAGAAGAAGAAGAAGAAGAAGAAGAAGAAGAAAATAAGGTCATGGCCAAGACTACTTTATGAAGATAGTTTTATATTAGCTTATTTGTATCCTTTCAGCAAAATAACCTCTACCTTTCCAGTCATTCAGTAAGATACTAGAAATTAATATAGGAAGCACACCTGCTTTTCTTACTCGCTTCCAATTCTTGATTTAAGTATACTGAAGAGTTTCCTGATGTCTGTGTGTAAATGGGGCCACAAAAGATAACTGAGTTATCTACCTGTAGATCTGAGGAGGCAGAAAATCTCCTTCAGGTGTCCTTAGCTCAGAAAAGGCGAAACCATCAGGGTTCAACAGAACTCCTCCATTTGGCGAATCTGTACTGCACAATGCAAGGCGGCATTTGAATTGGCACATCAGAGCCATTAGCGTGACAATTTGCAATTGTGACTGCCACGCTGCTGTTTGCATTTTAATGCAAGTGTTTTATGTTTTAGCCATGCCCCAAGGCAAGTCAATCAAGAGTGGCACCTGGTTTAAATTCAATAAATAAAATCAATAATGCTGTCCAGTTATATTTTAATGCCAGGCACATGAAAGGCTCTGTGTCCTCATTCCCGCCATCACAGACTTAAGAAATGGTCTCCATGGTAAAGAGTAGCTGGGCACAGCTCTTGCCCTCCACTCTGGTCTCCTTAGCAACTCTGATGATGGAGTTAACAGTAGCATATACACAAGCCTGTTCTAAGACATGTAAATTGTGACAGGTCCTATGCTAAGGTCTCAGCTTAATCCTCATAGGAGATCTTTGAGGTGGGCAAATAATCCTGCTTTGTAGATCAAGAAACTGAGAGTTAGACATACTGAGTAACTTGTCCAGGAAAAAAAAAAATGTCCCTTAAGTTATCTGTCATGGGGTTGGCTTTGGAATTAGTTCTACAATTACAATTGTTTCAAATCCCCCCCCCCATTTGTTATAAATACTCTACATAAGAAATCATTCTTTTTGCATTCTACCACTCAAAAGCTACCATTACAGAAACTTCTCAAACTGGTAAACAATCGTATTTCTAATGTAAGAGTATGTTTCGAGATGTATAAGGCTTGCCATAGTGCAGGTCCTTAATACTTACTGAATTGAGAGGTGATTTCTATTTGTGAACTTTGTTTTATCCCCCTGCAGCATTACCTCATTGAAATCAAAATGAGGGCAATAGGAAGGATCAAGTTACTACCTCCAGGAAGCATTAGCATCTGCCAAGTGGAGTGTGCTCTAAGGAGGCAGGCCTTGTGGTTACAGGAACCAAAATGGAGTCAAACAGTTCATAGCTTAATTGCCTTCTAAGTTTTTATCGTACAAAGAAAAGTCTTGACCTACCAAGCAAGCTGACAGAAAAATATGTCTTCTTAAAAACCTATGACCTTGAAGCACTCATCTCAGATTTTTTTCTCCACCCAGAGGCTGATGTGTTTATCCATCACCTTGTGTGTGAAGGAAAATGAGTCTAGTGAGACGCATTTCACTGCAAGAATTATAGATTTGAAAAAAAAAAAAAGAAAAGAAAAGAAAAGTTCTTGGGTGCAGTTGCAGCCTCTTTGTTGTTTCCAAAGGAATCTGGTGGAAAAGCCATGGGAAATACCACAGAAATAGTGTTCTCGGGGTGTCACTACCTAGCTATGTCCAAGAGATATTTGGAAACTAATGAATGAATGACTGTCCATGTAAATTGTCCAAAAAGCAAAAAATGTCAGAGCAAATATTAATTCAGATTTACCCAAATAATGATAGCCTGTTAAGGTACTTTTTTTAATATGGAATCTGTTAGGTCTTATTCTTTGACTTCAAAATGACTTCAAAAAACAAATTTTCTAAAAATGTCATAACTCTAAGCACCATGCAGAGAGAGAGAGAAATACACCATCATTAAAGGAATCTGTGGCAATTTAAGAAGCACTATTTACTTCACTTCTGGCAATATGATGTTTCACTAGCCATTGCTTATCTAATCAAACCTTATAAAAGTTAAAATACCAGTATTAACTATGATCATTCCTCATTATTAGTGGTAGACATTTCTACCATGATGAATGCTGAATTGGCAAATATTGGACCATTGCTCCTATGGGAAATACAGGGTTAGGTTTGTGAGCCCCAGGACACTGTCGTCAACCCACCAATGCATAGTTTTTCTAGTGTGTTTTCTGTAAACAGACACCTTATTTAGAATGTGCTAGCCATTTGTTCACACGAACTCAAGGCCAATAATACTTATGCATGAAAAAAGCTTACTTAACACATTTTCTTTCTAGCAAGTCTTTCTCTATCCAGGAATAACAGACATGGAGCTTTAAGCTAGGAAAACATTTGAAACAAAACAAAATTATCAACAAAAAGCACAGCTATACAGGAACTTGACACTAAATAGAACTTAAAAAGGATACTGTGTATTATCAGGCTGAAGCAAGAAGATGCACTTTAACTTTGCCCTATCAGTGTTGAAATGTGGAACAGGAGTGGCAACTAAGTTTCCACTTTTCTTATTCTTGTAAAAATAAATAAATAAACAAACAAACAAATGAAAGCTAGGAGTATGAGTTTTCAATTAAAAGTAAATTTTCGGGAGGGAAGCAAAATTAAAAATATACAGTTTATGAATAATGATGATCAAATACTCTTGATTAGATTAATGACCAAATGTTGGTTTCTAGGCTGAAGAGATGGCTCGGTGGTTAAGATTATAGTGCACACTGTTCTTGCAAAAGACTATTGTCAGCACCAAAGCTGGGAGATTCACAACCATCCACCTATAACTTCAACTCCAGAAGGATCTGATACTTCTGGCCTTCAAGGACACCTGCACTCATATGTACATACATAAAACACACACACACACACACATGAGTCACAGACAGAGAAAAAGATAGTGACACGTCAGACAAAGACAAAGAAAGAGAGGGAGAAAGAAGGGAGAAAGAGAGAGAGAGAGATTATATTTCTTCCTAAGAGTAAACTTCCTTAAGCCAAGCAAGAATTGGGATCAATGTGTACTAGCATGTGTAAAGACTGTAGCATCCCTGTCCTGTTGCTGGCATAACTCTAGGTCTAAGAAGCCAGCAAGCAGTCAGTCAGTGTTGCTGCAGAGATTGAGGCTTTGATTTGCAAGTGCTCTCAGAAGAAATATCTAAATTATTGCTGTCATGTAGCTCCTGAATGATTTTCCATCATTAATTTATTCAGCAAAGTAACACTGTAGGAAATTTACATGACAACAAACAAAGCCACTTCCTCTGGGGCCATCCTTAGCTTCACTCATCTGTAGTTTGGTCGTCTGCAGGAGCAAGGAACAAAGACTTGTGTTTGCTTCTCCTCAAGTCCTCTCAAAGCAGTCTTGTCTCCTGGCCAGATCATCCTGACACAAGGGAGTGAAGATAAGCCAAATCAATCAATAACCTCCATTCTCTTCAGCTTGCTACAAAACTAAAATGCAGAGGAGAGCAAGATGAAATTGTGAAAGCAAGTACTCATGTTACTATAGTGCTATTGATGATGCTTCCTGTGAATATATTATTGATGATGGGAACAAAGCAATTCCATTTTCATGTCATCAGCTTCATGAGATAGTTGTTTCTTTCCCCAAATGAATAGCAATCTTGAAGAAGCTGCACAGATGGATGTGGAGAAGTCTAATGTTCTGATGACATGCTGGAAGCTGTGGGTAGATGCCCTCTCCTGTAGTTTAAAGGATTTCAGACCATTAGTGCAGCGAGGTAACAGAGCATCTATCATAGCTCTGCTAACAGAAAGTAAGCTGAAACTCAGTGCTGATAGAAAGAATTTATGTTCCTGGAATTGAATTTTTAACGAATAGAATTAAGAAACAACAACACAAGTTCATTTGCAGATAATCTGAGCCTAAACAGCCACTGTTGAAAGTAATTCACCTCTTCTCAAACCCTCATTGTCAATCGTGGTAACATCATCCATCATCCAGTCAGTCTGTGACAGGGAGAGTTTTAAATCATGTCTTGAAGTCAGTTTTTCATCATCTACTTCTTAACCCTAACCATCCAATTCTCAAGAGTTGGAGACTGCATATTTATGTGCACTTTTACTTTCTTTTACTAAGTTCTAGGTGTTCCCAGCAAGCTATCATTAATTCCATCATTACCGTTTAATCACATAAAAAGTGAACGAATGAAGTACTTGTCTTAAGAATTCTCATGGTAGTAAAGCATTTGCCATCTATGTTCTTGGTATCAACAGGAGAATTGTATATCTCAAATTTGAAAATACTAAATTTGAAGTAGATATGTCCTGTATCAGTTATCAACTATATATCCATCATGTCACTACCATTAGCAAACCGTGAAATGGACATTTCTTACTGATTTACTAATTTTTGAGGTACCACATCATACATCTCAGGCTGACTTCAAACCCTCTGTACAGCCGAGGATGACCTAGAACAGAATTCTGACCCTTGGGCCACCACCTCCAGAGTGCCACCATGTCTGTTTCTGTAATTCTGGGGAACGATGCATGCTAGATAAACACTACCAAACTAACTACATCTCCAGTCCTTGTCAACTAACTTTTTATCAATAGCCATTACGTAAAATTCAGAGTTTACTTCAATATCCTCCCAAACCAACTAAACTGAATGGGGCACAACAGTAACCGATCCCAAGTTTTTTTCAGCTTTGTTTAGAGTCTCCCACACACCCCAATGGGTTCCCATGGTTTAGGATGTTAGCCCCGATTTCACAGGAATAAGCGGGGGAGAGGGGGTGTCACAAATAACAGGAGCTATTTAAGAAAGTATGTTTCAGAAATAGAACCATGACCTCCACCAGTAAATGACAGTCTGAGTTCTTTATATCAAGAAAAAAAAACATTAATATTTCTGTTATTTTGAACCAGGCGGTATAAAGTAGGTGCCAGTGAGGCAAATCATCACACCCCCCCCCCCAAAGCTCTTATGGAAAAAGATGCACTTCGAAGATTTTAAAGTAAAAATATCATCCTATTGGCAATCTACGAAGAACACTAATTTTTTTGAGAGAGTATGAAATGAGTCTTACTTAACGGTTCTACTTTCAGATATGATTAGTGTCTCTCCCAACATAAGAGGTGACAATGACTCTTTGAAGGAGGACCTCCCCTATCAGTGGACTTGGAAAGGGGCAGGGAGGAGAGGAGGGAGGGAGGGTGAGATTGGGAGGGAATCAGGGAGGGGGCTACGGCTGGGATACAAAGTAAATAACCTGTGATTAATATAAAAAAATAAAAATTATTTTAAAAATAGAATGATTTTTCAAGAAAATCATTTCTAAGCAAACATAATCAAAAGAACAATATTTTCACAGTACAAGGTTAGTTGCATTTTTACAGATGTGTGTGTGTGTGTGTGTGTGTGTGTGTGTGTGTGTGTGTGTTAAAATATAAGGTAACATGGCTTCTGTGTGGATTTTGAGATTTGGAAAATGGCTAATCATTTTTCATAGCAGTCCTTGCTTGATATTAAGACATTGTCTAAGGAAATCAAGATCAATTCATTATTCAGCTCTTAAGCCCTGTAAAGAGTCTGCTAGTTTCTAGACACAATGAGATAAGAAGAATCATTGATGAGCCATGTGACCCTACTGTGTAATTCAAACAGTAGCCACGGCATGTTTTTGTTTCTGTGTCCAGTGACTAATGTTGTTTATGTCAGCTCACAATTTTGTGAAAGAATGCAATGCTATAGTTTTAAATGTTCACTACAAGTTAGAGATAGCAGAAATCTTGACAATATATCTCAATGTGGGGGAAAAAAGGTAATTCTACTGTTACAGGTGAGAAATTGGAGACATGGAGAGAACAATACACATTAAGCAAATATATGCAATTTGAGAATAATGCAATTGGGAAGGGAAGGAAATCCACTCAATTTGAACTATAAACACAGACCTCTTCAGTCTTGCAAGTTATAAAAATTGTTCTATTTTCCTTAAGAGGATTGTACCTGGTGTTCTTATTCCTTCATTTTCAGCTCTTGTACTGGAGTGAATCATTTTATGCTGTGTATATGCTAGAGTAAACCTAAGAGTAACATTGTAACTAGAAAACAAATCAGTGCTTTCAGATAAGGGAAGAAGGGAACATAAGTTAGAGCACTCATTTCTGGTTTTGTCAAGGGCCTGGCTGCTATAAGTAGTTCCTTCCCCCTGGTATTTTTGTGACAGCATGCATAAGATATATAAAACCTATGAAATCATAAAGAAAAAGGATACAGAGTCATGTTTTGAGGGTACTGACGTACACAACTCCTAATGTCCACAGGAAAAAAAATCCATAGCGTTATCTTTCAAATGCTTATATCTATTGTTTCATTGATTGCAAATGACTTTGAATATAGACTCCTGAGTGTGTTTTCCAAGTGTTTTCCTTCTGCATAAAACATGAAATTGTCAAGCTTCGAAGACTATACAGTTGACTGCAGCCACCAGAAGTCATTGATTCCTGCATTTATTTCTTCCAGATTTCAAATCTATTTTTCATGCTGCTTGTCACATTGGGTTGACATGTGTCACAAGATGCTGCTACATGCTGAAGCGATGCATAACCATCACAAACTTTTGAAAGAATAATACATTTTAAATGTTTCTCCACTCACTTTGATATACACAGATCAATGTCAAATACCAATGTTTATGGAAGTAATATAAATTAATTACACCTCAATTAGACCCAGAAAAGCTAAGAAACAACAGAAATCAAAGAAAGAGAGATTCCTGATTCATTTTTTTTGCAGACTTTAAATACATTATGCTAGCAATGTTCATTTAAAATGGCATTGAAAAGTTAGTAGATAATAGCCTTTCCACCTTTGTCTTGTTATCACAGAGTCTCACGTTTCAGTCCCTGGGATTTTCATTTAATTGTGGTACTGATTTTCTCTGAGCTAGCTGAAGATCCTCCCGTTTACAAAGGATCAATTCTTCTCATCTTTTAAGACTTGCCTCTTCTCTGAAAATTATTATAAGTTACAGAAAATGAGTACTATAAGAGGAAAGAAAATCATTTTAATCCAATAATATAACATTTATTCAGGCACCCCTGTAATAACATATAAATGTGTGTATACATATACACAAAATGAAAGTGAATTGGTGTACAGCTGCCACACAAAATTTTATATGAATCCATTTATAGATGAAGCAGTGACAGTGAGCCATGGCGATGTGGTGATGTTGGTACAAGGTAAGAGGCAGAGCTTGCTATAATGGTGACCCATGGTATAAGAAAGAAACCTAAACAGATTCCAGGTCAAAGGTGTAACAGTAATAATTATAGAAGTAAAAGTCATGAATTCAACAG
Source organism: Meriones unguiculatus (assembly GCF_030254825.1). Lineage (NCBI taxonomy): Eukaryota > Metazoa > Chordata > Mammalia > Rodentia > Muridae > Meriones > Meriones unguiculatus. The sequence goes on along the minus strand of NC_083350.1, from coordinate 175,045,574 downwards.
GGGTCAGAAGAGACAGGAGAGAAGTTGGAGGTGGAAGAGGGAGGGATAGAGCTGCAAATCCATTGTGCACATGTATGAAAGCGTCAAACTTTTAAAAAGCAAAGACCCATTATGTTGTACTGTTACTTTTAATCTAAACATGTATGCAGCATCACCACCAACAACCCCACCTCACGCACACACAAGCACACACACCATAGGGTTTGGCCTCATGCCCATGTAAAAGCAGAAATCAAAAGCTGCTATAATCGTTTCATAGGGTAGTGTGTGTGTGTGTGTGTGTGTGTGTGTGTGTGTGTGTGTGTGTGTAAAGCAAACATACATTGGGACTGGGGAGATAGCTAGGATATGAACACCTTACCACGTAAGCATGAGAACTTGAGCTGATGAACTTGGGCTGGGGTTGGCAGCCCAAGTCTAATTTCAGTGCTCAGAAAGTGGAGAGAGGGGATCCCTTGGGCAAGCTGGCTTAGCTAGAGCATCCAGAATGAGCTCCAGATACAGCAGAGAGACAGTACCTCAGTGAATAAGGCTGAAAAGGAATGGGAAAGCCTCCTCGTGTCAACCTATGCCTCCCACAGGCAACCTATACTGCAAGTACACTGGTGCCCACACAAATGTAAGCACACTTTCAGACATGCACACTACATGCACAGATGTGCACAGGAAAAGCATAAGTAAGAGTAGATACAACACAAAGATGAGTTCGACATTAATAAAACAGAAAAACAAAGCACTCGGTGACAGTATGTTAGATACTAATTGTCTTTATCATTAGGGCGCCTCCCTCTTGACCCTTGGCTTTGATTTGTCCGAAAAGTAATTTACTCACTTTATATCACATATACAAGTTAGAATTTATTGTTTTCTCATCTATTATTATTCGTAGCATTGTTGTTGTTGTTGTTGTTTCCATTGGCTACAGGGTCTCCTGTATCCCAGGCTAGCCTCAATCCAGCTAGGATGACGCTGAACTCATGATCCTCCCATCTCTACCTTTTAAGTGCTGAGCTGAAATGCCTGCACTACTGGTGCATAGCTAACTTTCTGGTGCCATTCGCATCGATCCCTAGCATCTGCTGTTACTACTGCTACACAATTTTAACCTTTAGAGTTGGCCTACAGACAGAAATATTTAACATATAGACCTGTCAAGAACAACAGTCCCACAAATTCCAACCCACATCTTCAGTGTCCTATTGTTCAGGCTGGGAGCTTGTTCTTGTTCAGGTCAGCATCCTCATTTGCTTCTCCAAGCCCAGTTTCTTCCTACCTTAAACGTGGCTCAACTCACTCTTGCTTTAGGTCTGTGTTTCTTTGCCTCTTTTTTTTTAAAAATTAATTTTATCTATATATGTTATTTATTTATGTATTTATTTATTTATTACAATTTATTCAATTTGTGTTTCCCCTGCAGCCCCCCTTATCTCCTCCCAGTCTCACCTGCCCTCCCTCTTCTCCCCCATGCCCTTCCTTAGTCCTCTGATAGGAGAGGTCCTTCTCCTTTTCCATGTGACCCTAGCCTATCAAGTCTCAACAGGACCGGCTGCATTGTCTTTCTCTGTGGCTGCACATCCCTCTCCCAGGGAGGAGGTGATCAAAGAGCCAGCCACTAAGTTCCTGTCAGAGATAGTCCCTGTTCCCCTTACTAGGAAACCCACTTGGAGACTAAGCTGCCTATGGGCTTCCTCTGAACAGGGGGTCTAGGTCCGCCCCATGCAAAGTCCAGGTATTTTGGCTCTGGTGGTCTCCTTGTGGAGTTCCTGTCTCCTCCATGTCTTTCTTTTTTTTAATTAAATTTTTATTTTTTATATTAATTACAGTTTATTTACTTTGTATCCCAACTGTAGTCCACTCCCTCACTCCCTCCCAATCCCACACTCTCTCCCTCATTTCCTCCCTGACCCTCTCTAAGTGCACTGATAGGGGAGGTCCTCCTCCCCTTCCATCTGTCCCTAGCTCACAATGTCCTCCTCTGTGGCCTGGCAAGGCTGCTCCTCCCTTGGGGTTGGGGGAGAGTCAAAGAGCCAGCCACTGAGTTCATGTCAGAGACAGTATCTGTTCCCCTTACTGGGGAAACCCACTTGGATAATGAGCTGCCATGGGCTACAACTGAGCAGGGGTTCTAGATTATATCCATGTATGGTCCTTGATTAGAGAATCAGTCTCAGAAAAGAACCCTGTGCCCAGATATATTTGGTCCATGTGGAGCTCCTCTCCTCTCTAGGTCTTACTAACTCCCCCTTCTTTCATATGATTCCCTGCACTCTGCCGTAGGTTTGGTTATGAGTCTCAGCATCTGCTTTGATACACTGCTAGGTAGAGTCTTTCAGAGGCCCTCTATCGTAGGTTCCTGACCTGTTTCTTGTTTTCTACTTCCAATGTCCATCCCATTTGTCTTTCTAAGTGAAACTTGGTCATCTTAACCCCGGATCCTCCTTCTTTTTTAGCTTTTTTAGGTGTACAGATTTTAGTATGTTTATCCTGTCCTTTCAGTTTAGTATCCACTTATAAGTGAGTATATACCATGTGTATCTTTCTGCCTCTGGGATACCTCACTCAGTATGATCTTTTCTAGATCCCACCATTTGCCTGCAAATTTCATAATTTCGTTGTACAACCATTTTGGAAATCAATCTGGCACTTTATCAGACAATTAAGAATAGTGTTTTCTCAAGATCCAGCTATATCACTCCTAGGCATATATCCAAAATATGCTCATGTACACAACAAGGACATTTGTTCAACCATGTATGTAGCAGCTTTATTCGTAGTATCAGAATCTGGAAACAACCCAGATGTCCATCAACAGAGGAATGGATACAGAAATTGTGGCACATTTACACAATGGAATACTACTCAGCAATTAAAACAAGGAAATCCTCCAGGTCTTTCTATCTCCCTCTTCTTCCATAAGGATTCTGTCACCTTTCGCCTATTTCTTTTTTTCTTTTTTCATTTTTTTTTGCCTTTCACTATTTTTTATTTTTAAATTTTATTTTATTAATTACACTTTATTCACTTAGTATCTCCCCATAAGCCCCACTTTCCTCCCCTCCCAGTCCCACCCTCCTTTCCCCTTCTTCACGCATACCCCTCGCCAAGTCCACTGATAGGGGAGGTCCCCCTCTCCTTCCTTCTGATCTTAGTCTATCAGATCACATCAGGAGTGGCTGCATTGTCATCTTCTGTGGCCTGGTAAGGCTGCTCCCCCCTCAGGGGAGGTGATCAAAGAGCAGGCCAATCAGATTATGTCAGAGGCAGTCCCTCTTCACATTACTATGTAACCCACTTGGACACTAAACTGCCATGGGCTACATCTGTGCAGAGGTTCTAGGTTATCTCCATGCCTGGTACTTGGTTAGAGTATGAGTCTCTGGGAAGACCCCTGTGTTCAAATTTTCTGGTTCTGTTGCTCTCCTTGTGGGGTTCCTGTCCTCTCCAGATCTTACTATTTCCCACTTCTTACATAAGATTCCATAAGTCTCAGCATCTGCTTTGATAGTCTGCAGGGCAGAGCCTTTCAGAGGTCCTCTGTGTCAGGTTCCTAGGTTGTTTCCTGTTTTCTTCTTCTTCTGATGTCCATCCTCTTTGCCTTTTGGGATGGGGATTGAGGATTTTAGTCAGGGTCCTCTCTCTTAATTAGTTTCTTTAGATGTACAGATTTTAGTGGGTTTATCTTATGTTATATGTCTACATGAGTGAGTATATACCGTGTATGTCTTTCTGCTTCTTTCTTAAAATGACCATTTACTGAAGAAGAAAAAAAAAAAGGTGGAGTCTGTGCTCTGCCTAAGCAGGGAAAAAAAAAGGTGTAAGATTGATTTTTGGTTCCCTCATGCAACTGCCTATAGTCTCACTGCCTGGAACAGCGCTTTAACCCCCATCTGCTTTATTTACTATCATGTTTCTGACAACAGGGCACTACTCTAGAGTACTTGCATACACTGGAGATGTATTCTCTTTTTGCAGTAATTAAAGCTGATTCTGATAGCATTTGCCTTTACTATCATTCCAATAACCAATCACAGGTAATGCTGCAAATCTGTTAATTCTGTAAATTGAATCAAGTCTATAACCCCTATATGTTCCACCTAGAACTAGTTTTATATTTATGGTTACGAGCCTAGCCTTTAATGGCTGAGCCATCTCTCCAGCCCCAAAACTAGTTTTATATAAGAACAATAGCTTCTATTTCCACCTTATTATTCACCAATTTAATTCCATGTGGAGCCTTTTTTTAAATCTGATTCTTATCAATAAGGTTTTAATATGTGTCTTGGCACTTGGAGCCTCATAGATGCCATTATAGACCCAAATGTTAACTGCAGTGCAATCCAACCTGTAATCCTTTGAAGGCGACAAAACTTTCCTAACTTAGTGAAAACTATGGATGATTTTCAAGGAAGCATTTTTTTTTTGGTTTTGTGTCTGTGTGTGTGTATATGTGTGTTCATATAGATCTAATTCAGGATTTGACATATGTTAGGCATTCAAAAAAATCATTTGTGACCCAGGCATGGCAGAGATTTATACCTGCAATTCCAGAATTTGGGGAGTCTGAGGCAGAAGGATCATGAGTTCAATGCCATCCTACCTTACAACCAACCAACAACAAAAACAGTCATTTCTAATACATTCTCTGTAGGTCAACAATAACATAAACATGTTTGTTTGTAAGCCAAAACAAGGTCTCGTAAAAAATGCATCCATGTCTATGGACCAGTCTGGCCTTGAACTCTTGAACTCCTATTCTCAGCCTTCCCAAGTTCTAGAATTAGAGCATGAGCCACCTTCCCAGATATTGTTTATTTAATTTTTTCTTTTCTTGCCAAAAGATTGTCCTATGCATATTAAAATTACACTATTTAAGCAGGAAGAAAAGATACAGAAGGTATTTCTTCCCTGTAAGAAAACATCATTCAACATATAGAAAACCTAATTATTATAAGACTATATCTGGTCGCACAGTGAAACTCCAAGGAAACAGAAACACAAAAATGTGGAAGATAGATTAATATGGACTATCCAACGAGCATCCGTTTAGACTGTTCGATTCTTTGGAGAATTTAATGTTAAAAAATGTAGTATGGTCATTAGAAAAAAAATAGCATCTATGATAAAAATTAAAGTGTAATCAATACCAGCTTATTGAGATATGATCCTCAACAAACATAAAAGTATAAAGAAATTGATTCTAGGACATTGCGTTCTACGTCAGAATCTACATGACAGGGCTGGAGGGAAGCTCAGCAGGTAAGTGAGCACAGTGCGTTTCCAGAGTAGGCACATTCGGTATGCACCCATGTCTGCCATTCCACAGCTCCATAACAGCCAGCTCAAGGCGAGCCAACTCCCCCTCCTGGCATCCTAGAGCACTACACTCATGTATAAATAATTAAAAACGAAATAATAATAATAATAATAAAAACTGTCCCGGCATGGTAGCTTTAAATCCCAGCACTCTGTAGGCAGTGGCTGGTGAATTCCTAGGAGTTCAAGGCCAGTCTGGTCTCCACAGAAAGTTCCTGACTAGCCAAGGCTAGGTAGTGAGACCTTGTTTAAAAAAAAAAGAAAGAACAAATTGCTTAATTAAAAAACAGTCTGATTAATCTAGTCCCTGCGACATCACCTTTTATCAAGTGCTTACCATGCACCAGGCTCTGTACTTGGGTAAGGAGAAGACAAAGCCAGTGCTTTCTAGAACATAGTGCCCAGACATGCTCTGTCTAGTAGGAAGTAGAAATAAAAAAGTGAAAACAATAAAAATATGTTTATATAGCAACAACCATGATTCATGTATACGAAAGTTTCTGTCTCCATGTCTGCTGGAAAGATCACTCCTAATCATGGGTAAACCAAAGACATAGAGAAGGGATCTAAAAAGTCCAATTTCCATAGAACTCCAAGGGATCACATACATTAACAGTCCCAAGTCTCCTACCACATGCATTTGCTTCTGTTAAGTAACAAAGCAGCACATTCAACAGGAGACGTCAGGTCACTTGCTCTTTTTTGTTGCTTTAAAGGCCCAAAGAGGCAGCATGTGTGGAGTGGCCTATGGAGCTCAGGGATCCCCATCATTGTCCCGTGCTTCTGTATTCTAAAGATTCCTGCCAATTTCCTGTCCATCCACCCACAAGTCCTCCTCATTATCCACTCAAAACCAATCAACCAACCAACCAACAAACCAAAACCTTAAAAGTTAATAATCGCTCAAACTGCAGGGAATAAGAACAAAATGATCAAACTCAGTAGACTGCCCTGGAAAGAGAACTGAAAATGAATTCTGTGGTGTGATATTAAAAAAAAATAAAAAAGTGGCATTTACTGCCTTAAATTTACAGACTGCAGCAGCAGAGTGGGGCCAGAGTCTGACAGTGCTCTTGAGGAGAAATAGCTGTGAATTATGTAGGACAAGGTATCTGGAGAGTAGAGAGTGGAGAACTGGAAAAGAGGGAGATGGCGGTAGGGAGGGGATCCCCCTCTCATCTGGCTTAACACGGCTCAGGAAAATATTGAAGGCTAAGCAAAGAATCTCCTAAGCAGATAGATAGGACAATCTCTATGAAACATTAGGCATGGTCTTTACTCTCACGAGCCACGGCAACAGGAACCTCTCCAATTCACAAGGTACCAGAGACAGCTGCATTATTCATTATTAGGAAACAGTCTAGACTAGAGTAACTGCACATGTTTGGTTCTGCCTAATGAATCTGCAAAGTAGATGCAGAAGGATCAGAACCTTACCTTATCCGAGATCTGTACCCATAATGCCAGATTCAGTTTTCATTGACATCTGTGTTGGTTAGTTCCTGAGTTTGGCTTTGGTTTTTAGCCTAGAGATAAACTAGAGACAGATGGGAATAAAGAACCTCAAATGAGAAAACACCTCCACTAGGCTGCCTGTAAACAAGCCTGTAAGGACATTCTTGATTTATGATTGATATAGAAAGGGTCCAGCCCACCGTGGGCAGTGCTATGCCTGGGCAGGTAGTTACAGGCTACAGGAAAAGGGATGCTGAGAAAGCCATAGAGAGCAAGCTACCAGGCAATATGCTTCCATGCTTTGTGCTTTAGTTCCTGCCCCACCTGGCCCCGTAACATCAGTGACAGAGTTCAGCCAGAGAGATGTAAAATAAATAAGCCCTCTTTCCCCAGCTTTCTTTTGGTAGCTATACTTTTCACAGCAATAGAAAGAAAAGTAAGATAATATCCAAAAGTGTTCAATGACATACTAAAAGGCTTATAAAAATACGTAAGTGTAAGCCATAAAAAGAGAAAATAACTTAATAGAAATTGATTTATAAACTATAAATGATAAAGCATATACACAGTAGTCAGTCTTTGAGCAATTCTTAAATTTATACACTGCTATGTTCTATTTATTCTAGAACCTGGAAGGACAGGTCAGTACACCAAGATGTGCACCTAAGTCAGACTTCAACAATAATAACTAGAGTGTCTGAAATTAACAAAAATGAAGTTTTCAGATTATGGACTGCGTAAAAAAATTAACTAGTCTAAAGATATGGTGACAGAAACTACTCGAAATGAATTACAGATAAAACAAATCAGACCATAGGAAATAAAAGGAAGACAGTATCAGCAAGCAGTAAGAAAACTCTGGGTAATCTACTGTGTTTACAGAGAGAAAAACAAAACAAAACAAAAGAGGTAAAACATCTAAGGAAAAATAGCCAAATACTTCTCTTATCTTATGAAAGTTACTAACCTGCCTACACAAAACAACCAAATCACTAACACTTGAAAAAATAATATAATCAAGTTGCTTAAAAGTGACAAACAAAAAAAAATTTAAGGCATCCATTCTGTGCAGGTAAAATAAAAAGAATGATATTATATTTGTTATTGAAATAACAAAAGCCAATATAATGAATCAAAATGTATATAATTATATTATCCTAGAAATTAATACGTGATCAAATTGTTTTTCAAAACTAACGGGAAATCGTGACATTTCAGATATTAACATGTTAAAAGAATCCCTGACAACAAGTAACATCAGAGATCTTGGAAATATACTACTGACTGAAAAGAGACAATACAAAGGAATGACAACAGAAATTAGATAAGCCCTTTGAACCATGAAAAGGATGCTCAAATTAAGAAGACACCGTGAGAGCTGATAGTGTTAAAGCAGTTCCTGAGTGGAGTGTGTGGTGCAATTGTTATAAAAGTAAATTCCTTTAATGATTTACTCGTGGTTAATGTTTGGTTTATGTTCATGTTTTATACAGCTATGCTAGTGGGATCATGTAAAACTTCTCACTTGAAAAGCAGTCACCAGTGCAAAACATTTAAGAAGTTCTAGTCCAGAGAGGCATTTGCCCAGTTAAAAGAATTACAGGAAAGCATTGGGGAAGTCTAGAAAATACCCCCAGTATTTGTGAAACCCACACTCACAGCCATTCGGCTAATAATTACCTTCACTCTCGTCAGCTTTCTCAGACAACTAACATTTCACCAGAAAACAAAGCAATGTTTTTAAAGCAGGAGAGGACCCTATGGGAAAGAAAAATGAAAATAAGCTACTTCCTAGCCAGCAGGAAGGGCTAAAGTGAGTCAGGCCAACTATTTGTAGTGGTTAGCAAGAGAATGCCCCCTTAGGTTCCTATATTTGAACACTTGTTCCAAGTTGGGGAAGCGGTTTGGGAAGGAAATGTGCCCTTGTTAGAGGATGTGTGTCACTGGGAGTGGGCTTTGAGGTTTCAACAGCACATTCCCAGGTGACATCCCTCCTTCCCCGTGCACCTCTCATCTGTGAATCGAGGTATAAGCTCTCAGTTAGATGACTGTCTGCTGTCATGCTTTCAGCATGATGGGATAGACTCTAATTCCCTGTGAGCCCTAAACTAAACACCGTCTTTGATAAATTGCTTTGGCCGTGGTGTTTTGTCATGGCAATAGAATAGTAACTAAGGCATTAGGTATAGAAAAAATAAGAAGCAAACTGTGAAGAACCCATAAACAAACGTAATCAAAGAACTATATCATAGTAAGACACAAAAAGCCAGATGAACTCACCCAGGATGGCTCTTACTTGTCCTTGATGTCATTGTAACGTCATCAGCCTTGTAAAATTTCCTTCTCCAGTCATGCATCTTTTCAACATACCACATCCAGAAAAACTTACATAAACAAGGAAAAAGGGAGTAAACACTGTTGGGGAAAATCCTGACCCCTTACTAGAAAACTTCATCTTCCCCTACCTCCTGATTCAAACAATCCATTACAGCTGAGCCTCTTTTCTATTAAAGCTTGTCCTTTCAAACGCTACCATGGGGCTTTTGAGAAACCTCCACTCAGTCCTTGAGTCTTTACCTTTGCTGTATAATAAAGCTTTTTGCAACTGCTTGTTTTCTCTCATCTCTGAATTTTTTTCTTTAATGGAGGGAAGATTGTATAGATACTGGTTAAAGGTCTCAGTTAGCTCAAGTAATAAAAATGTGTGAAAGAGTCCTGTGTGGTGGTAAATGCCTTTTATCCCAGTACTCAGGAACCTGAGGGAGGAAGATCAAGAGTTCAAGGTTAGCCTGGGCTACAGAGGGAAATCTTGTCTCAAGGAAAAAGAAAATCTAAACAGGAGGAGATAATTCTTCAGGAACAGCATGTTGAATTATCCAAATAGGAGGGGATGCCTGCTTTCAAAAGCAAAGCTAAGCCTATTAAAAAGAAAGGCATGCCTTACATCATTTTGTGAAAAGCCACTTTTAAATCTGTTGAATTTTGAAAAGAAGCATTAATATATAATATGTGTATCTGAAGATGTATGGTAAAATTTTAAAGGAACACATAAAGAAATGGAGAAAAGTATCAAGAGTTGAGGAAAGAAAAACTGTATGTCTTCTGCCACTGGATTCTTGCATTTTCTCTTACGAAATGTATTGTGGCAGTCACTGTGCATGGCTACCCCTTAGCCACCTCCCTGTTTGATTAGGAGAGCCCTGATTTTGCTCAGGGCAACAGCGTGCTCAGCTCTAACTGGAAGATTGCATATGATCAACATTAGTTGTAAAAAGCTTGACCCCTAATTTTTTTTTTACCCACTCTTCCCACAAAAGGAAATAGTGTAATTTACATGTCAAACAATAAGCGGAATCCAGAGAGAGACCATGGCTGCCTGAATGTCCTCTTCCTTCCATAAAGGCAGATGGGTGTCTGATGCTGGTGAAAATACCCAATCTCTATCCCAAAAGAGCAAGGAGACTTTGATGGTGATATTGTAGAGACAGTAAATCAGTCCAGGACCTTGACCTCTTATTATGTAAGATCTCCAGTGTATGACAAAAGGCAACATTAGCACCACCGACCCCAGACTTGCATTCAATCACAATATTGACAAGGTCCCCTAAGGATTTACACACATATTACAATGTGAGAATCACTGGTGTCCGTAAAACAACCCCTAGCTGCCTAACTTGATGTCAGACACTATATTAACTGAAGTTGAAGATATTCAAAACCACTGATGTTTTCATTATATGCTCAACTAAAAACAAACAAACAAAAACCCTTTCTAACATTTAAGGTATGATGCAATAGGAAAAAAATGTTTACATAAACTTTAAAAAATGCTAAATACTATTTATTTTTACTGCACTTACAGAAAAAAACAAATCATCTAATGGGAAAGAAGTTTCTAAATATATCCCTCAGGAATTTAAAAAATTTAAAATTTAAATATAAAATTATCAGAACTGTCAGTTCCTCCTGTGGTCCTGCCTGTATAAAGACTGACCTAGCTGTAAAAGACTCGAGCAGTGGCTTAGCATAGACACAGACAGAAATATAGAACTAGAATGCATGTTAAGCAGCCAAGCTTTAAAGGTTTTGACAAATTGCTCTTTGTTCTAAAGCTGAACTGTAGATCTAGGTGTTCAACTAATTGTATCAATCAAAGCAGATTTTTTTTTTAATGTTCAGATAGATTTATTTATTTATTTATTTATTTATTTATATTTGCGGGGTTTAAACACTAGATGCTGGCTAAAACGCACAGACTGAAATCACCTGCACTTGGTAAACAAGCTCCCACCCTAGCATGTCCCTTCTCTGCTCACTGCTCAATTGAACTGCTTATGTGTCCTGGCCCTGCTGTAAAGAAACACTGGACTTGAATCCCAGGACAGATTCCCCTGCAATAGGATTGTCAGCTACAGAGTTCTGTAAAATCGTCTTTCCTTGAAGCTTCAGTTGTCTAGAGCTTTGCACTAACAGAATTTCACAAGCTAAAGAAAGGAAGCTGGAAAGGTGACGGAATCAATCAGTTTTACGGTCATATTCAAAACACATTCGCAGGATGGAAAATTGTACCTAGCTGGTAAACCAAAAGGTATACAGTGTATTCCATAAATATACTTTGTTAAATACACATGCAAAGTTGCAGTGAGATTAGGTGCAAGAAAATTCGATGCAAACTTGCACCAGCTAGGGCACCGTACCCCTGACAGTGAAACTTCTTACCCACACTTCTGAGAAACAGAAATACCTTCACCTTTGTTTTCACTTTTATGCTTCAAATATCAGAATGGTTACAAAACAATGTGATAACTCCATCAAACTGGCTGTGCATTCACAAAAGTAGGCTCTTTCTTATTTTGTAACTACCTTTAGCATCCTCTTCTACTGGCTAGTTTTCGATCGACAAGGTATGCTAGATAGTCTCCAACTTACAGCACTCTCTATCTCTGTTTTCAACGTCCTCTTACATCCCCAGTTTCTCTGACCCACTTGACAATGTTCCCATTCCCTTGCCTGGTTCATAGTAAGTACTCAGTATTTCCCCCGGTTATAGGTCGGCCTCCCTATAGAAATATAGTGGTTTGCTGTGCTGGTACCATGGCCCCAGATGTGTTGTCCTTGGTTGAACAAGAACTCTCTGGCTTGCTTCTGAGACTGGTTTTGAGGGAGGCAACCAGGACAGAAATAGTAAATTTTCCCTGAGGCTGAGTGGGATTACGATATATGACCTTGGATTTGTGTCTGCAGATAATTAGCCTGTTTCGGATAAGTACCTGACCTCCCCCAGCTTCAGGTGCTTTGCAGAGTCAGTTCTGCTCCAGTTTCAGGGCTCTCAGGGGCCCCTCCCATCCTTCCTTAACATGAGTTCTCCATTTTGTTTCTCCCCTCCCTCACCACCCCTTCCTGCCAGGCATCAAGCTGGGAATACTTTAGATGGATCCACTCAGAGAATGTGTTTCATAACATTGAAAATCCAATTGTGCGGGCTTTTCTCACACAATTATTTTTAAAACTGTAGGTAAGAGGGAAAGGCTCAAGCTGAACTTTTAATGAGTAGACACTAAATTGTCATACCTTTAAGCAATGTTCCAATTCAGAAACAGGCTTCTCCTCCAAGATTAATTACCACTGTCTGACACTATTACCCATTGAAATGTTTTATAAGCCCACAATACCAAGAGTTTCAAAAAGTGTCACACACCAGCAATTCCTATTACTAAAAACATGAATATGACAACTGAATGTAATGTTCACAGGGATGCTGCCCCAGGCAACCGGTTCTACCTGGCCCCACTCCCCTCCTGAAGGGCCTGCTGAAAATGGGCACTGACCTTGGCAGAAAGCCCTAGGACATCTGTTAGGTTAAAGTTGCTTTTAAAATAAGTTGGAAAATTGGGCAGAGTTGTCAACAACCAAATATGCTGCTTGGTGTCACCTCGTCTGTTTCCTTACAAACATTTGCATAGCAATTGCCAGGGAAAATCTCTCTTTTTCCTTCTAATTGGGTTGAATTGCTCCTAGATCTGTCTTCTAGTCCCCAAAAGCAATAATGAGGGGGTGGAATTCGTTAAGCTAAAAGGTAGCATTATTTAAAATACTCACAAACTGATTTGAATGCCAAAGTTTGGGGTGTTTGGGGGCTCTCTCTTCCTGTCTTCTTCCCTCTCTCCCTCTCTTCCTCCATTTCTTGACGGTGTTCTTGCTTACAGATCTCAGTTATTGTCTTCACTTTGCATGGGAATGTGTGATTATATGCATACGTCTTTGAAATGAACTAAAATACAGACAAGTAGGAGCCTTTACATATGGAGAGCTGCATTAAGAACAATTTTATCCCGTCTCTTGGACCACGCAAATGAAAGCTATGGAGAAAATAAAGGAGGAAACTGTCTTTGGACTTCTTTAGACTTTAGAATTTATTTTTTCCAAGTTTAGAAAGCTTTTCATCTTAAGGTTTCTAGTGGCCTTTCCTTTCTAAGGTTTTGGTCCAGCAGATGCTCTGATGCAACTCTTTATCTCAGCCCAGGAGGCAGAGGCAGGACTCTCACTGCAGGCTTTTGGGTAGCCTACTTTTTAAAACAAGTTCCAAGCCAGCCAGGGCAACATGGTGAGATTCTGTCTGAAAGAGGAAAAAAGAGAGAGAGAAACTTTCCCCCTTTTCTCTCCTTTCCTTCAGTTTGTCCTTTCCACTCACCACTCCCAGATTTTCTTTATTGAATCGTTCCTGTTAAATAAGGAAAATTATGAAAAAAATATAGTGAGGATATCTATAAAGCATTATCTTTTTTTTTTTTTATGCAGTTTATTCAGGAACATTGAACAATCCTCGGACCCTGGGGAAAGCCAGTCCACAGCTTAAATAGCCTCTGGGTAGCCAACCCAGGCGTGCCACGGGGGCAATGCAGATAGGTCCACATACATGGAAGCAAGCCAGATCCTCGGCCTTAGCCAAATGTGGAGTTGTTCTTGACAGAGAGCACTCACCATCGGGAAGGTGGAAGGCGGAAACCAGCTCCATCTTTAAGGCATAGCATTCCGCAGCTCTCTACAGTTCCCCCTTTTTGTTTTAGACGCATCAGGCAAGAGTAGAGGTCTGATCTCTGATATTAGAAATAAATTGGGACTTTGTACAGATGTTCATTTAGGTGTCATCCACCCAAAGAGCATCAGACCCGTCCGATACCTTTTTCTCAGAGGCGGGACCTGGGGCATCAACCCGCATGCAATCAGACATGCTCTTCTCTGGGTCTAAAGCGGCTGACCCTGAGTGCAGTGCTTAGCCTCGCATCCTGAGCGTATCATTTTAGCTTTTTATGGTATCCAACCATGCTTGGGGAGAATGTCCTTTTCTAAAAGTATTTTCAATGTTTAATTGAAGTTACTGTCCTAAGCATGCTATGTCACAAATATAGGGAAACATACTTGAATCTTTTTTGTAACAGCAGATTTTATTGAAGAATAAATAATTCATATCATAAAGCAGTAGTTTGCAAGATATTCCCAGTTTTCTTGATAGTCCCGGATGAGATGAATGCACTCTCTAATTCCAATCCTAACGATAATATTAACCCGCAAATTAACTATTAATGTTACATTATCAAGATATCTATGAAAGTGGGAGAAAATAAAAGAGACATAAACATTGCTGGAAAGGCTTGTGTGGCTGCTCTAGGCTTCAGGGTCAGAGTTGCGCTATAGGAGGGAAGTGATGGATAGATGGAGAGTCCAGAAGGATAAAAGTCTGCATGAGCAGATGAAAGTTGAAGTAGAACACGTGAGCAGTGGGGACCAAACTGGGTCAAAGCCACAGGGACGGTGGAGAATGCTTTTTATGTCCATCTCTGGGGCACACATCAGCTGAGGGGGTTGCACCCTTTCCTTCATCTTGTGTGTCCAAAAGTTTATTGGACCTGATTCCCTGATTTGGTTCTAAGATACAATGTATCTTAATAGTTCTGATTCATCTTTTCTGCCACCAGGAATATGTCACTTCTCAGTCTGTGCTGCGTGGATGGCACCGGAGAGGAGGCGGCATTCAAGTGTGCACCCAGTTCCACAGTCAACTTCCGTCTGGAACTGAAGCCAGTCAGGGAAAGGCACAGTTACAAGAGCCACTCTGTTATACTATATAAAGCAGTATATGCAGGGCCAGGTTGAATTCAATGCCAACTAAGCGATTAATTGCCAAGTTTCAAAATTGACTCTATTTATGTTTTTGTTTGGTTGTTACTGCTGCTGTTTGGTTGGTTTTTTATTTCTTTTATCTTATTATTCCTTCTATTTATATAATTATAACATAATTGCATCATTTCCAACTTCCCTTTCCTCCCTTCAAACTGTCCCATGTACTTTTCCTTGCTCTCTTTCAAATTCATGGCTTATTTTCCCATAGTTATTACGTGCATATATGTGAATACATATATATCCCTAAATAAAACAGGAGCAGTCTGAATGTTCAGGCTGATCGTTTGGTATTGAATTGGTCTGCTTCTCTCTCCACCTGATCTCAATCTGAATTCCTGAGAAGTTTGAAAGTTGTTTAGCTATTTCCTCTGAAATGAAATATTTTTTTTTTCCCAGGAGGAGGAAGGAAGCGTGTAAGATTCAGGAAGCTAACTAGACTTACACGGCTCAGGAAAATCACAAAAGTTTCAAGATTCACAAGATCTTTTCCCCAGGTTAGTACTTGTTAGAGAGAAGGTATTCTTCTGTGGCATTTGCCTGAAAATTGTGAAGCAGACTCCGTGCATGCAGTACTTCTGAGCCATCACCCAATTCTGGATTGGCATCTATTGATGCAGTAGCCTTTGGTTTACCCGTGGTCCTATTCTCCCTCACCTGTGCTCCAATAACAACCCCAATTAAACTCATCAAGTCACCCATCTACACGTGGGTAGAATACTTTCGTTGGTTTCTCATTGGTCCCTTGTCTGGGGAAACTAGATGTTTGTTCATGTTTCTCAGAGAAAGGTCACACACCTCACTTGAATGAATTTAGACGGAACACAGAAACATTGTGTAGAAGATACAGCTTATTATAAAATAAAGTAGAATATCCTTAGGGATGAAAGTGGCCAGTGGCCAGAAAGACCATTATGCTAACCTTCATGTGAAGTTGACTGTGCACTATTTTTACAAGTTTCTGGAACAGACAGACTTCTTGAGTAGCACTTTTCTGCCCAGGTGATTGACAGGCCCATTTAGATTAACTCTTAAGGGAAGAGACAATAGGCAGTCTTTTTTTTTTTCTTTTCTTTTTTCTTCCTACTGGATAGTAGGCATGTCTCTACCAGAGCCAGAACTAAGATTCAGATCACATTCATTTGACCAAAGATCACATAACAGAGTGGCTTAAAATAATCAAAGAATGAAGATAACAAAATCTATAAAAGTAGCCTTGTTTTACTAGGAGGAAATATCCTTACCTTAATATGTCCCAACAAAGGCTTAACTCTTAAAAGGGGGCAATTGTGATACTTTCTCCCTTGTTTCTTAAATATTTCACATTATATGGAGTGTAAAGTATGCATGTGTTTTTTTTTTCCCCTTTCTGAAATTAATGTATTACTATGTAAATAGGAGGTGGGGTCCAATGTCAACAGATCTTCAAGTCTATTAATATCTAACTGGCTACCTAACAATTTATGGGATTGGAAAATGCCTACCCTATATCTATTCATGACTTTATAATTAATTCTTTGTATGGGTATATGTTGTGTGTAAGACTGTGGGTCCACATGAACCATGGCACACATCAAGAAGTCAGAGGACAAATTCTCAAGAATGGTTTTAATTATCTATCTTACTGAGGCAGGGTCTCTCTTGTTCCTGCTGTTACACTGCTTATTCATACTAGCTGGTTTGAGAGATCTGGGCAGTTGTCCTCTCTACCCCTCTCATTTTGTGACAGGAGTGCTGATATTAGACATGTGGTCTGTTGCATATTGCTTTCTATGTGGTTTCCAGGGATCAGACTTGAACTGTCAGGATTGCACAGCTAGCACTCTTTCACTGTAAGTGTTTCCTGGCCCCTTTCTACAGACTCTTACTTCTCTTTAGGTTGTTAAGACAGCTATGTCTCTTAAGATGTGCTACCTCAGCTTCCATGAATTACAAAAGAAAAAGAAATTGAGAGACAGAAATTAATAAAGAAAATATGTTTATTTATTTTGGCCAACTGTGGTGAGAGAAGTACAATTTTCTCCTCTCTGTGCTAGTGACAATAATTGAAGGAGAAAATGCTACAGGGGTGTTGTGCTATGAAATATATACTCATTAAAAGATTGGTAGAATTCTTTCTCCTTATTTATATTCCTTTGATAACAGTAGTGTGAA
Source organism: Meriones unguiculatus (assembly GCF_030254825.1). NCBI lineage: Eukaryota > Metazoa > Chordata > Mammalia > Rodentia > Muridae > Meriones > Meriones unguiculatus. The sequence goes on along the minus strand of NC_083350.1, from coordinate 175,028,474 downwards.
GCATAGGGGAAAATGGTTTTAATACCAAAGATGGGAAAAGAAAGACCACAGACCAACATGGCCAAATTAATTAAAACAATCAATTAATTAAAGTAAGCTTTTTTATTCATGTACGTGGGCTGCCTCTCTTTAAGGCAGGATTTAAGAGGTCAACATTGGATGTGAGGAAGATAAGCCTTTCATAGCTCAGGGATAAGAGGTTTTCAAATGGGGAATTTGGGGGAGGGGAGAAGCAGATTTACAGGATCAGAATCATAAGCATAATAAGTTAGTCTTAATGACCTGCTGAAACAAACACATTGTTGGAAGGTGGGCATAACAAGGTTGCCATAACAACAGGCAATTCATAGCAAGGTAGTCATATAACCTTTTGAAACAAAGGTAGTGTTCTAAGATGCTATAAACAACTTTTTGAATGAAAGACGTGATGGCCATTCCTGAAACAAGCAGGACAGAACTATTTGTATTTAAGGTTGCAGGAAGGGCATAACCCTATTCTTGAGAAATAGGTTCAGTCATATATAGGAATGAACCTAGTTTGGCTTTACTATAAGATGACTTGTAAGCCTAAGATTGGAGGCAGGCTGGTTCTTCAATGGGAAGACTGTAAGAGTCAAAGAAACAGGGAGCTTGCTGTGAGAATGGATCTTCTAGCAATGTCAGAAGCTATTCAAGTGTCAGCAACACGCTACCTCAACCTTACCCAAAGAACTGCAGGGAACAAAGAAATACTGTGAGCAAAAGAAATATTCTTCATCAGTGAAGAGCAAAAACAAATGCTTGGCCAGTACCAAATGGTCACTCCTGAGAAATTGTGCTTGCAAGTAGCATTATATGAACTGAGCAGGTTGTATTTATGTATATAGAAATGTGTGTGTGTGAAAGTAAGCGTGTGTGTGCACTTGTGTGTGTGTCACAACGAAAAAGATACTAAGAATTCTAAAAAGAGCAAGAGGAAGAAGAACATGACAGGGTTTAGAGGGAGAAAGGACAAATAATGTAATTACATTTACATTATCTTGAAAATTTATAAAATATATTTCTTAATTTTTAAAAGAACAGGGTAGAAGCTCTTTGTGTCTTTAGAGGTCAGTTTCAGACTTAACACCATAAATGTTTGCTAAATATACCAATATTCTAAGAGGGAAAAGCGAATCTGATAGGTAAAATAGAAGCCAGTGTGTCTCTCTGTTATTTCATCTCTAGACAAAATTTAAGCACAGTATCATATTTATATTCACATATGGACTTATCTACTGCTCAGTTTTGCTTTAGCTAAAATGCATCTGGAATAATACTACACATTTAGCTTCTTTCTATTTTCTTTCATACATTTCTACACACTCATACTTAGCCTCGATTTTTATTTTTTGGTGGCTAACTTCACTTTGCTCCAAGCTCTTTCTGCCTTTCTACTCTTTAATTGATAGAGCAAAATAACCCCCATCAGCCTAACTGGTGTTACTACTCTCATTCATGTTAGTTTTGGTCTCTCTGCCAGAGAAACAAGGAACAATGATGACATCATATAACATCCCGTTCACAGGGTCACTGAAATCTTTTCAGCAGCAGGAAGACTAGGATTTGAAGCACAGTCCAAAACTGTGGCTCTAGAAGCCTAAGGAGTTCTATTCAGAGATCTCTACAGAGAGAAAGCCAAACTGTAGATTTAAAAGCCACACAAAAGTCTTCAGGATGAATCACCATGAGGCAGGGTTGGATTTTCGTAGGAAATGATTTTTAGCATGGATTTAAGCAGGGTGTTAGGGGAGAAAGATGGAAGAGCTTATAGGAAAAGTTCAATGCTCCCAAGTATAGCTGAGGATTTCTAAAGAGATTCACCCTTAGGCGTTCTGAAACTAGTGTATATAGTGTTTCGAAGCTACACTGATCAAAAGGTATAATAACAATTAGTAAGTATATTTCAATATTCTTGTCTAAAGAAAGGTTTTAAAAACTATGTGCCATCCTAGGGCACTTTCTGAGGTACAGGCTGATAGACAGAAACATGAGTCAAAGGATCAAAGGGATCAAGATAGAGAGGTCACAGGAAGTTAAGACTTTTAAAAGGGTTTATAATCTTGTTTGTTAGAATCTCAGAAAATTACAGGTTTGAGGAAGAGAAAGGGATAAGGTGAAGCTCGAGGACCACATGCCCTGACCCTTATAATTGGTTTATTGCTAGTTTAACCTTATTTGACATAATTCTGCTAGGGAAAGAATATTGCCTCTATTGAAATTCTTGATTCTTTGCTGACAAAATTATTTCAACCAGACTCTGTGGTGAGGTCTCCTTTTCCCTTTATAATCCCATGGATTTCCCTAGTTTCTTCTTCCTTCTTTCTTGGTTTCTTCCCTTAGTCCTCATTTAACGGGATCTCATGCAGCCTACACCATCCCTAAACTTTCTATGTAGCTGAGGGTAACCTTTAAGACAGGAGTTCCTGTGCTCCTACTTAGGTTCCAAGCATGGGAACTATGGAGATGCACCTCCACCCTTAGATTTGTCCATCTTTCTATCTTGCCTTATTCTGAATTAACAGTACAATACAGGTTGCTATGTCACCAGTACATACGGCTACTTAAGTAACTCTGATATCCTTCTCAGGTGGCATGAATGTTGAGTGATTATGTTGTATTATTTCTGATCTATTACATATGATTATGCAGAAAGAAATACAAATAAACAACTCCATGTTCCATGTCCTTTAAAACCTGCGTGCTACACCATAAAGTACTAAAGAAAAAGAGCTTAGTGATTGTTTCAAGCCTAGTGAGCACCAAATTCTGTGGGAAATTACGACAGGACAAGAAGTGTAAACTGAGTTAGAAGGAAGAGGGAACTTTTCTACATCTTGCAGTACTCGCCAATAGCTGTAGATGATTCAATAAATCAATGAGAAACTACACAATACTCAGGAAATCTTGTAACTGACACTGGGAGAGGAAAAAGCAAGGCCATTATATAGACAATATGTAATGCCAAACTCATCGCTTTCCAAAATGAGATAACAGATGCCATGAAAGCATGTCAGAGGAGATCATGACATAGAGACCCAGTGTTAGGAACATGAAAAAATACTTGAGCTGTGATCTGAAAGATGAATAGATATTAATGGGGCAAAATGGGGTCTAGGGAGATCCTTTTGGCAGATCTTGAATAAGTAGTGAGGAGAAAACCAGCCTAGACTATTTTCAGAATAAAGGCCATGTTAAGGGATCCAAAAGTAAAAGTGATATTCAAGAAACCTTGAGAGGCATGTACCAAGCAAATCACAGAGAGACCCTGTAGAATAAATTATAGTCTTGAGAAAAAAAAAAAAGCTATGGAAAGAAATGGTAATTGGTAATGCTTACAGTAGGTGAGGATAAAAGTGACCACATAAACTAATAGCAGATAAATAAAAAGTCAGAAAAAAATGGGCAGGAAAATGCTTAGCAGGCAGAGTCCACACATACAATATTTATTTGACAATCAATTGTATAAGATTCTGCCTGAGGATGACACCAGAGGACACACCTAGCAAAAGGGTCAAGAAGTCTGTAGTTGTCGCCTCCTATAGCCAGGTGGGACGTCCAGTGGAGGGAGGGAGACATCAGCCCACTCATAAAACTTTTGACCCAAAGTTGGTCTCACCTGCAAGAAGAGTAGAGGTAAAGATGGAGCAGAGATTGCGGGACTGGCAAGCCAATGACTAGCCCAACTTGAGACCCACCCCATGGGAGAGAGCCAGGCCACGTCACTACCAGTGTTACTATGCTATGCTTGCAAACAGGAGCCTAGTATAACTGTCTTCTGAGAGGCCTCATCCAGCAGTTGATGGAAAGAGATGCAGAGACCCACAAAACAATAAATGGAGCTTGGGAAGTTTTGTGGAAAAGTGGCAGGAAGGATAGAGCGAGCCGGGGGGGGTGTCAAGGACACCACAGGAGGACCAACAGAGTAAACTAACCTGGGTCTGTGGGGTTCACAGAGACTGAACCACCAATCAAGGAGCATGCATGGGCTAGACCTGGACCCCCAATACATATGTAGCAGATGTGCAGCCGGGTCAACATGGGAGTAGGGGCTGTCTCTGACTCTGTTCCCTGCCTTTGGCTCCTGTTCCCCTAGCTGAGCTGCCTTGTCAGGCCTCAGTGAGAAAGGATACATTTAGTCCTGCTGCAGATTGAGATACCAGGGTGTGCTGGTGCCCTATGCAAGCCTCCACTTATCTGAGAAGGAGAGGGGAATGGTTGGGGGGGGCATAAGGGTGGGACTGGGAGGAGAGGAGGAAGGTGGTTTGGATCAAACTGTAAAGTGATTAAATAAATAATAAAAGGAAAAAGGTTTTAAAGTCACAGAAAGTGAGAAAATGGAAATATTTAGGAGATAAGTATTCATGGCTTCAGGTAAATTATTGACCAAGGCTGAGGAGGAGCCAGGGATAGAAGCTGTGACTATTTACTGAGCCAGCATCTCCTAACCAGAAAGGTTGGGGACACGGATATCGAAATGCTGAATCTGAAGTGAAGGAGGATGTGCAAAGGAGGTAGTTTCAGCTGAAGTTTTAAGATAAGTGGAGAGTATAGCCTTGAAATTGAAAGTTGAAATTGCCCTTGTGCAGGTGTCGAGAGGACTTGGAAAGGTGTAATGTGAGGCAAGGCTGAGAAAGTGGCAATACTGAAGAGATAACTCCCCAAACATGGATCAATACAAAATTATGGAATCTGATGGAAACCAATGGAAACGGCCTTTCAACAGGAGAGGTTATGTCTGGAAGGCAGAAAGTGACGTGTGTACATGTAGGCAGTTAAGAAACATCCCAAGAGAATTGCAACATAGTCATTCGGGAAAGACATCAAAATATAGTTTTCTTTTGTGTATGTCTCACAACAAATAATGCTTAACTGCCAAAAGGCAAGAGTTCAAAAAAGACAGAAAACAAATAAATAAATAAAACCAGGCAACACAGTCTAATTTGCCAGAGGCATTTCCAGAGAGTTTGAAAAAAAATAAAAGTTCATTTTAAATGTTTATGTCATTATTCCTTTCAATACAGGACTTTTACTTTTAGGGTGATTTAGTTGCCAGGAGTGATATACGCATGTGCTGGTTAGATTTTATGTAAACTTTACACAATCTGGGTCATCTGAGGAAACCTCAATTGAAAAAAAAAGTCTCCATAATGTTAGGCTATAGAGAAGCCTGTAGCGCATTTTTTAATTAGTGATTGGTGTGAAGGGTCTCTGCCCATTATAGCTGTCCATTATAACCTGGGTTAGTGGTCCTGAATTCTATCAAAAAGCAGGATGAGCCAGCTATAAGCAGTAAGTGAGTAACTAAAACCTCATGGCCTTGCCTCAGCTCCTGCCTCTATGTTCCTGTCCTTTTGAGTTCCTGCCCTGACTGTCTCTGATGATAAATTATAAAGAAAAGTAAGCACCTTTCCTCCCCATGGTGCTTTTGGTCATGGTATTTCATCACACAATATAAGTCTAAGATAGTACATTTATTAATTTCTAGTCAAGATAATGACCACTGTTCTTTTAACCACTTGGGAGTATGTTAATGAATCAATCAGAGCCTAAATTTCATTTCAAAAAAACCATTATTAATTTTATTATAGATCACCTCAACGAAATGAAAATATTATCTTTTTCAGATATAAAAAGAAACATATCAATAATTTAAAATACAACCACATTATCACTTCCCGTCAATTAAATATTTTATTCTGACATACCACAAGGAAGTTATATTTTCAAAGTTGGTATTAAAACAAAAGGCAAGAAAACTGTCTTTTTATTTTTTATTTGTATGACAAGTAATTTTTTAATTTATTTTTTTACAAATTATTCACTTTATATCCCGATTGTAGCCCCCTCCCTCATCTCCTTCCAGTTCCACTGTCCCTCCTTCTCCTTTTCCCCAGCCTCCTCCCCTAGACCACTGAAAGGGAGAGTACTCCTCTCCTACTGTCTGACCCCTGTGTCCTCTTAGCCATATAATTAGGCTAACCATAGAAAAAAATCCACAGACCTAAAGAAGCTAAATAACAAGGAAGACCCTAAGGAGTATGCTTAATTCTCAATCATAACAGAAAAGAGGATAGACACCAGAAGTGGTAAAAGAGAAAGGAGGAGAGCCTATTATATATGTCCTCTGAAAGACTCTACCCTTAAGGGGATTAAAGAGGATGCAGAGACTCACAGCCAAACTTTGGGCAGAGCTCAGGGAGTCTTATGGGGGGAGGGGGACTCAGAGGGGACAGAAATTCCACAAGGAAACCAACAAAGGCAAAATCTGGGCCCAGGAGGGCCTGCAGAGACTGATATATGCATGGAGAACACCCAGACCCCTTGCTCAGATGTAGCCCAGAGGCAGCTCAGTCTCCGTGTGGGTTCCTAGTAAGGGGAACAGGGGCTGTCTTTGACATGAACTTGGTTGCCTGTTCTTTGATTACTTCTGCCTGGTGCAGTGGCCTTGCCAGGCCACAGAGGAAGAAAATGTCTTTTAAATAAAAGAATCTAGAAAGATAGTCAGTCATTCCTTAAAAAATGAAAAATAATATTTTAAAGGCAAAATACTTTCATAGCTTCTTTCAATATACTGTGTAAAGAAAGGTAGATTTTAGCTGTTGTTCAGCTGTGCATTTTCTAAGTCAGATCCAGCAATAATATTGTTCTAAGGCCGAATGAAGAAAAGATCAAACACAAATATCTATGTGAAGCTCACTACATTCACACACCAATATAGGAAGAGCCACTTAAGAAAAAACAGTGTTCCACTACCTCTGATATTCTTTTTCCTTCAACACTGCTCTCTGAACCATTGGCGAAGGCAAATGTTCTGCCACCGAGAAGCTTAATAAGACAAATTAGAAGATCAGAAACTTAATATACCAAAACTTCAGGGCATTTATTTTTGGAATCCTAAAGCCACCAATATCAAATACATAGCTTGTTTGTAATTTTTTTCCTGTCCTTTTATATGTTTTCTTTTGTCATATAGTTTTGCTTCCTTCTGCATCCTAGCCTGGCACCTAGGATTATTAATTTTTGTCTCCTCTACTCCCTGAAGCACTCACAATTTTTGGTCACAGAAAATGAAAAACCTATTATTCGCATTTATGTATGCAGGATTTTGCAAACAGGTAAAGGCTATTACATATTATATTCAGAAACCAGTAAGGTGAAACCTTCATATAAAGTTTAGAAGCTTAGACATAATGATTCAAATAGAAGGAAACTCTCAGATCTTCAGTGATAATGTTTCACATCAAATTCTTGAAAAGATATTTCCTTCTACACACTGAAAATGTACTTAAAAGAAACATCTCATGGATATTTCCTTGCTCCAAAGAAATGCCAATACTCAACCAATATCTTTAACAGGAGAAGGCCATCTTCAGATAATTGACGTCTCAACTACCTCTGCCTTGAATCTCCCACATGGCTCAACTTCATTTAGCTTTCCTGAAAGCTGAGTATACTATGTGCAATCCTGGCTGTTGAATCCTCAACCTAAGTAAACATCATGGGAAATATACAGTTTTTAAAAAACAGGATTTCAATTAGAAATTCGAATGGATCTATTTGAAACATTTTTTTTTTCATTTTGGAATTTTGCTGCATATTATTATTACTGTTTATTATTAACAATTATTATTTTATTGCACTTAAAAAAGGTTTTTCCTTAACTAATTTATTTACTTGTTTATAGCCTGATCACAGCACCCTTCCATCCTCTCCCCCCATTCCTACCCTCACACCCCTCCTCTATTATCTCTTCCCATTTTTCTCAGAGGAGAGGGCCCCATGGGTACCCTGGTACATCAAGTCCTTGACCCTTCCAGTTCCCTCAGTACATCCTCCCACTCTTCCACACGGCTCCCCCCCCAGAATTCGTGTATTATTTAGCTATGGTTCTCTGCATCTGTTTCCATCAGCTGCTGGATGAAGCTTCTCAGAAGACAGTTATGCTAGGCATAGCAGAGTATCTTTAAAAGTAGTAGTGGTTGGGTTTCTCCTATGGGGTGGGTCTCAAGTTGGGCCACTCACTGGTTGGCCATCACCTCCATCTTTGCTCTATCTTTATATCTGCTCCACTTGTAGACAGGACAAATAGGTTTTGTGGGTGGGTTGGTGTTTCCCAAGCTCAACTAAAAGCCCCACCTGGCAATAGGATGTGGCCTCTTAAGATTTCATATCCCTCATTGCTAGGAGTCTCAGGTAAGGTCAGCCCTATATACTCACAAACCCTCTCCCATCCCAAAGAAGGCACACACTGATTTCCATTCTCTGTAAGCCTTCCTCCCTCCCCACTCCTGATTCTCAACCCTGTTCTCTTCCCCCATCCCTCTCCCACATAGTTCCCTTCCTCCATCTACTTCAAATCTCTATTTTACTTCCACTTATAAGAAAGATTCAAGTATCCTTCCTTGTACCCTCCTTGTTACTTAGCTTTTTTGGGTCTGTGGATTGAAGCATGGTTATCCAGTACTTATGGAAAATATTCACTTTTAAATGAATTAATTTTGTATATAATCACTTTACAGAAAGTGTTCATCAGCTGTAGGAGTTTTCCGATTTTTTGAGGTCACTTATGTATACTATCATATCATCTGTGAATAGCAATCCTTTAGCATCTTCCTTTCTAATTTGAATTCCCCTGATCTCCTTTAGTTGTCTTATTGCTATAGCTAGAACTTCAAGTACTATATTGAATAGATACAGAGATAGCAGGAAGCCTTGTTCCCGGTTTTAGTGGAATTGCTTTTAGTTTCTCACCATTTAATTTGATGTTGGCTTTTGGCTGGCTGTATATTGCCTTTATTTTGTTTAGGTATACGCCTCATATCCCTGATCTCTCAAAGACTTTCTACGTGAAGGGATGTTGGAATTTGTCAAATACATTTTCAGCATATAAAGAGATGATCATGTGGTTTTTCTTTCAGTTTGTTTATATTACATTGATGGATTTTCATATATTGAACAATATAGAAAAATATTTAAATGAAAATAAAAGATACATGCAACACATTTTCATTAGTAGAGAAAGGGTTTTGCTTAAGGATAACATATTATTTCATATAAAAACCAATAATTCATCAAAATAACAAACAATATTTCACAATAAATCATTTGCCTGGTATCTGTCTGGTGTTCTTAGAAAGCATTAGTATTTACATTGAAGATTCACATTTGAGGCCCTCCAGGCCTTTATATGTATATCTTCATTTAGATGTTCTGGAGTTTTAGCATAATAAATTCTAGTTTTAGGTATATTATACTTTTAATTCTCCAAATCTAGTGGATGGTCCTGGGGCAGCAAGTCCACTGAATGGCCAGGTAGGTGCAGGTGGACCAGAATTGTTTGAGTCTTGGTCCAGGTTAGAAAGAGGAGAGTCAGGTCTCAGAGGTGCTGAGGATGTAGTGCCAGAACTACACCACAGGGTAGCTAGCCAGTGGCAAAAAGCAAATATATAATCAGTTCCCATATGTAGAGATTTAAATTAGGCATTAAAAAGCACATGTATAGATATATATGAAAGAGAAAGAAGAGATTCAGCAAGACCTCTTACTGAATTACTGTGTGCACTTGGGCTCTGTTACTCAAGTGGCATTGTCTTCTTACCTTTTTTCCTCATGAAATTCAAATAAATGACCCAAATGATTTGAATTATAGTCATTTTGTGATAAAGTATGCTGATAACTATGATAGGGAGTATTGACCATTTATAATAATAATAAAAAATTTGTCAGCCTGACCCAAGGCCACAAGGCACAAAAAGGAAAGAATGTCTTTTTGTAACTCATAACTCTTGATTTTTCTCATTCTTCTACTGAAAAAAGAGCAATCATCTATTTGCTTAGATAATCCTCTTCTGTGTGCCTATGATTAAGTTTAATTTACGCTGTAAATTCTGCTCCCATTATAAACTCAACTGAAACTAAATATCAAATAAGTAAGCAAATGTCAGAATTTTCCATTATGATTTAGAACATTTCCATCTTATTCATTTGTAGTATCTAAAAGTGCAATAATCAATTTAATTTTCAAAGTCCTAATTGACAATTTGGTAAAAATGAAAATGCAGTGTTTTTACCCATTGATTCATGCTAATCTAAATAAAACTATCATTAAAAATCTACTATAAACTATAATTTCATTAAGCTATCTTTGTAAGCAAGCATACCTTTCATTTAATATAATTAAATCAAATGTCTAATATTCACTCCATATGAATTTTTACGAAGAATGTTTTTCACTGCTAATATAAATCATTAATAATTTCTCTACAAAATACCATTTACTTGTACTTTTTCAAACTGCTTTGCATTGCACCTATGTCAACAAGCTCATTCTAGCTGTCTCATCCCCTTTTATCATCTGAGTATATCTGGAGGAGAAAGACAGATGCTGATCATAACATGAACTAAATCTCCTCTTTAGTAACCCAAAGCCTCAGTTTCTAAATATAACTAATCAATATTTCTGGATTCCTAATGGCTGATGAATGCCACAGTTGGGTCCGGCAAGACTCCTTGTTTCTGGGGCAACTAGCCTTTGAAGGACATCTCAGGGTTCCCTGAAGAATCTCCTACAAATACCAAATCATGGTATCAACAGTATTCTCCACCAGAGTACTCTGGGTTGACAGCTCAGATTTACTGCCTCCTTTCTGCTCTTTCTCAGTGGCTGTAAGCTTGTCTTGAAAGCTCATGAACACACTCTATAAATAAAAACACAGATGCAGGAATGGGATGCACAGTGTGTGTGACATGGGAGTCTCCACAGACAAAGGGGTAAATTTCTGGAGTAATTAATGGCAAGAAAATTTAAGAAATTATCAGTTATGGTGAAAGCCCTACCAGAATGACTCTGGCAGTCTTACGAGCAAACTACTACATAGTTTTGAAATTTTTCAGTTAATTTAAAATTAACCACTGGACTTCTGAACTGTGATAGTGTTGTTAATATGCACAAAGTGAGAGCATAGAAAATTTCGAATTTAATATTAAATTAGCCATGTTATTGTATAATATGAATACTATATTTGCAATATGAATACTATGTGTATTTCATATTATAAACATAAAATGGTTTACTTTAGAAACATAAAATGGTTTACTTGTAAAGTCCAACCTTTACATACATAAAATGGTAGTTAATGTTCTCAAAATGATTTTATATATATATATATATATATATATAAAATCTCAAAACTATTATATAATATTTATGTACATATATAAGATGATAGCTTATAATCTCAAAATTATTAAAAACTACCATTTTATTTATGTACATATATAATAAATACATATGTATTTAATTATAGTATTATTTAATTAAATATAACACAGGATGTCTTATATTTACGTTACCATGGCTGTCCTGGAACTCTCAGTGCTACCGCATTAGACCCCCAGTGCTAAGACATTGCTTACACCACAAAACCAAGTTAAACTGCCGTTTAAAGCTGGATGGTTATAACGAATCTTGGAAAAGGGCAATGTGGTATCTTCTAAGTTTCTGGAAGTTCTATTCAAATAAATTGCTAGTACAAAGTTAGAGACAAGTTCTTAGACCACAATCATTTCAGATACCAATTTCTAGCTAGGGGTTTCTCTTATAACCTTCAAATTCAAAGATTTATTACAGATCTTAGAATTTATGCTCAGGATTATAAAAGAGTCCAGAAGCACACATTTTTTCAGCACCATGGACAGTGCTAACAGCGCTCTGCAGTGATGTGGAGATGGACCACTTTCAGGCAGGGATGCTTTAGCAAGCCTGAGTCCAGAGGTCTTCTTGTGGTTCCATGACAGACACGGTTATCCCTATATGCCTGGATCTTTATTCTCCTGTTCACACTGACATCGAATTGACCACGTAGCCCAGTCCCACACTGGGACTGACGTCTGAATCTTATCCTGTGTCCTCTACACACCCTTGTGGCACATGCACACTCACACTCACATACATTGATCTCTCGTACATATAATAAACCACAATAGAGTGGAAATGCATATCTCCCATCATGTCAATATATCAAAACCATAACATATTTTCCCTCATATATACACAAGTTTGTTATTTCAACATATGCTAATTCATTTTCAAATAAGCCATTTCCAGGGACAGATGCTGCAAAAGGGTTGCCACAGAACCCATTTACAGCTACGACAGCAAGCTCCCCCACACTCCTGCATATGTGATAGACAGCTCGTCGGAGTCACTAGTACAAAATGAAGCGAAGCAAAGAAAACTACGATCAAAAGAAGCCAAGAAAAAAAAAAGACAGCACTAAACCAAGAACTAGTTACCATAATGCACCATGTTCTTTGGCAGCATAACCCAAGAGGAAGTATCAGTATCATTGCCACATTGTTCTTCATTTTATTTTTCATAAACTAAGTTTTCCACATGCTTTAGTGGTTAAAATGCATTACATTTTTGTCTGCTTCTTGATTTAACTGAGTGAAATGCCCAAGAGGAATTTGTTAAAACCAGAGGAGGAAAAAAACTTGACTATTGTTAACATCTGCCTGTAACTTATAAAGGTTTTCATAAAATGAGTACCAGAGTCCACTCCAATCACAGAGCGAAATATGGGTTGTTCTGTCACCGACCACTCAATGCTACTCAGCATTTATGCACCGACATTAAATCAGTCTCTGTCAGCTCAAACTGTGATGTTCACTTATGCTATTCATGCTCCAGCTTTCAATTTTCATTCTTTAACTACATTAGCATTTTTCTATTTTCTAAAACGTATGGGTCTCTGTTTTAGTAGATACAGTGTAATTTAGGGTTTTTTATTATATTTACAAATTTTTAGGAGGCAGGGTCTCACTATGTAATCCAAGGTGGATTGCAACTTGCTCAGTAATTTTCCTGTCTCAGCCTCCCAAGTAGTGGCGTCCATACATGTGCTACCACAGCCAGCTGGTTGTGTTTACTTTTAATTAAAGGTATATAGCCTATACTGCATGGTATGGAGTAGTAGATTTTCAAATAGCACCACTACTGGCAGAAGCCATTAGCCTGACAAAAGTTAATTGACTGGGCTCTTGAAATGGTATAATACCACAGTCTAGAGCTGCTAAAAACAAGGAAATTAGAACTTTGAGAGCTGGAGTTTGGAGAATTTAGAATTTACCTGCGTATTGCTTCCTACAAAATGTCTGTTGTGTTTTTCTGGCAGTCTACCTTAACCAAAGTCTCCTGGAATGAAGGGACCAGAAGAATGAAATCATGCTAAGGAGACAGTAAGTTTGCTTAAGGAGAGGGAATTTCCGCTTCCAATGTCTTAGCAGTTCATGGAGAAAGTATCAATGACAATAAAATGATCATGTTCAAAGTCTGTGTTTTCAGAGCAAGATTCCTAACATAGAACTGCAAGATTAAAATTACAGTTAAAAGCCAGGTGTGGTGGTGTATGCCTTTAATTCCAGTACCCAGAAGGCAAAGGCAGGAAGATCTTTGTGAGTTCAAATCCATCCTGGTCTGCAAATGGAGTCTAGGACAGCAGGGCTAGCTACCCAGAAAAACCCTGTCTCAAAAAAGAAACAAAAAACATACATACATAAGTAGTTAAGAATGATTAATTTATTATAAAGCATGGAACCTGAGACTTGCATCATAAGTTGTTATCTCTAATATTCAGAATAGATACATAAAATAAAGTTACTAAATAGAATATATTTGACATCATTTGCTTTATGCTTTTAAATATAGAATCTGACGATTTCACTGAATGTAACTCATATAATTAGGGATGTTGATTGAATAATAGACATTTGAAATATTCTGCTATGCACCAGCAATCTGATAAAGAAAGGAGAATAAAACAGAATACACATCCAATGTTTCATAAAGAAAATAAATATTAAGGTAAACTTTGAAAGTGAAGCGGAGAACTTTAAAGTGCAGAGTAAATTACACAAAATATATGATGTAACCCTTCTGTCTTGAGAGGAGGGCAGCTGCCAATGCAGGAGGAAAGAATATGTTTCTATGGAAGGAAGTGATCAAGAGATTGCCATTTTGTAGAACACGTTAGAGAATTTTAACAAACATGACGGTATGGTAAGCAAGGGCTTGTGGGAATCTAACAAAGTCAACTTTTTGTGATGAAAGACAAAGGCCATTTCTTTCTGCTAATGGTTACTTCTAAACATTACATAACCTCTTTTTAGTTCAAAACACAGATGAGTAAAACTAGAGAGGAAGATTCAGGGAAATTGGCAATCTTAAAATGTACTTGCAAAACAAATGAAAATCTGCACATAGGCAGGCAGAGAATAATGTGGGAGCAGAGATGAACCACCGACAAAGATAAAGGAGAGTTTCTGGAGTCAGTTCAGAATCTAAATTGCAGATAAATTTAGGGTATATATATATATATATATATATATATATATATATATGTGGTGGCAGATAAATATTAGATCTTTTTTTCTCAGAGGTTTAGAGTCTGGAAGGCTGAGGTCAGAGCACCAAAAAATTAGATTCTAGTAGAGGCCGATTCCTAGCTCAGAGATGTCTCTTTATATTGTATCCCCATAAAGCAGAACAGAGACAGAGGAAAGCCAGCTCTGTGCGTGTTCTCATAATGGTAGTGATTGCGTTCAGATGTGTTTGGTCTTGATGGACTAATTTTTCTCTCAAAACTCACCCAACACCATCCCATTGAGACTTGGGATTTTAATACACAAATTTTGAGGACAAACAAATATTCATTCTGTAACAAAGCAAAGAGGAAAGAAAGGGAGAGACAGAGACCATTGGGGAGTGAGGAGTTGGAAGCCAGAGTTCAAGTTTCAGAAGAGCTACAACACTGCCAATGCTGGCAAAAAAAAAAAATGACTCTTGAAGAGTAATTTAATGAGGACTTAGGGGCGTTTTGACATGTAATGTGCAATAATTTCTCACCATATTAACCTCAAACATATACAGTTGATATATCATGATGCCAAGAAGAGACCTAAAGAAAGACAAATTCGAAAATCCCAATCAATTATTACTGGGTTGCTCAAGGCAGTGAAGTCTGAATTAAAGCAAAACCCACTATACTTCAAGACTTGGTCAAGGCAGAGGGTATGAGGAGACCTTTCTAGTTGATCATGTTGGGAAGAAAGAAGAGAGCGAGCCAATTTAATAAATGCTGTATGCAGAACACTTTCACTCCGTTTCCTACATTATAAATGAGGAAACAGGACTCCTTAGCTACTCAACTGCATTATGCACCTGCCTTACTCAGCTTGATTAACTTTTCAGACAGGAAGCCTCGTGGTATGACAGGACAAAGGGAAGCCATCCCTCATCCTTTGGGTGTTAATTCACTACGGTTCACTTATGAGAACTTACCTGACGAACTACATCTATCTTACTCTCAGACACATCTTTCACAGAAATCCCTGCAGAGCACATGAGAAGAAGGCAATGAATTGATTTGGGGAAATAAATTTTAGTTTTGGGAGAGGAAATAATTTCCAATTTCAGACTCTACACTTCTTCCCTGTACCTTCTGCCCTACCTTCAGCCTGCAGGTAGCTGCTGAAGCCTAAGCTGGTAGAGTCAATCAAGAGGCAATATTCATCTACAGAGCTGGCTGCATATCAAAGGGAAAAAGAAGGAGCAAATAAAGATAGAAGTCACGCCAAAGCTTGGTTTAAAGAAGGATTGTGCTGACGAGCAGTTCTGGGAAGGAAAACTCACTAGTGATCACAAATCAAAGGGCATTAGGATAAGGTATAAAGCACTTGATTTCCATAATGCAAAGCAGCTGTAGATAAAACTGAGAGAACTATATGCACTAGTGGAAATAATAAATGCACTCATTAGGAGAAAAACATAAAGGTCAGACTTTATTAAATTTAGCCATAACCCAATTTGTCATATCTGTAAATAACATAAGTAAATATTCAAATTAAATCCATGCCATTTGCTTTTTATAAAAAAAAATACATGCAAGAATGAACACTAATTTCCTTTAAATATTACTTATACCACACTGGTTCACAGTGTTTTATAGTCCTCAGTTTAAAAACTTGCATGATTATAATATATAGAATATATAAAGGTTATAATATTCTATATATAGAAGTGAGGAAAAGGCAGCATAGGTAAATATAAAGGATTAAGAGGTGACACTTTTCTTGAAGAAGTGGCAGGAATCATTACTATACAGGTTTTTGCAAGCTCTTGTAAAGATTAGGGGTTTTGCAATAAGAACACTAGAAAGATGCCATGGTGTTCCAATCAAAAGGTGATAACATTGAGTTTGGTCTCAAACAAAATTTGGGCTGCTATATGTAAAATGAATTAGAACAATGTAAAAGCTAGAGTTACAGGCGGTTGGGAGCCACCTGACATGTGCTGGAACTGAACCGGGTCTGCACTTGTAACAGATGGGTCATCCCCCCTGGCTCGGTGAGGAACAATTTTAAGAGAAAGGTAACATTGTCTCCACTAGCATATAGGCTAGTGGATACAAGGAGAAGATGAGGGCTGAGAAGAGCAGTTAGAAGCTGGAGCTGACTTCACTTGTCATTTTTGCAGATGTGAGGATATCTGGAAAGTGGAGGGATGGGATTAAGGCATGTGTCATGGGCAACTGATGCTGAGCACAGAAATTAAATTCACACAAATAAATCTGAGTACCAGGGAAGAAATGAAATAAAATGAAATTTTGTATCCTGCCACGTGCAAGGTGTTTATCAGCTGTAGGAGTTCCCTGGTAGAATTTTTGGGGTTAGTCAGGTATACAATCATATCATCTGCAAATAGTGATACTTTGACTTCTTCCTTTCTGATTTGTATCCCTTAATCTCCTTCAATTGTCTTATTGATCTAGCAAGGACTTCCAGAAATATGTTGAAGAGATATGGAGAGAGTAGGCAGCCTTGCCTTGTCTCTGACTTCAGTGGGGTTGCTTTAAGTTTCTCTCTGTTTAGTTTGATGTTGGCTATAGGCTTGCTGTATATTGCCTTTACTATGTTTAGATATGTGCCTTGTATCCCTGATCTCTCCAAGACTTTAAACATGAATGCTCAACCATGTTTGTAGCAGCTTTATTTGTAATAGCCAGAAGCTGGAAACAGCCCAGATGCCCCTCAACTGAAGAATGGATGCAGAAATTGTGGTATATCTACACAATGGAATATTACTCAACAATGAAAAAATTAAAAAATTCATGAAATTTGCAGGTAAATGGTGGGAACTGGAAAGGATCATCCTCAGTGAGCTGTCCCAGAAGCAGAAAGAAACACACAGTGTAAACTCACTCATATAGACATATAATATAGGATAAACCTACTAAAATCTGTACACGTAAAGAAACTAATCAAGAGAGAGGACCCTGACTAAAATATTCAATTCCTATTGTAAAAGACAAAGAGGATGGATACCAGAAGAAGAAGAAAACAGAAAACAAGTTAGGAACCTGCCACAGAGGGCCTCTGAAAGGCTCTGCCCTTCAGACTATCAAAGCAGACACTGAGACTTATGGCCAACTGTTGGGCAGAGTGCATGGAATATTAGGAAAGAAGTGAGAAATAGTAAGATCTGGAGAGGACAGGAACCCCACAAGGAGAGCAACAGAATCAGAAATTTGAACACAGGGGTCTTCCCAGAGACTCATACTCCAACCAAGTATCATGCATGGAGATAACCTAGAACCCCTGTACAGATGTAGCCCATGGCAGTTCAGTGTCCAAGTGGGTTCCATAGTAATGGGAAGAGGGACTGCCTCTGACATAATTTGATTGGCCCGGTCTTTGATCACCTCCCACTGGGGGGGGAGCAGCCTTACCAGGCCACAGTAGAGGACAATGCAGCCCCTTCTGATGAGAACTGATAGACTAAGATCAGAAAGAAGGAGAGGAGAACCTCACCTATCTGTGGGGAGGGGCATGCGTGAAGAAGGGGGAAGGAAGGTGGGATTAGGAGGGAGAAGGGAGGGGCTTATGGGGGGATACAAAGTGAATAAAGGATAATTAATAAAAGTAAAAAAAACATTGCTGCAAAAAAAAAAAAAGAAATAAAATGAAAATAGGACTGGCAATACCCCGGGGGGACATTTTACTCCAGCATCAGATAAAGAATGCAACAAAGATGATTATGAACTAAAATCCAGAATACACTCACATACACATGCACATACACACACACATGCACATACATGCACACTTGCACACACACATTCATATATGTATACATACACATAGGAGTCAGGGAAACAACAACATGCATATGGCCTATCTTTTATTACGTTATTCTTTACCTATAAAAAATAGACAGGATTAAATGGAGAAATGGACAAAAACTCATGAAAACATTTACTCTGGAGAGAACTTAAGAGTCTTCAAAAACAGGTTCATATTTAAGGCAATCCATAACTGTTTAAGTTTCTCCAAAACATGTATAAAACCAAAACACAGAAAAGTTTCACTGCCAAAAGAATCTTCATTAATGTCATTGTAGAAATGCGAAATTAGTTGTTGACTGCTAAGAACTCACTCAGGTTGGCCTGAAATGTACCTGTAAGGATACTCTTAAACTTCTGATCCTCCTGTTTTCTTTGTTTGGGAAAGGATCCTCACCAACTCTATATCTGACAGAGGGCTAATATCTAAAATATATAAAGAACTTAAGAAACTAAACATGAACAAACCAAATAATCCAATTAAAAAATGGGGTACAGAGTTAAACAGAGAATTCTCAACCTAGGAATACCGAATGGCAGAGAAGCACTTAAAGAGATGCTCAACATCCTAATCATCAGGGAGATGCAAACCAAAACAGCCCTGAGATTTCACCTCACACTCATCAAAATCGCTAAGATCAAACACTCAAGTGACAACACATGCTGGATAAGATGTGGAGAAAGTATCGAATTCTCCAGTCCAATTACCTAAAATATAGCTCGACAATTGTTTAGACAGATTTGCAGCGCAGGAAAAATTCTCATGTTGTATGCTAGTGACACAAAGTCCAGCATACTTTCATTGACAGCCAGGTTGAGCGATTTGCCATAGGGTATCAATTTGCTCCTGCAAGAGGTCAATCCTCTGATTGAACACCATCAAGCTTCCTTTTAGTTGAGCATTAATTCCTTTATGTACAACTAAGGCATGAGCTACATTGGCTAAATGATTATTCAGGGTCTGAGCAGTCTGCCCAGTATGACTCATGGCTAATGCCCTGGTGGTAGCTCCAACAGCCATCAATGAGATGGTAGTAACAATGGTGGCTGTAGTTCCAAGATCCCTTTTCTGTCTGAAGAGAGTCATAGCGTGAGGGGCATCAATGGGCATAGGCACCCAGTGAGGCATGCGAGTAACCAGGGCATACCTAACTTTACTAGCATTCCAGCATTGGGCAAAAAAGCAAGTATCATTACCACAATTACTTGGCTCTATCTGGCTAATAATGAATAAAAATGGGGGATATAAACAAACAGGCGTGGGCTTATAGGAAATATTATGAGAAGCCTTAACCCCTCGTTGGAACATCCTGCGTCAGTTCTAGAACTAGCAGTGGTGGTGTCCGAGGTCTGAGTAGGTTCAGGAGACCATTGCCCCCAGGGGCGAGACGTGCTCCATGCCAATTGACTAACTCCATGTTTTCCTCCAATTTTGAAAGTCATTTGGAGCAGCTGAGAGTGGCCATTGTCACAGTAAATTCTACCGGAGTGGACGCAGGACTAACCACAGGATTATCAACATGGATTGCTGCAGCCATGAATCATCTGAAGGAATGGGCGGGCATGGGAGTGTTAGCAGGCCTTCTGGTGTTGGTCTCCTTGGTTTGCCTGTGGTATACATGCAAGATTAGAGTCTCACAACAGTGTGATGCAACCATGATCATTCAGGCCTTTACAGCCATTGAAGCAGGACATTCTCCCCAAGCATGGTTGGATACCATAAAAAGCTAAAATGATACGCTCAGGATGCGAGGCTAAGCACTGCACTCAGGGTCAGCCGCTTTGGACCCAGAGAAGAGCATGTCTGATTGCATGCGGGTTGATGCCCCAGGTCCCGCCTCTGAGAAAAAGGTATTGGACGGGTCTGATGCTCTTTGGGTGGATGACACCTAAATGAACATCTGTACAAAGTCCCAATTTATTTCTAATATCAGAGATCAGACCTCTACTCTTGCCTGATGCGTCTAAAACAAAAAGGGGGAACTGTAGAGAGCTGCGGAATGCTATGCCTTAAAGATGGAGCTGGTTTCCACCTTCCACCTTCCCGATGGTGAGTGCTCTCTGTCACGAACAACTCCACATTTGGCTAAGGCCGAGGATCTGGCTTGCTTCCATGTATGTGGACCTATCTGCATTGCCCCCGTGGCACGCCTGGGTTGGCTACCCAGAGGCTATTTAAGCTGTGGGCTGGCTTTCCCCGGGGTCCGAGGATTGTTCAATGTTCCTGAATAAACTGCATTGAAAAAAAAAAATACAATCAAAGTATGTATTATAAAACAAAATTTAAAAGAATGCTTGCTTTCTAATCATAAATGGCTTTCTAATTTGGGGCAATTTATGGATGTATACAATATCATTTTTGACAATTTTTGCAATATATTTTATTTGAGTCACCTAAAAAAAAAAAAAAAGATGTGGAGAAAGGGGAACCCTCCTCCATTGCTGGTAGGAATGTAAACTTGTACAATCACTTTGGAAATCAGTCTGGCACCTTCTCAGACAACTAGCAATAGCACTTCCTCAAGATCCAGCTATACCACTCCTAGGCATATATCCAAAAGATGCTCAAGTACAGAACAAGGACATTTGCACAACCATGTTTATAACAGCTTTATTCATAATAGCCAGAATCTGGAAACAACCCAGATGTCCATCAACAGAGGAATGGATACAGAAATTGTGGTACATTTACACGATGGAGTACTACTCAGCAATTAAAAACAAGGAAATCATGAAATTTGCAGGCAAATGATGGGAACTAGAAAAGATCATCCTGAGTGAGGTATCACAGAAGCAGAATGACACACATCGTATATACTCACTCATAGGTGGATATTAGGCATATAATATAAAATAAACATACTTAAATCTGTACAACTAAAGAAACTAAGCAAGAAGGAGGACCCTGGGGAAGATGATCAATCCTCCTTCCAAAAGGCAAATGGGACCAACATCAGAAGAGGAAGAGGGCAGGGAACAGGACAGGAGCCTACCACAAAAGGCCTCTGAAAGACTCTACCCAGCAGGGTACCAAAGCAGATGCTGAGAATCATAGTCAAACTTTGGGCAGAGTGCAGGAAATCCTTTAAAAGTAGGTGGAGACAGAAAGACCTGGAGGGGACAGGAATTTCCCAAGAACAACAACAGAACCAAGAAATCTGGGCCCAGGGGTTTTTTTCTGAGAATGATACTCTAAGCAAGGACCATGCATGGAGATAACCTAGAACCCCTGCCCAGATGTAGCCCATGACAGCTCAGTCTCCAAGTGGGTTCCCTAGTAATGAAAACAGGGACTATCTCTGACAGGAACTCAGTGGCTAGTTTTTTGATCACCTCCTCCTGAAGGGGGAGCAGCTTTACCAGGCCACATAGAAAGACAATGCAGCCAGTTCTGATAAGACCTGATAGGTTAGGGTCAGATGGAAGGGGAGGAAGACCTCCCCTATCAGTGGACTGGGGGAAGGGCATGGGAGGAGAAAAGGAAGGGAGGGTAGACTTGGGAGAGAATGAGGGAGGGGGCTACAGCTGGGATACAAAGTGAATAAACTGTAATTAATAAAAAGAAATTAATCTCAAAAATCAAGGAAATCATTTATATGGACTGAGCTTACAGGTTCAGAGGGTTTGTCTGTTATTATCATGGCAAAAAGCATGGTGGCATGCAGTCAGACATGGTGCTGGAGAAGTAGCTGAGACTTTTTCACTTTGATCTATAGAACCATGAAACTATGAGACACACTGGCCAGACTTGAGCTTCTTAGATCTCAAAGCCTACCCACCCTAGTGACATACTTCCTCTAACAAGGCTCCACCTATTCCAACAAGGACACATCTTCTAATGGTGCCACTGCCTATGGGCCATGCATTGAAACACACGAGTGTAGGGGAAATGGAAGTGTGTTAGCCAGGTTTTGAATGCTGTGACAAAATACCAAAGATGAGAAAGATTCATTTTGACCCAGTGCTCCCACTGCTCCTAACTGCATGGTTATGAGGCTTGGACATTTTGGGACTTATGTTGCAAAGCATATTGAGAATCTGTGAGAAGAAAGATTCCCCACTGTAAGCAGAAAACAGAAAAGAGAGGAAGAAGAGAAAGGGGCAGAATAGACCCTTGAAATCATTTTCTTAGTGACCCACTTCTTCTAACTAGAATCCCGCTACTAAAAGCCCATTTGGTTATTATCTTAATTTGGGATTTTATTTCTGTGAAGAGATTCCACAACCACTATAATTCTTATAAAGGAAAACATTTAATTGGGGCTGGCTTACCGTTTCAGAGGTTTCGTCCATTCTTGTCATGGCAGGGCACGGCAGCTTCTGAACAGGCATGGTGCTGGGGAAGAAGCTGAGAGTTCTGTATCTTAATCTGCAGGCAGCAAGGAGACTGTGTTACACTGGGTGTAGCTTGAGAATGGGAGACTACAAAGCCTATTCCCACAGTGACACACTTCCTCCAACAAGGTCACACCTAATCATGCCACTGCATGCCGGCCAAACATTCAAACACATGTGTCTATGGGGCCATACCTATTCAAAACACCACAGTTATGAAGCCTGCAACAGAGCAATGCTCTGATGAGGCTAGAGCCAGTATGGCTCTGTCAGGTTCCAAAGCCCCATTACTATCTGGTGATACCCTAAGGCAGCAACGGCATGGAAAAGGCTTGCCAGGTTCTGTATGAACAAGAACAACAGCACTGCCCTCTCTGCCCTTTGCTGTGTATCCAGAGCCAGGACAGAACTTACTGATTCCCCACAATTCTTAGAAGGCTTTTGAATAGTTAATTTATTCACTGTTATTCTATAATTCTTTTAAGGCAATAGAGTTGAATGAATGAATGTTTAACAATATGATATGCCCTACCAACTTCAATGTGTTGGAACTTTGAATAAACAATCTTAATTTTATGTAGAAAAAAAATCTCAAAGTAATCATTATAATTTCTGAATATTATTAAATATATTCAACCAAATAAGATCTCAGTTGTGAGTATGGAGTGTGCTACTGCATTGATCTAGCTCAGGTTATTATAACCCTGTTCTAATCTAATTGGACATTGACTGTTTCAGAATCCTCTTGGAAGTAACACCTGAGGACATACTGAAAATAGTGTAATGTCACACAACTTCTTATAAAATTTCTCATTCTTTTTATCTAAGTCTGTGACCTACAAAGTAGGAAATAAGAAATGCTTACTTCAGAAATACTACTGTGTTGTGAACTGAATTTAATATGAAAATCACTCCATTAAACACCAAACTATAGCATAGAAACTATTGCATAAAGAGCTGTAAGAAGCTCTGTGACGTTACAGGTAAACAGATAACTTTTTCCCAGAATACATATTTCAAGAAGAAGACAATAGGATGCATGGAAAAAGGATTCGAACCCCCTGTTGGCATTTATCCTATTGCAGGTAGAGATGAGTCCATCACACCAGCTCAAGTTATAAAGAAGATCAAAATTATAGCCCTTTCATAGCACAATGATTTGCTGTCAGGTTTTAATTATATTTAACCCTTCCAGGAAAATTTGTTTACAGAGAGTAAATATGTCAGGTCATGAGCATAGTAATATTTCTAATTAATAAATTAGATGACTAATATGTGTGTGAATGTTATGATATAACCAGAAAGAGTAGAAATGTCTTTAGAGAATTAAAAACAAAAAAAGGACTCTTTCAAAATGACTGGTGCAAGAATCTTTATGAAACTCTTTTTTATTTTTTTATTAATTTTTATTTTTTATATTAATCACACATTATTTACTTTGTATCCCAGCCATAGCCCCCTCCCTCACCCTCCCAATCTCACCCTCCCTCCATCCCTCATCTCCTCCCTGACTCTTTCTAAGTCCACTGATAGAGAAGGTCCTCCTCCCCTTCCATCTGACCCTAGATCATCAGGTCTCTTCAGGACTGGCTGCAGTGTCCTCCTCTGTGGCCTAGCAAGACTGTTCCTCCCTTGGAGGGGGGGGGGGGTAAAGGAGCCAGTCATTGAGTTCACATAATCTGATTGGCCTGCTCTTTGATCACCTCCCCCTGAGGGGGGAGCAGCCTTACCAGGCCACAGAAGAAGACAATGCAGCCACTCCTGATGAGATCTGATAGACTAAGATCAGAAGGAAGGAGAGGAGGACCTCCCCTATCAGTGGACTTGGGGAGGGGCATGTGTGAAGAAGGGAGAGGGAGGGTGGGATTAGAAGGGTAGGAGGGAGGGGCTTATGGGGGGATACAAATTGAATAAAGTGTAATTAATAAAATAAAATAAAACTTAATAAGAAAACATAAAAAAAGAAATAGTTCCTGTTCCCTTTACTAGGGAAACCCACTTGGTTACTGAGCTACCATGGGCTACATCCAAGCAGGGGTTCTAGGACTGTTTCTCCAACCAAGGACCTTCTATGGATATGAAACTCTCCAAACTCAAATCCTTAATTGTTACAAGTAAATTAATAGTGCAAATATAACACTTCAAACTTGGGAATAACACTTTTGGAAACCTGTCCTGATTTACATGATCACTTGGTAAAGAGACCACAGTCCAATTACTGCTAAATATCCTTTCTGAGGGACAGCTCTGTAATTTTGTTATGGAAGCCAAATTTCTGCTTACAGGAGCTTTCACTGACAACATCAAAATAAGCCCAAAAGACAATATGTCCAGAAAAGCAGAAAATTTGAAGTCACAGAAGTGATACATATTAACTTTTTGTGACCATTTTTTAATTTTTTTTCACAATTTATTCACTATATTTCCCAGTTGAAGCCCCCTCCCTCAACTTCCCCAGTCCCACTCTCCCTCCCTCTTCCCCTTTATCCCCTCCCCTAACCCACTGAAAGCGGGAATTCTCTTTCTTTGTCATCTGCCCGTAGCTTATCAAGTCTCATCAGGACTGCCTGGATCCTGTGGCCTTGCAAAGCTGCATCTCCAGGGGCAAGTGATCAAAGAGCAGGCAACCGAGTTCATGACAGAGGCAGCTCCAGCTCCCCTTACTAGGGAACCAACATGGAGGCTGGGCTGCCAATTGGATACATCTGACTCTTGAAATAAAAATACTGGTAAGAAATGCAATTGTACTCTGGAATCTTCTAAGGATGAGTACACTTTGCAATTTATGCTGGAAGTTATGCTTCAAGTATAACAGTACATGGTGTTCCGCAGTCAATTAGATGAGCAAGGCTATTTATTTAAGTAAGCATGTGAAATTGTGATTTTTGTATGTGTATGTCTTTTTTGTTTTATGTGTCATCCATGTGGACGCATGCATACAAGTGTATGTACATGTATGTGGAGGACACAGATTAACACCAGGTATCTTCTTTCTGACAAAAAACATTGTCACTAAACTTGGGACACACACATTGAATAGTCCAGCTAGCCACTGAGCTCATTCATTTTCCTGACCCTACTCCACACCCCACAGGCTTGAACTTGAGGCACATGTAGCCACAGTTAGCTTTTTATACACGAGTTCTGGGTATCTGAACCAATCCTCATGCTTACATTGTAGACATTTTATAGATTTGCTTTTCCCCCATGGCCAGGAATGATATTTTTAAGTGAAATTAATGATTAACAATAGTCAGAAATCTGCTTAAACAAAAAAAGGTTTCCCACTTCTTTGCAGAATTATTTTACAAGGGCTGCAAGGGGATGAGTCCAAACACTGACCTCACACACTCTCTGAAAAACACTTGTTACTATTATGTTCTGACCCACTAGTATTACAATAACATCAATACTTTAATAACTCCACATCGTACAGAAGGTTAGAATAGCACCTCCTGGAAATCTTCATTGTGAATATCTAAACCTTGTTTTGCCCTTGACCTTCTCACATCTCCACTTTTCAAAAAAAAAATGTGTGTTTTTTACTAATTTCTCCATCTATCACATCATAATATATAATAAATATTTTCCCCTTCGTTGAAATAAAAAAAAAAATCACTTAGTCAGCCCCCAGATTCTATAAAATAGTCTTTTTCCTTTAGAGAGTTTTAAAAAGGCAAAATCTGGCAGCTGGTACCCAGCCAAGGAGAAAATAGAAAATGTTCAACTTGTTCCCAACCTACTCTGTAGATGATATCGCTTATAGCTCCAATTGCTTCATATGCATCTTGGAGGCTAAAATATTAAGCACTGAGTTTTCTGATTTACCTCACTCTCCAGAAAATTTCAATGCAGCTTATTGTTGAGGATTTTCCTTAGGATAAGGTTCTGCTAACATTTCTGCCTTATTTTCTTGTCATATTTATTAATTCAGCTAGTTTAATGTACAAGTGAAATGGGCTTGTATCTGGGTCAGGTTGGTATATTTTGAAAGTTCTCTCTTCTTATGTAAACCCAGAAATTGTAAATAATAAAAAAAGAAATAGTTTTAAATATGTCACTATGATAGAAAGGATAAAGAACATCTCTGTAACTCACATACAAGATGACCACTTTACAGAAAAGGGTGAAACAAAGGAGAAAGAATGGAAGTGAGAAGGTGGGCAAAGAGAACAGAGAGAAGGACTGAGATATTGAAAGAGGAAAAGAGAACATCAAAGAGGAAGCCAAAGACTGAGTCACACAGAAAATCTCCCATTCAAAGGTCCTTAAGGAAGAATACGCTTTGTAATTGAAACAGAATACATAATCAGAAAGTTCATAGTGAACATCTGTCCCATGAAGTTGGTACTAAAATCCAACAAATACATTTTTCAATATAAAAGGTACTTGAGGTGATGGCAAGATGTGAGATATGTGTATGTAATCAATGCTTTATAAGTGTAAAACATTCTACCTACAATGGGTTTGCCTTTTTATAATTTGTTATTAATCTGAAAGTATTTATTTATTTTATTTTTGTTCACTCTTTATGTCTTAGTAAAATCTTTTGGATGAAGTAACCCAAAAGAAATATGTTTACTGAAGACATAAATACCACATTTCTATTTTTATGAAAGTTGGTGTAACTTGCTTTTACTGTTTTCTGTTTTGACATCTACTCTGGGTATGACAGAGATATCATTCACATATAAAGCCAGAAAATAAAATCAGCTGCAGCAATCTCAGTGTCTGCCTTGGAAGCTAGTAATCCTTGTTACAAGACTATCCTGTTCCCCAAAGACAGTAAGTTGACACAGGCAACTGCCAAAGGTGTTGTCATGTGTCACTTTATAAAGCATATTTTTCATTTTGCTCAGTGGACTGTTCTTTAAAATTCATTTTGCACATTATTGATTCCAAGGTTTTCTTTCCACATACACAACATGTGCTGGCTGGTCTATGTCAACTTGACCTGAGTTAGAGTCATTTTGGAAAAGGAAATCTCAACTGAGAAAATGTCCCCACTAGTCTGGCACGTGGACAAGGCTATGGTGTATTTTCTTGATTGATAACTGATGTGGAAGGGCCTGATCACTGTGGGAGGTACCACCCCTGGGTTGACAGTCTGGTGCTATAAGAAAGTGGGCTGAGCGAGTCATGAGGATCAACCTAGTTATCAGGAATCCTCCAAGGCCTTTTCATCAGTCCCTGCCTCTAAGTCCCTGCTCTGGTTTCCTTCCACATAGAGTTGTTAGCTGAACAAACCCCTTCCCCGCAAGCTGCTTTTGGTCATGATGTTTTCTCACAACAATAGAAACACTCACTGAGACAGAAATTCATACCAGATCATTGCTGTGACAGACATGTGATCATGTGTTTTTGAGAGAATTATAGGATCATTTGAACTTCGAATTTGAAAATACATTGAGTGCTCGTAGAACAATGAACTATTCCGTGGAACTTAGAAGATCATGCTGAAAGCAGTGCTGACAATGGGAATTTCTGAAATTTCAGCAGGAAGAAAGACTCTATCAGGGCTGCTTACGTGATATTTTGTGTTAAGCATCTGCGGTGTCTGAGCAACTGAGACAAAAGAATCAGTTATAGTTAACCAGGCCAGCATCCACCACTGAAGTAAAATCTTTGCTTTTCTGAAACAGATTTTGTCAGCTGGAACTGGAGAACTAGCTATAATTAAGAAGAGACCAACTCCACTGAGGCAGAATCTACTGGGAAGTGGTTCCTCTGAATAAGCAATCATAGCCTATGTCCAGAGGTGGCCAAGGTTGTACTTTGTACTGGCAACAGAACTTGGTAGTGTACATAAGAGTCACCCAGGTATTATTGGTTTTGAAGGCATGAAGGAGTCATGAAGAGAAGCAGAGTCTTGGCATTTTGTTGCAGGGATGGGATCTCTGAGGAAAGCCAGGGAGGATCTATTAGAGAAGGTACAGCCCAATTACAGTGAAAACCCTAGCACTGTAGAAATACCAGCACCATGAGACCATCAAAAATAGCAGGAGCTAGGGAGGAGAGCTGGTCTGAGTCTGGAACAGCAGTTCTGTCTTCCTAATGCTGCAACACTTTAATACAGTTCTTCCTTTTGTGGTGACTCCCAGCCCTAAAATTATTTTTGTTGATACTTCATAACTTCAATTTTGCTACTGTGACAAATTGATGTGTAAATACCTGTTACACAGGATATCAAACATGTGACCCCGAAGAGGTCATGACCCATGTTGAGAACTACTATTCTAGAAGGACAGCTGTGTACGGTTTGGATGGCAGAGCCAGAGAAATTGAGCTGTTTCAAGACTTTTTGGAGCTCAAAAGATCATGAGTAAAACCCAGATGTCCAACATTGAGCGCTTTCGACTATTGGGCTTTGGTTCTGTTTTTATTTGATTTTGACTGTGCCCTGATTGTTCCCTCTTGGAATAAGGAAGTATGTAACTTATTCTGATTTTACAGTAACCAAAAGTTACAATATTTTAGAGAAGCTTCACAATTTTGGCAGGCTTTGGAATTTTAGAGATGCTTTGGATATTTTGGAAAGAAGTTATAAACATTGAAAGAGACTTTAGATGTCTTTTTTTTTTTAATTTTTCATCATCATTTTAAAGTTTATTTTTAATTATTGAAAATAGATTTTTTTTATTTTATTTTTTTTTATCAGTTACATTTTATTAACTCTGTATCCCAGCCGTGTCCCGATCCCTCATTCCCTCCCAGTCCCTCCCTCCCTCCCTCCCTCATCTCCACCGTGCCCCTTTCCAAGTCCACTGATGGGGGGGACCTCCTCCCCATTCATCTGATCCTGTTTTATCAGGTATCTTCAGGACTGGCTGCAAAGCCCTCCTCTGTGGCCTAACAGGACTGCTCCTCCCTTCGGGGGTGGGGAGATCTTAAAGAGACTGTTTTATATAGTTTTAGGTCAGAGACCTAGGATATAATAAAATAGGACTGGCAGAAAAAAGAAGGAAGGAAGGAGGGAGGAAAGGAAAAAAAGAAGAAAGGAAGGAAGGAAGGAAGGAAGGAAGGAAGGAAGGAAGGAAGGAAGGAAAGAAAAAGAAGAAAATAAATGTCAATGAAATGACTCCTAGTGGTATTCTGCTGCTATACTTGTAGACATGAGCCTAAGCATAATAATCATCAGAGAGGTTTCATCTAGCCAATGACAGGAGCAGATGCCGAGACTCGCAGCCAAACATTAGGCAGAGCTCGGGAATCACGAAAATAAAAGGGGGAAGAAGAATTGTAGGAGCCAGAGGGACGGGGACACTTCAAGAAAACCCACAGAATCAACTGGCCAGGGCTCACAGGTGTTCACAGAGACTTCAGCAACAGTCACAGAGCCTATGTGGTTCTGCACTACATCCTCTGCATACCTGATATGGTTGCGTAGCTTGTGCAGTTCCTGACAGTGGGAGTGGGGGTTGTCCCTGTCTCCTTTGTCTGCTTTTGGGACCCCTTTCCTCATAATGGGTTGCTTCCTGCAGGCTTGATATGAGGGTGATGTGCCTAGTCTTGCTGCAAATTGTTACGCTGTATTTGGTTGCTATACCTGGGAAATCTGTTCTTTTCCAGGGGGAAACAGAAAAGGAGTGGATCTGAAGGAAGGAGGAAATGGGGAATAAACGAGTGGAAAGAGGCAAACCTGCAATCAGGGTGTAATATATGAGAAAAATATGAAAGAAAAAATAGAGCATGCATTCAGGTGAGCTGTGCATCTCCATTCCTCCCTCATTTACACACTATGTTCTTCCTACGCTGTGCTTGATTTGTGTGGATATCTCTATGTAGGATCCCAGTAAACTGAAGAGAGCTTTTCAAATGAATCCAGTCCTCAACAATGACAGACAAATCGCTGGGCATCTACCTTACAAGGCAATCTTATGTGATACCTTCCTTTTTACAGATTTATACTATTAAAAGGAAAATACAGATTGACTAAGTGGTAACTCAACTACTGTTTATGAGTGCTTCAGATGCATTCAGGGGAACACAGCCTCCGTTTGTTCTTAATCCACATTGGATGGGGAATCAGCTTCATTTATTGAGATGTAAGAAAATATGCTTTATTTTATTTGGGGGAAGCTTTAGCATCTCAGTTAAAAATTGATGCTTTCACCTTGAAATGTCTGCCATCTCCACTTGCAGCAGCAGGGGGCCATTGCTCTGAGTGAAAAGCCTGGCCAATGGGGCAGAGCAGAGTGGACG
Source organism: Meriones unguiculatus (assembly GCF_030254825.1). NCBI lineage: Eukaryota > Metazoa > Chordata > Mammalia > Rodentia > Muridae > Meriones > Meriones unguiculatus. The sequence goes on along the minus strand of NC_083350.1, from coordinate 174,997,737 downwards.
CCTCATCTCAAGTTTTATTAGGTCTTGATGGCATGGATCACTTGTGGGCGTTTTTAATACCTGCTGTCAGTTTGGGAATGTTTCTCACTTGGCAACTGGATAAGGACAATAAACTTGCCAAGCAGGAAACTAACAACTCAATCTATTATTAAAAACAGAAAACCCTAAGAAATGAGAAGCTGGTTACATTTGTAGCACATGTGCATTGACACTTTCCAGGCACATCTAAAACCTTGCCTGCAGCATATCCTCTTATTAAGTGAATTATCGAAGGGAAAATTGCATGATTCTAATCCAGGATGCTTTCTAGAAAAACAAGAAGGAACAATAAAATGTAGAGTGATATTTGTGTTATGTGTTTAATAACTGTCAGTCACAGACCCATTCTGTTAATTAAAGGAAAGCTGATCAGAAATCAGTTATAGGCAATGTAGCCCTGGTCTTTCCAGAGGCAGGAAAAGACACAGAGTTAAATCTAGATTTTTGTGTTAGGAAAGTACAGGTTCCTTAAACATAGTTTTCATTTCCAGATTTGATTTTGTTTTGTTGCTCCTTTTATATACACTAAAGTGTATCCATTAAAAAATAATTGATACCTAGGGAAACAAAACAGTACCAGATTGTGTTGTAGGAATTATAATTAATAAGAGCTCCCCATTGGGACTCAGACATAAAGCTAAAGTCTAAAGACACAAACTATGCAGAATTCGGTGCCCTATGCATATCAAATAAGATAGGGTCTCCAAAATAACTCATAAGAAACTCATCATCTTTAGATTTTGCAAGAACTTTTGACCTGATAAATTTTTCAAATCACTCTTGCGTCAACATGGGTAATTAGCTTCTTCATTTTGACCCACCATCTACCACTTCTCATAAAGTCATAATATTTTTACTGAGGAGCACAATTCAATAGCTAATAAACATGAAGTCACTTAATTTGTCCCATAATTGTTCTATGGTTACAACCTGGTAGTCTATAGATTTATGTATGTTAACAATAAAAATGAATTTCAACTTGGGTGAAATACACACTGACTCCCTATCCGTAGGCACCAGACTTCCTGGAGCTGGAAGAATTTTAACATGGTCTGGTAAGGTGTATCATGGTCCAGTCTCACCTAGGTCTTTGAATAGTGGCTGTTATCCCCATGATTAAGTCACAAGGAATTGCAAAGATAAAGAAACCTTAGCTCATTCAAATAAGATGACATAAATGGGCTTTGAGCTGTTTAAAAGACTGTTTTGGATTGGCCTGATCTTATTGTCTACACTTTTCCCTTATTTCCTCCTGGCCTCATAAAAGCATGCCATGATGCTGTGAACTTCCTATCAACTCTTCAGACACTGCAAGCCTCACTGCTCCAGGGGCCTGAATTGTGCTTGGATAGCTTATAGTTTCAGCTTTGTGTAGATGCTGAGAAGAGGACCCAACTAAATGCTTCCCTGACTCCTATCTCCAAAAACTCTGATAATAATATATTATGTTATTTTGAGTGCCATTTTTAAGAGCTCATTGCCTCTTGATGGCTCAACACCCTCAACATCTTATAGATCCCTCTTTCCGTCCTTTTATATCCTATAGGTGCTCTATAACATACTCATCAGTTTCAGTTAAACTTACTAAAATTTATCCCTACCAATTTCTAATTTCTACTTTAAATCAAGCTAAATGTCTTCCTTGTCCTATTATGGTTGTTTGTCTACTGATTGCTGTAAGATAGTCTTGTCTTTTTTAGTGAAGAGCTAAGTTTCTGTGCTGATTGTCGTAAATTGGAGTGAGGAACTCAGCGATAGCATTAGCTATGGGTGAATCATAGGAAATTTAGTCTTGCTTACACAGTTTACATAAGTGACATGGACAAGTCATAACAAAGTTCAGCTTCACCACTGGTCCTGTCTGGCTGAGGATTCCTCAGTTAGGGAAAAGAAGCTTCCCTGATTCCCTGCTTGTGGAATATAACCCAGACGTCTTTAGACTAAGTGGACATGCATTTTCACTGGACAGAAGTAGAAATCATTGGATCTCCCATCCTTCCTCTACCCTCTGTTCTTCCTCACCAAAGAATCTTGAGTACTTAGAGGCTGTCTTTAACTTGTGAGAGGTAAGAAGACATGGAAAAGAAAAAGGCTGACCCCAGAGAATGGAATTATACTAAAAGTCTCTGTGAAGCCCTGCTCGCAAGTCCCTCCCATTTTTTTTGCCTTCTGAAATAGAAGCAACTTGCCTCTGGGTTTCCATACTTCTTACTGTTTTCTACTTGTTACCTTTGTGATTTATCCTACTTTTGTGTTTCCACAATTTTTTTCATCTTGTAGTTTTATATGAGAATTTTATGATACAATATTCTCTTCATTTAGCATGATTGTACTTAAACATTTTAGTCATTGCCATGGAGATTATAATATACACTTACTGTGGATTTATTTTTAAATAACATTTATTGATTTCACAGGAAGAACATATTCAATATAATAAAATTCTCCTAGTCCTTCCCACTTGTACCTCAAATCATTGTTGTCACTTATATGAAAACATACATAAATACATGCATATGACCATAAGTAATAAAATACATTATTGTTACCATTATTTTAAAGAAACTGTTTTCTGATAAGAATCACAACAATAAAATATAAAACTCTATTTTTTGCCAATAAGTTTTATTCATCTCCAGAGTCTTTTCTTCCTATTTGTAAGTTTATGGTTTTGTTTCTTTGAGGATTTCATAAAATGCAATTTGATCATATTCACCCACCTCCTCCAACTCCTCTGAGATCTACAACTCGAAATTTCTGATCCATCCAACCTTTTTCTTTCATTTATTTAAGACTCACAAAGCTCAATTTATGTAGCCCATATACTCTTGGGTGTGGGATCATCTATTAGCATGTGGTTCACATATCAAAAGTTACATCTTTATAGAAAGCTTAACCACGCCCAGCAACTGTTAGCTTGCAAAAGCTTCTCATCTATAAGTCAGTCATTGTACTTACCTCCTCTCTCCATGCTGACGTTTTAGATGGTTTGAGTTTCCTTAGGTCTTGTGCATGCTGTCACAACTTCTCTGAGTTCATATGTGTAACTTCCCTAGTGATCCAGGGTCCAGAACATACTGCTTTCTTTTTTTAATTAAATTAAATTTATTTATTACTTTACATAGTGGTCTTAGGCCCATCCTTCCTCATCTCCCAGTCCTCCCCTCAGCAAAGGGGAACCCCTCTTCTCATCCACCCCAGCTCATCAAGTCATATCAGAGCTGAGAGTATCCTATTCCCCTGTGGCCTGGCAAAGCAGTCCTTCTAGGGAACATAGTAAAAATCAGGAAAGAAAGTCCGTGTTAGAGAAAGCTCCTACTCCCCTTACTAGGAAAGACATGAGCTGCCCATCAGCTACATCTTTGTAGGGGGCCCAGATCCAGTCCATAAAAGGTCCTTGGTTGGTGCTTTAATCTTAGCAGGCCCCTCTTGGCCTTGAATTGTTGGCTCTGTTGGTCTTCTTGTGAAGCTCCTATCATCTCCAGGTCATTTTTGTCCTCCCCACCCCCACTTTTCCACAAGACTTCCTACACTTAACTCAGTGTTTGGCTGTGAGTCTCACATGCCATTTCACGGCCCCACTGGGGGAAACCTTTCTGAGGACAACTCTGCTTGACTCCAGTTTGCAAGCACAGCAGAGCATCATTAATAGTGTCCAGGGTGGGTTCTCTCCCATGGGGTGGGTCTTGGGTTGGCCCAGGTATTGGTGGGACCTTCCATCCACCTCTGTATATCTGCTCTATATCCTGCCACATCTTGTATGTATGGTGAATTTTGAGTCAAGAATTTTGTGGGTGGGTTGGTGTTCACCTTCCTCTGCTAGGAGGCTTATTTACTTAGAGAGTGCCCTGTTCCATCTCTATTTCCTCTGCTACTAGGAGTCTCTGCCAGAGTCCCTTTTACATCCCCCCAGGAGCCTACTCTGATTTCGGTCCCAAGCTTGTCAGAGAGATGCTCCCACCCTTAGTTTCTCTTTTCTCTACAGGCCTTTTGTCATGCCGCTGCCTCTCTCTCCAAGTCTGATCTCCACCTCATATTGCTCTGTGTTTCCTCTCCTGCCATGCTCCCTCTCTTCAACCACTGCCCTTGTCTATTCTATTTCTCCTTCTGAGTGAGATTTAAGCATCCTCCCTTGCATCTTCTTTGTTGTTTATCTTCTTAGGGTCTGTGAATTGTTGTATGTTTACCCTGTACTATATAGCTAAAATCCACTTAAGAGTACAACCATGCATGTCTTTCTGGATTTGAGTTACCTTATTCAAGATGATCTTTTCTAGTTCTATCCATTTGCCTGCAAATTTCATGATTTTCTTGTGTTTTAATAGCTGAGTATATTCCATTCTGTAAATGTACTATAGTTTCTTTATCCATTCTTCAGTTGTGACCCACAACATTCCAAAAGAGAACTCCTACAGCTGAGAAACACCTTTAACAAAGTGCCTGCATACAAGATTAATCTTTTAAAAAGAGCAGTCCTCCTGTATTCAAATGAAAAATGGACAGAGAAAGAAATTAGAGAAATTACACACTTCACAGTAGCTACAAATAATATAAAGCATCTTGGTGTAACTCTAACCAAATAAGTCAAAGACCTGTATGACAAGAACTTCAAGTATCTAAAGAAAGAAATTGAAGAAGATGGAAAGATCTCCCATGCTCATGGATCAGCAACATTGACAAAATAAAAATGGCCATCCTACCAAAAGGAATTTACAAATTCAATGAAATCACCATCAAAATACCAACAAATCTTTACAGACTTTGAAAGAACAACTCTAAACTTTATATGAAAAAACAAACAAATAAACAAACAAAAAAGAGTAGCTTAAAAAATCCTATACTATAACGGAACTTCTGGTGGTCTCTCTATCTCTGACTTCAAGTTATTCTAGAGCAATAGTAATAAAAACTGCTTTGTACTGGCACAGAAATAGACTGGTTGATTAATGGAATCAAATTGAAGACTGAGAAATAAACACTTGACTTTTGACAATGAAGTTAAAACCATACAATGGAAAAAAGATAACATCCTTGACAAATGGTGCTGTTCTAATTGGATGTCTACATGCAGAAAAATGCAAACAGATCCATACTTATCACTGTGCACAAATCTCAAGTCCAAGTGGATCAAAGACCTCAACATAACAACAGATACATTAAATCTATTAGAAAAGAAAGTGGGTAAAGTCATTGAACTTATTGGCACAGGAGACAACTTCCTGAACAGAACACCAACAGCTCAGGCTCTAAGATCAACAATTAATATATGGGAGTTCTTGAAACTGAAAAGCTTCTGTAAGGCCAAGAACACTGTCAAAAGAACAAAACAACAGCCTATAGACTGGGAAAAGATCTTCACCAATCCTACATCTGACAAAGGGCTAATCTCCAAAATAAATAAAGAACTCAGGAAATTAAACCCCAACAAATAAAATAACCCAACAACAACAAGAACAACAAAAATGGAGCACAGAGCTATAATATGAAGTATAATGTAAAGTACTATCAACAGAGAAATATTGAATGGCTGAGAAGCACTTAAAGAAACATCCATGGTCGTGTCCTTAGTCATCAAGGAAATGCAAATCAAAATGACTCTGAGATTCCATCTTATACCCATCAAAATAGCTAAGATCAAAGACTCAAGTGACAGTTCATGCTGGAGACGTTGTGGAAAACAAGGAACACTTCTCCATTGCTGGTGGCAGTTCAAACTTGTACAACCACTTTGGAAATCAATCTGGCGCTTTTTCAGAAAATGGGAATAGCCATTCCTCAAGACCCAGCTATACCACTCCTACGCATATATCTGAAAGATGCTAAGCCATACAACAAGGACATTTGCTCAACCATGTTCATATCAGCTTTGTTTGTAATAGCCAGAAACTGGAAACATCCTGCTTTCTTTTTTTTTAATTTAATTTTATTTATATATTTATTTATTACAATTTATTCACTTTGTATCCCAGCTGCAGCCCCCTCTCTTGTCTCCTCCCAGCCCAACCCTCCCTTCCTCTCTCCCCCTATGCTCTTTCCATAGTCTCCTGATAGGGGAGAACCTCCTCCCCTTCTATCTGACCCTAGCTTATCAGGTCTCATCAAGACTGGCTGCATCATCTTGCTCTGTGGCCTGGCAAGGATGCATGCTCCCCCCCAGGGGGGAGGTGATCAAAGAGCCAGCCACTGAATTCATGTCAGAGACAGTCCTTGTACTCCTTACCAGGAAACCCACATGGAAATTGAGCAGCCAATACATAACCCAGAAGCATATGATATATACTCACTTATAAGTGGATATTAGCCATATAATATGCTAAAATCTATAGACCTAAATAAGCTAAACAACAAGGACCCTAGGAAAGATGCTTAATCCTCATTCAGAAGGGCAAACAAGATAGACATCAGAAGTAGGAAAAGATAAGGAACAGGACAGAGGCCTTCCACAGAGGACCTCTGAAAGACTCTACCCACCAGGGTATTGCAGGAGATATTGAGACTCATAGCCAAACTTTGGAGAGAGTGAAGGAATCCTTATGGGAATTAGAAGGGGGAGTTAGAAAGACCTGGAGGGAACAGGAACTCCACAAGGAGAACAGCAGAGCCAAAATACTGGACCCAGGGGTAGTCTGCAGAGACTGATATTCCAATTAAGGACCATGCATGGAGAGGACCTAGACCCCTGTTCACAGGAAGCCCATTAGCTGCTGAGCATCCTGCTTTCTTAGAGTCCCCCACAGTCTTACTGTTCTGTGGCAGTTCCTGAACCTTGGGAGGGGGCGTGTGAGATATAAACACCATTTAGGAATGAGCACCCCATACTCTCTTATTCTCTGCACAATGACCAATTGTGGCTCTTTATGTTACTTGTTATTGTACAAGCTTCTCTGAGGGTTGAAAGATTCACTACTCTATAATAAATCATGATGAGCCATTTTAACAGTATGTTATTTAGCAAAAAATTAGTAGTGGTTTCTCCTTTGGGACCTTTAATCTCTGTAGCCTCAGGTTCTTGGTTCTTTACACATTTTATATTCATATCATTATTCCTAAGTGTGTTTTATTCCTTTCTTTCTTTCTTTGCCTTTCAATTTTACGTGTCTATTACACCTAAAGCTCAGAGACTGCCTTTTCAAATATATCCACTCCACAAAACAATTCATCCAAAGCATTTTTATTGGTATTGCAGTTCTATCTCTTCTTAGCTCATCTTTTGAAGGTTTCTTAGAACTTTCTCTTCTCTGCTTACATTATTAAGCCATTGAGTGTGGTTTACATTTTCCATTTTAACTCTTTTCATGATGCCTGTTTTAGTTCTTGCTCTGATAATTCTTAAGTTCTTGTCATAACTGTCTGGTTCTGGTGATTTTTCTTGTCCATTTTTAAAATTTATTTGTCATTTTTGAAGGTCAGGGGAGAAAAAGTAGCACTTTTAGTGCCCTGTGAACTTTTTATTGAAAAGTGAACATGGCATAATAGGAGCTGTGCAAGACAGTTCAGTTCTTCTGATACCTTAATAGAAGCTAGAGTGAGGTGGGCCACTAACAATGAGGCAGGAAGCTGTGGCAATGGTCCAGAGATTGGGTCTCAGGCCTTAGGAGAGCTATTGTGTGTTTCCTTGGGCCACTGACTACTTGAATATACCTTAGTGCTCTTCTTGCCCCCACTATGCTGCAGTGGTGGCCAGAGGTGCTTAAAGTTGGTCATCTCCCTAATCATATGCTGTTTAGACACTGAGAAGACCTTCATTGAGTTAATCCATAGTAAAAATCAATTATCTTGACATAAGAGGGTTTTATGCAAAATAGAATGTTCTTGTTCTTTTCAAAATGCTTCATTTCCTTTATCCTGGCCAGAAGCATTAGGAACTTTTCTCTTGTGAGGACCTTTTGAGATAAACTCACCAAAGTGTAGAAGCGCCTTGTTGCTATGCCTCTTGTAGTTTTTATCTCTCAAACTAGTCTACTAGGAACTTCTGTCATCTCGTCCCTTATAGTACAGGTTTTACTTTCCCAACACTATCTTTCACAGAGGCATCCTGTCATGAATTTATACTCTGGTAAAAGTTGATTTTCTCTCCCTATCATTTTCTCCAATTTTGGGGAGGAGTTTTCCTCTATGCCCTCACTTCTGTGAAGATCCAAATTAAGTTTTGTTTTGTTATATCTTAATTTACTCAGTCATTTAATAGACCCTATATTAGAAGGGTGATTTCTCAAATTCCTATACGGCTGAATATAAACAAGACATTTCTCCAAAGCTTCTTTTGTAAGTATTACACATACAAGCACAGTCTCAACATTCTCAACATCACTGCAAGGTATTCCTAACTACTGGTTTCTCTAAGCCTTTGCTTGTATTTCTTGCTATCTTTATTTCTAATTGGATGTTGATTTTTAAGATTTAGACCTTAAAAGTCCCACAAAGACCATGTGCTGAACGTTGGGTCACCCTTCTGCAGCACTGTGGGGAAGTGGTGGGATATCGAGAAAGAGAGAAAGAAGGTAAATCATTGGGAGTAGGCCCTTCAAAGAGGCATTAGGGCCTTGGAGATTTCCTCCATCCATCTCTTTGCTTTTTAGCCACTCTGAAGTGACCAGCTACATACTTCCTGTCGTGGTGTGCTGCTTTGGGGCAGGCCCAGAAGCATCTGGTCCATGCAACCATGGACTGAAATCAAATGCCAATAAGATTATTCCACTTGTAAATGGATCATCTCAGGTATCTTGTCACAGGGAGAGAAAGCTTATCCAAACACTGATTAATCTAGCTGTAAAACTTTCATTGTAAAGCTATCATTTCTTATGAAAAATGTGTATTAAAAATATTGGTTCTTTCCCTATCTTTCTTTCTGTCTTTGACCTCTCCTTGCTCTAATGTATCTTATTATATTTATCTCTTCTAACCAGAATTCTAATGCTATCACAAGTTCAATTTTCTTCAATATCTAATCTATTCTATGTTTGAAAAGCAGGGTACTCTACAAAATCAGCCTAAATTATATTACCAGTCTGAGCCTCCTGTAATATCCGTAGCATCTTAAGCTGCCGTTTACAGACTTAGTCATCAGTCTATAAATACCTCTTACATCCTTCCAACTTGCCTATTTGCTTATAATATTCCCGTGACTTTTAAAGTTCCTAAAGACAAAAATCTCCCAAGGGTGATTTTAAAACTTTCCAGTTATTCCCAATAAGTTGTTCTCTTTCTTCTCCACTCTCTATAGCAATGAAGTGTAACGACTGTTGACAGCACAGTGTACCGCTATGTACCCCTGTTATACGGGGTGATAGGCAGGAGAAAGGGGAATAAAGGGGATCTTTGTAACCATCCACTTCAAGCCACCATTTGAGACATATGCCTATGACATATGTATACGTCAGTATGCCATATACAGGCTTTCTCCAACACAAATGTCATAATCAAGAGTTGATAAGACCCAATTGAAAAGGAATTTAAAAATTTTAAGCCTGTTGAGAGATGGCTTTTTCAATAAAGTACTTGCCATGCAAGCATGAAGAGCAGGGTTTACATGCCCAGAACTCACATAAAAGTCAGGTATGTTTGTAAGAATTTGTAGCCCTAGTGCTGGAAGCAAAAGAGAAAGAAGAGGCAAGTTGATCCCAGGGGCTCAGTTGCCAGGAAGACCAGCCAAATCAGGGAGTTCTAGATTCAGTGACATCCCTGCTTCAAAAGATAAGATAGGAATTGACTGAGAAAGAAAACTCTTTGTCAACCTCTGTCCTGGATACATGCATTTTTGGACAAGCACATATGCATAGAACCACTCACACTAATTACTTACTTCAATTAAAAATTGATGTTTTAATGAAATCTATATACCTAAAGAAGATAAACAAGAAAGAGGACATGGGGTAAGATGATCAATCCTCACGTAGAAAGACAAATGGGATGTGCATTGGATGTAGGAGAAAACAAGTAACAGGACAGGAGCCTACTGCAGAGAGCCTCTGAAAGACTCTACCTAGCAGTGTATCAAAGCAGATATAAGACTCATAACCAAACCTTTGGCAGAGTGCAGGAAATCATGAAAGAAGGGAGAGTTAGTATGACCTGGAGAGGACAGGAGCTCCACAAGGACCAAATATATCTTGGGCACAGGGGTCTTTTCTGAGACTGACACTCCACCAAGGACCATGTATGGATATAACCTAGAACGTCTGCTCAGATGTAGCCCATGATAGCTCAGTATCCAATTGGTTTCCCATAGTAAGGGGAAGGGGAACAGGGACTGTTTCTGACAGGAACTCAATGGCAGGCTCTTTGACCTCCCCATCCGCCAAGAGAGGAGCAGTCCTGTTAAGCCACAGAGGACTTTGCAGCCAGTCCTGGAGATACCTGATAAAACAGGGTCAGATGAAAGGGGAAGAGGTCCTCCCCAATCAGTGGACTTGGAAAGGGGCAGGGAGGAGATGAGGGAGGGAGGGTGGGATTGGGAGTGAATGAGGGATCTGGATACTGCTGGGATACAGAGTTAATAAAATGTAACTAATAATAAAAATAAAATATTGTCAAAAAATGGATGTTTTATATAATATAGTGGACAATTACTCTGCTATTTGTGTCTGAAGTTCTAACTAGCCTTCCATGGCTGTATGAAAAATAAGCATTCATGGCCTTCCAGGGAGTATTAAAACTGTCCAAGCTCTCTGTAACAAATCATAAGATTTAAGATGAGCCAATGACAAGGACTTCACCCTGATTCAAAGCTAACAAAACAAGAAGGTAAAATAACCATGACAAGATAAATTAGCTGTTATCCATTCCCCTCTTAGACACACCCTGGGTTCTAAGACACTTGGAGAAACTCTTAACGGACTAAAAGGCCAAATCAAATAACATTAAAGCTAAATATTTCCTCCTTGGTTGACTCAAAAGGTAGCTCACTGCTTTCATGTCCAAAGTACATGTCACTCTAAAATACAGCCACGATTTTTTTTAATAAAAGCTATAAGAAACAACAGGTATTTGTCTTCTCCTATGGATCCACCTGCAGACCCTCTATATTAGAGCTGTAGCTCTCTGCTTCTCCTCTCTCTATGCCCCTCCTCCTGGCTGCTGCCTAGATTTCCTTCTCACCTGACCTGTTGTTTTCTCTCTCTAACTTCAAGAAACTGTCTTTATGTTCTCTTCTGAGTCTGATTTTAAACGCTTACCAATGAGATAAAGAACTGAAAATGAGACTTGACCTCCTCTCTTTCCTGCATAATGACATTTTGTCTTAGTTACAAATTCAATGGACTACCTCAGTATACCTAATACAGTTCGACCATATTATTCTTTATGAATTCCCTGGCATCCTATCTGATACAGAGCCAATGCAAATTAAGATAATGGGCAAATAAAGATTTTACAGTTTTCCATCTTTCAGTATTAATAATCTAAATCATAAGTGATTGAATAATAGCATACTCCTGAAACTTTAAGAGAAACAGAGTGGTTCTTGTCTAATTGTTGATAAATAAATCAACTGAATAAAGTTAAATATTTCCAGAATTAAAAATCACAATTTCCAAGCATATAATATATATGTATGTGTTGTATAAAAAGCTGAATTGTTGTCAAACTATTTATTAATTAATAAATCATTCTGATTAATTTATTGTTCCATAAAAGAAATAACCGGTTTTTAAATAAGCACAGTAATTCTCAACTAGATAGTATATTTTTGTGTTATGTTGATAAACTGATTTTGAATATAACAATTCTGATTATTTTACTAAAACTCCAAATTTTTGCTGTGCAACAGGCCATTACAGATAGAAGTTTCTAAGCCTTTCACATGGTAAGGTCAAGTTCTAACTGTTTTAGAAACCAACTTAAAGCCATATAACCAAGTAAGTCACATCCAATCGTTTCTTTTTATTAAAATTAACATCCATTAAGTCAATTCTTCCATTTTATATATCCATTTACCTTTGACTTATTTTCCTAAAAGTTTTCTAAAGTAAAATTTTTCCTGTATTATCAGCAACATGCCATCGATGGAGAATGCACTGCTGCAGTCAGAAAAGACCGTTTCAAAAGCTCTGGAACAGTTTTTATTGTATTTGTGGAACTCAATGTCTAGAGAGACAACTTCTTGCAAAATGGGTGGAAAGCTTAGGCTGCATGAAAAAAACCCTGTAGAGACTGTTTCATTTGTGGAAACTGAAGTGATATCAACATGAACACAGAGCAGTGACTAGGGGGATGTGGGAAATTGACAGGGTACAGGAGAAGGAAAGAGGGTAGAATTTAGCCAGAAACCCACTGCTTCTTGGAGCAACATGGCTAGCCATGCCCAATAATGACTTTATATTTATTTTGTATGGTTTTATTTGGGTTTCAAAATAGGAGATTGATGTTGCTTTCACACACCATTCATTTTGATTAATACACCCTCCTCATCATTATCACCTCCGCATCCTCACTCTCTGCTTCCCCTTCATGTGTGTTCCACTGTTTCCCTTCCTTTAAGCATTCCCATGCATGTCCCCTTTCTAGTCTCCAGGTTCCCACAATTACTCAAAGTTAAAAAGCTGAAATAAAGAGTTGAAGTTAGGACCTGAATATGAGAGAGTCCATACGTGTTTCAGTTTTCCTTTGTGGTTAGATTAACTCACAGTATATTTTCCTCTGCTCGTATTCATTTACTTTCAAATATAAAATTTCACTTCTTTCTGCAGCTGAATAGAAACCCACTGTATAATTGACACTACATCTTCATTTTCCATTAATCAGTTGCTGGTCCCCTCGGCTGCCTCCACTTCCTGGTTTTTGTGGAGAGAGCAGCAATGAGCATGAGTGTGCACATGTCCCCATAGAATGAGTCCTTTGCATGCGGACCCAAAAGTGGTATAGCAAGATCACATAAAGGTAGCTTATTTTTAGAGTTTTTTTTTTTTAATCCTCCAGGCTAATTTGCAAAGTAATTATACTGTTTACACTTTTACTAACAGTGTATAAGTATTCCCGTTGCCTCACAGCCACGCCAGCATTTGTCGTCATTTGTATGCTTGAACATATCCATTCTTAGTGGATGAGCTGGAATACTAAAAAGGTTTTAATCTTCGTTTTCTGATTGCTAAGGACATTGAAAACATTTTATAGTGTTTCCTATTGCTTCTTTCCAAACATCTTTTTTTAGTAATATAGGTCATTTTGAAAATGTTTTTATTAATTATTTATCATAATTTATTCACTTTGTATCTCAGCTGTATTCCCCTCACTTGTCTCCTCCCATTAGGTCATTTTTTATTTTTTCTCAATATTAAGGTTTTTTTTTGTACATTTGCTATTCTATCCATTAATCTTCTCTCAGATATATATGTATGTATATGTATACATATATGGTATTATATATATATGTATAGATACAATATATATGGTATTATATATGTATATATAATATGTATATTATATATGTATATATGTATATATATGGTATTATACATATACATATGTATACATATATACATATATATCTTTGCCATATGTGTATATATATATACATACATATATATATATGTATACATACATATATACATACATGGCAAAGATTGTGTCCTATTCTGTGGCCTGCTTCTCATTTGGTTGACAATTTCTTTTAAGTTCAGATGTTTTTTAGTTTCATGTGATCCCATTTGTTGATTGTTGGTCTTATTTTCTGTCCTACAGAGTCCTATTCAGAAAGTTTTGGGTTGAGGGCTTTGATCTTTGGATTTCAGTTCTGCACAAGACGAAAGGTGGGGATATAGTTTTGTACTCTGCGTGTTGATTTTCAGATTTCCCAGCATTACCTGTTGCAGTAATTGACTTTTATCCACTGTATGTTTTGGCATCTTTGTTAAAAATCAGGCAACTCTGCTTTTTAGATTAATGTCTGGATCCCTATTTCACTGCATTGCATTGATCTATGTGTCTGTGTTTGTGCAAGAACTACACTGTTTCTATGATCAGGAATGATGATGCTTCCTGCAACAGTTTTTTGTTTAGGATTTTTTGGGATACCTATGGCTTTTTGACCTTCTATATAAACTTTGAGATGGTTTTATTTTTCTCTGTCTTTGAGGAATGGCCCTGAAATGTTGATCAGGATTGTATCGAATCCATAAAAGTCTTATGGTAGGATGCCTATTTTGATGAGATCAGCTCTTATAATCCATGGCAATGAGAAATCCTTTCACTTCTTTCTTTCATGTTTAGTTTTTCATATGTAACATTCATTGTACTGAGGTATGCTGCTTCCATCTCTCTTTGACCGTCATCAGGAAAGAATGTCAGATTTTGTCAAAGGCCTTTTCTGTAGCTATTAAAATAACCATGTGATTTTGATATCGTATATGTGAAGAATTATGTTGATTGATTTATATATACTGAATGGCAACTGTGTCTCTGGGATGAAGCCAAGATAACCATGATGGATGATCTTTTTATGTGTTATTGGATTAGATTTCCAATAATTTTATTGAGAATGTTTTTATCTATATTTATCAAGAGGAACAGTCTGTAATGTTTTCTTTCTTTCTTTTTTGTTGTTTTCAGTGATTTTAAATCTTTATCCGAGTTTCAGAGTAAAACTGGCTTCATGAAAAAGAATCTGGAAGCATTTCTGTCTCTGTTACTGAATAATCTGAATTGTTTTGCTGTTCTTTTCAGATGATCAGGTACATTTCTACAGTGAACTTACCTGTTCTTAGGATGTGTTCAGTGAGAAACTATTACTGCTTCAAGAAGCTCATTGTTGACTATAGTTACATCTAGGTTTAATTTTGGTAAGCTATATGTATCTGGAAATTTTTCTATTTCTTTTCTATTTCCCAACTTAGAATATAAGTTTTAAAAGCATATCTGAATTTTATGGTACCTATTATAATGTCTTGCTTTTCATTTCTAGCTTTATTTATTATTTATTTATTTATATCTTCTCTATTTCTTGTTGTTAATTTGGCTAAATGTTTGTCAATTTTGTTCATTCTTTCAAAGAGCCAAATTTTCGTATTATTTAATCTTTGCATTATTTCTGTTTCCATTACACTAATTTCTGACCTCATCTTACTTTCCTCCACTACTGTCTTGTAGTTTGAATTCCTGTTTTTTCCAAAGCCTTAAGGTGCACCACTAAGTTACTTATTGAGATCTCTCTAGCTCTGTAGATGTAGACACCCAGCACGGCTAACTCTCCCTTCAGGGCTGCCTTCATTTTATCCCATAGATGATGCTGTTGTGTTTTCATGCTCAATCAATTTTAGAAATTATGTTTCTACTCAGCTGAGAACACTACAAACCATAAAACCAACCTGCCAGGCAAGATGTAGCCTCCTGCTCAATAGTTACATAACTGTTGTAGGTGTAACCAAGTACCTATTCCTAGGAAGAGAACCCATGTCTGATGCTGCAAGGCCAGTTAATATTGCATGCCTGGGGATGTCAAAAGCCAAAAGGGAACATAATACTGTTGGCTACCTAAATTGGCACAACATTAAACTACCTTAGAGATATCTATTGCCTAAACATCTGCTTTTACCCTCTCTTGCGATGAATGCTGGAGAATACAGAAATAGCTGGCAACACCAGATGCTGAGAACACTTGGTGACTGAGTGCTAACCCCTAACCAAGACATTATGCTGCCTCCTTTGAGGCTGAGGAAGCATTGCAGGAAACAGGGCAGAAGGAATGTAAAAGCAAGACAATAAGGTGAAGGGCTGTGAAATGTCATCTTCTAGATTTCACATGACCATTCCAATCGTGAACTCACAGTAACTTTGTTATCTGTGGGGGGCCAGCATAAGATCAGTCTTTGTTACACATCAGGCCCTTTCCCTTACTGCTGAACCATTGGCTTTTGATAGATTCTTGGAAACAGGGAATATACCCATTGCTGAGCCCATCAGGCTCTAAAAGATAGTTTTATAGCTATGGTCACACAGACAGCCTTTATAAAACACAGTGAAAACAAGACAAAACTAAGAGACATGAATGTGTAAAATAGATTTGTAGAGAAGAGAGTGGGGTGAAAAGATTTGGCCGGAGATAGAAAAGGGCGGTGGTAGAGTGGTCAGTATTTATTATGTCTGAATATGAAATTATGCAAGAACAATTTTAATTAATAAAAATTTAGTCAGTGAGCATCGTATGCCCATACGGAACTACCACACTCTACCCTAACAATGAGCACACTAATACATACTGCTAAAATACGAATGTTCTAAACATGTACCCAATGTTCTGCTCGCTTCTCTTGAAGTGCTAGAGGTAATAGTTCATGTCATTATATTGTTACCTTTTTACTATCTTTTAAATGAATAATCATTGGCTTTTAGCATAATTCTCTGTCATATCTGGTCTCTGGTTCTTGGTCACCTGAGCACTGTCAGGTATGGGTTTCATCTCCTCCAGTGGGCCTTAAGCCAAATCAGACATTGGTTGATTACTCCCACAAGCTTTGTGACACTATAGCCCTAGCATAGCAGGCAGGACAGATTGTAGATTAAAGGTTTTGTGGCTGGGTTAGTTGTTTATGTTTCTCTTTTGGTAGCCTACTGAGGACCTTACCATATGAAAGATACTAGAACATAGAGGTGAAGGTTCTGTGTAGGTGCCAGCTTACCCTCTCCATATTCAAAGAGCTGTGTGGGCGCTGTCTTCCATATTTCACTATTATAGATTGGGCAAAAATGCCCCAGCTCTCTCTACAGACAATTTGCTTTTCAAAATGGGCAAGATTTGGACACAGGCTGATTTGACTGCCAAGCTCTGCCATGACAGGGTAAGCAAGTCCTTCATAGTTCCTGCTTCACAATTATGTCTGCCAAATATGCTGGACCAGAAGGCTGCTGCTGATACTCCGGCATTATAGAGAGAGAATAGGTAACTGAATAGATAGTAAAATGTCTTTGTCATATCTTAGTTTCAGAAGCTGCTTGCCTATATTTCCTACTTAAGTAATAATTTTATTCCTTCTCAAGTCTCTGATGAGGATGATAGTTACAGTTATACAGTTAAGTTTTAGTTATTTAGAATTTAAGAAAATGTTTTATGGTCTACAAAAATAAGTTGGTAAATACAAAATATTATAGAGAATGATTTAGGTACAAAACTTTACACACACCTAAATAGGCTAAACAATATTTTCTTCTAGGTTACCAAATATAAATGAGCTAAACATTTTGAATGTAACTTTTACATATGACTTTCCTGATTGTTTCATAACTATTCTTACTGAATGTAGCTTATTGCAAATAAATAAAGTCCATATGCATTTGAAAAAAAAAGAAATAACTTAATCTTTAAAATATGTTGCATTGTAAGATTGTCTTGCAATTTTACATATACATGATCAAAGTTTTTGCTTTAACCTTAGTTTTCTCACTCTCCACATTGGACTTTCAAAAGTGATTCACAGCTTTGTAGCAATGATAACCATAATTCATTTTATAGGCAATTTTCCCTCAAAGCTTTTAAATCCTAGTAGTTCAATATATAAAATTATTTTCTTTGGTATTACTACCATGGCAAAACTGAGATGAATAACCTAAATCCTGAATAATACCTAAAGCCAATAGCCTCGAGGATAAACTTTAGGCTGTGTTATACCACTGCCATTAGAAGATCCTCAGTGGCTTTCAAACATAAAGCTCTTCTTCTATTATTATTTTACAGCATACTGATTGGATTCTAAGACCTTACTCTAAATTTTATATGAATTCAGTCAACATTTAAAAAAAAAAATTACATCAAGCATCCAGTTCTTTGCTGCTATACCAAAATGTAAACATTCTCTTTTCTCAAGAACAATTCCCATCCCCAGAACAGTTTTTCTCCCAGATAGTCCTATAGCTTCACACACTCACTCCTTTACTCCACAGATTTCTCAAATAGACCTTCACCTCCTTCAAAATTCTCGCCTCACCCCTAGTCCCTCCTATCTGCTGTGTCCGCATAACTCTCAAAATGTTTTAAAATTCCCAGTAGTTATTTCATTACTTGGTTATCATCAATGCCTTTTACCCACCTCAAGCTTTCCATTCTAATTAGGCTATCACAGGTAGCATATTGTAAGCACACAATTAAAAAAAATTTCACAGAATCCAGTTTGTTAATATTTAGTGTATGCGTGGAACACACATACACACACACACACACACATACATATATATGAATTTTGTCTTGAGTTTATGACAAAAAGTTCCAAATCTGCTTGGAATTTCTTTTTTCTTTAATTTTTATTTTATTTTATTTTTAATTACACTTTATTTACTTTGTATTCCCCCTCTAGTTCCCTCCTCTCTCCCCTCCCAATCCCTTCACCATGCTTGCCCCTCCCCAAGTCCTCTGGTAGGGGAGGGTTTCTTTTTCTTCCTTCTGATCCTAGTCTGTTAGATCTCATCAGGAGTGGCTGCATTGTCTTCCTCTGTGGCCTGGTATGGCTGCTCCCCTCTCAGGGAGAAGTGATCAAAGAGCAGGCCAATCAGTTCATGCCAAAAGCAGTCCCTGTTCCTATTATTATGGAAACAACTTGGACACTGAACTGCCATGGGCTACATCTGTGCAGGGGTTCTAGGTTATCTCCATGCATGGTACTTGGCTGGAGTATGAGTCTCAGGAAAGACCCCTGTGTTCAAATTTTTTTATTCTATTGCTCTCCTTGTGGACCTCCTGTCCTTTCCAGATCTTACTATTTCCCACTTCTTTCCTAAGATTCCCTGCATTCTGCCAAAAGATGTCTCAACATTTGCTTTGATAGTCTGCAGGACAGAGCCTTTCAGAGGCCCTCTGTGGGGGGCTCCTAACTTGTTTCCTGTTTTCTTCTTCTTCTGATGTCCATCCTCTTTGCCTTTCACAATGGGGATTGAGCATTTTAGCCAGAGTCCTCCCTCTAGATTAGTTTCTTTAGGTGTACAGATTTTAGTAGGTTTATCCTATTATATATGTCTATATGAGTAAGTATATACTGTGTGTGTCTTTCTGCTTCTGGGATAGCTCACTCAGGATGATCCTTTCCAGTTCCCACCATTTACCTGCAAATTTCATGATTTCCTTGTTTTTCATTGCTGAGTAATATTCCATTGTGTAGACATACCACAATTTCTATATCCATTCTTCAGTTGAGGGGCATCTGGGTTGTTTCCAACTTCTGACTATTACAAATAAAGCTGCTACGAACATGGTTGAGCAAATGCCCTTATTGTGTACTTGAGACTCTTTTGTATATATGCCTAGGAGTGGTATGGCTGGATCTTGAGGAAGCACTATTCCTAGTTGTCTGAGAAAGCGCCAGATTGCTTTCCAGAGTGGTTGTACAAGTTTACATTCCCACCAGCAGTGGAGGAGGGTTCTCCTTTCTCAACAACCTCTCCAGTATGTGTTGGCTCTTGAGCTTTTGATCTTGGCCATCTTGGGTGTAAGGTGAAATCTCAGGGTCATTTTGATTTGCATTTCCCTGATGGCTAGTGATGTTGAGCATTTCTTTAAGTGTTTCTCTGCCATTCGATATTCTTCTATTGAGAATTCTATGTTTAGCTTTGTTCCCCATATTTTAATTAGATTACTTGATTTGATGCTTTTCAACTTTTTTAGTTCTTTATAAATACTGGATATTAGCCCTCTGTCAGATAGAGGGTTGGTGAAGATTCTTTCCCAATCTGTAGCCATTCGTTTTGTTTTGATGACAGTATCCTTTGCTTTACAGAAGATTTTCAGTTTCATGAGGTCCCATTTATTGATTGTTGCTCTTAGAGCCTGTGCTGTTGGTGTTCTGTTCAGAAAGTTGTCTCCTGTACCAATGAGTTCTAGGGAATTTCTTAAGAGATTGGAATATGTTTGTTGTAAGATGAGGTGACTCCTTGATAGCTTCAGCATAGAGGCTGTTTGACAAAATGACCGAGCATGAAATTGAGGAGTGGAATATTAGGTCTCCTCTACCTAGGTGGTAGAGGGCATGAAGAATTTAAGTCTTGGGGTAACACTTTAATCCATTACTCCTAGTAAAATAATAAAATCAGCTCCTCCCACTGAAGTTCAGTGGATGGTCCAGGTTGCTAATATACAATGTTGCAAAAACATCCCAACTGCCAGAAGCTGGTTTCCAAGACTGCAGCCTTTGCTGTAATTCTATTATCTATAAGCAAACTTTACTCATAATTGTAGAGCTGCCATGTCATCTGTGAGGTAAGCAGTGCTAACAAATTATCACAACTGACAAAACACCCAGACTGATAGTCGGCTCGTACAGAATGTGTTTATTCTGAGACATATGGAGTCTGTATTTTGTGTTTGAAGCAAGGGAAGACTTGACGGAGGCCCTTTAACCTGAAACATTGGATACTGGCTCTGAGCAGTTAGCAGCAGCACTACATTTCATTCCCGTGTTCCATAGACATGTGCACTTTACTTATTTGACATTTCAATAAAACTTCTCAATTTATCCATAGAATAGTCCTTAATCTAATACATTAATAAAATGACAGAATCTAATATATGTGTTTAGTTCTTTCATATAGCTTATATTTACTTTTAGACTAGTGTTCCATGTGTACTTTTTTCTGTGAATAGTGTAATAAGAACAACAACAACAAAAATCCAAATACAGAAATAGAAGCAAGATTCTAGGAACTAAATTTTGGAAATGCGTCATTTAAAGTAAATCTATCAATCATTAACTGTGTCCTACAGGTATGCACAATGGGACTCATTAATTGTATATGTTCTGTGAATGTTATATGTGACTCATTTCTAGGTTTGCAAGCATAAGGAAATCAACTGAAACACCAGGCCGAAGCTGGAATAGGAGGGATTCCCCATCCACTGAGTTCTTTAAACTGAGATAGGATCCACAACAGAAAAAAAGTCAATTAGTTTGAAAGAAATTCAAATTCAAAACTCAATAGCTGGCTCTCCTTCACGAGGGACTAGTAGGTGCAGTCGGGAACTAGGGCAATCTCTAACCTGATGCACTTAGCCAAAATGATTTCAGTTTCTCTCCTGAGCATATTCCAGTGTTTCTTTTCTTCCTTATTATTTTGAAAAACTTTCATTAGAGATTTCAGGCTTGTCAGAAGCGAATCACCACAGATATCACTGTAAGCGGGAACATCTGTTGGAGACACCTTATGAAGTGAAATTTAAATCGCAGCTTAAACGTGTTCCAAGAGTGGCTGCTATATTCTACAAATCTCTTCCCTTAATGAAAGCAAAGTGAATAAATAGGGTGTTGTGTTTCATCTTTAAGGACTCTAAGGATTTATTGTATTTTAGAAGTGCTGGGCAGGCTTTACGCTCACACCATTACAATATAAAATAGATTCATTAGCAGATCAATAGTGCAAAGAAGGAAGCGCAGCTTCTGCTGAGGAATAAACGATAGCACTGGTTCAATCACCATTTTAGCAGCAGTGTTTGTACCCAAACAATGAACGACCTATTATAAGTGATTGTTATGTATGCAGAAAAATAAGTTTCTAAAGATGCATAGTCTTCCTTTCCCTCCCTGAATTGCAACAAAACAGAACTGTGTTCTTGAACATAATGAAACTGAATTGTATGTGTTAAATGTTCTCTAAGTCTGACTCTTCTTAATGTCAGATTAACCTCTCATCCAGTATGTGTTAATAAAGCTTTTCAATGGGTTAAAAAAAAAAAAAAGCATCAATTAGCTGGAAATCTCATCTTGATTATTATCCTTTCAGTGGGAGAATTAACTTGAAATTGAACAAACTTTACTTAAAGATATCCAGAATTTAGTTTAGATTATCTAATCCCAATTCTAGCATCATATTTAAGGTGTTACATCTTTATATCTTTAAATAGAATTGAAAACAAATAAAAGGACTGAGGAAATGAAGAGAGACAGACTTGCCTTTTAAAAAATAGATCATTTTCAAACTGTCCTGAGTCACAAGTTTCTCAGAGTCAGCCCAGTTAGCAGTTAGGGATGTATCCCACCCATGTTTATGACAGAGTCCACACGGAATCCTTTGCAACATCCACAGCCTCTATCCACAGCAAGCCAGCGACATACATCCACCAACACCTCCCTTCCACAACTCTAGGAGCCCAAAGTATCTACAGATATTATCAAACATCTCCTGAGGATTAAGACAACTGAAAACTGATAGTTTGTTAAAACTGCAGATCACTTAATCCAAAGTGTAGACATTCAGGCCAGGTCATATGGAGTCAGCTCTACTACTTTATAACAACTCTGGGCGTATCTCACATAGATAATCTCTGGACCACTTAGAAACACTAAATACATTTTGTTGCTATTTGCAAATAATCCCAATGAAGGAAGAATACTTTCTAAAAGATGATTAGGTGTGTGGCTTCTGCCTGCAAATTTAACAATAGCCCAAAGCTGAGGTAGAGGAAAAAGGGTGGAGAAACAAGGTCGCTTAGGAATTACGAATCCTCATAATTTTTTTTTTTTTAAGTATCACACTGTATGAAAGGTTCTTGTGAGTTCTTCTAACAGATCAGAGAAGAATATCAGAAAGACAAGTTTGTTTTCACAGCCGCTTCTGCCTCATTAGAATTTATACCTGTAGTTTATGGGATCGTGAACAACAACACAACAACACGGCTGAAAGCTATTAAGCATCCACAGAGGATGTAAACTAAACCCTTGTCTTCTTTTTTTTTAGTTTAGAAAATTATTTTATTTATTTATTTATTTATTTATTTATTAAATTTATATCACGATCCTAGCCCCCTCCCTCCTCTTTTCCTGGTCCCATCGTCCCTGTCCCTCCCTCTCCCCCCATCCCTTATTTTCTTCCCTATTCCACAGAAAAGGGGCGCAATCCCAACCACCCACTCCATGACATCAACTCAAATTAGGACTGAGTGTGCTCTCTTTCCCTGTGGCCTGGAGAAGCATCCCTGCCAGTGGGAAGTGATTAAAAAGCAGGCAACAGAGTCCATGTCAAACACAGCCCTGCCTCTCCTTTCCAGGGAACCCACATGAAGCCTGAGCTGCTCATCTGCTATATCTGTGTATGGCTTTGGGTGGCTAGGTCCAGACAATGCATGGTCCTTGGCTGGCACTTCAGTCTTCTCAGTCTCCTCTAGGCCCTGATTAGTTGGCTCTGTTGCTCTTCTTGTGGAGTTCCTATAAACTCCAGTTCCTTCTGTCCTTTCCCTCACTTTTCCACAAAACTCCCTATGCTTCAGGGTGGGCTCCTGGGGGGATAGGGGTGTGATTCTAGCTGAAACTCCTAACAGGGAGGGACATGAAAATGAAAGTGACCACCTCCCAGCCAGGTAGGACTAGTGAAAGGAGGGATCAACAACCCACTCACCAACCGAAAACCGAACCAAAAATTACCTGCCTACTAGAAGTGTAGGGATAATGAGGAAACAACGACAGAAGGAAAGTACAAACTTCAACTGGCCCAACCTGAGACCCACCCCATGATAGAGAGCCAGCCCCTGACACTAATAGTGATACTCTGCTATGCTTGCAGACAGGAGACTAACTTGACTGTTGTCTGGGAGGCTCCAGCCAGCAGCAGATCAGGACAGATGCTGAGACTTGCAGCCATGCAAGGGGCAGAGCTCTGGTGGTTCTGTGGAAGTGTTGGGGGAAAGATGAAAGAACCCAGAGGCAATAGGAACCTCATAAAAAGACCAATAGAGACAACTAACCCAGTCCCATGGGGGCTTTCAGAGACTGAGACATCACCCAAGGAGCATGCATGGTCTAGACCTAGGCCCCATGCACACATGTAGCATACGGGTCTTCAAATGGGGTGCCTGGTAAGCAGAGGGGGCTGTTTCTAACATAGGCTCTGTTGCCTGCTTTTGATCACTTCTGCCTGGCCCAGCTTCCTTGCCTGGCATCAGGAGATGAAGAAGATATGTGCAGTCCTGATGTGACTTGTTGTGCTGGGGAAGGTTAATAGGGGAAGCTCCCCTTTTCTGGGGGAAAAGAGAAAGGGGAAGGGCAAGTGAGAGGAAATAGGAGGAGGGGAGGGAAGGGGCACCCTTGGAATATAAAGCAAATTAACAAATGAAAAAAGAAAGCTTCACAGCCAAACAATGGGCGAACCATAAAACCTTGCCTTATTCCAAGACAGAAGTCACACTAAGAAATGTTCATATCTATGGAGTATTTCTTTGTGATCTGAATCTCTCTCTCTCTCTCTCTCTCTCTCTCTCTCTCTCTCTCTCTCTCTTTCAGCAGGTATAACTAAATTAGACAGGTCGATGTCAAAGAGTTCTGAAACTCAGCTCCAAATATCTCTTGAACTATATGTGAATATAGCACTTACTTACTTTTTGATGTTTTAATGAACTTGGGGCTGTTTTACCAATCCCTGTGGGATACAGTGCTTATTTCAGTTTACACACCTGCCTCCCTGTAGGCTCACCTGTACTTATCGCTGCTGTTGTTTTTCAGTGGTAATATTACTCCTTATCTGGTTGACAGTCAAATAAATACTTCTTTTCTATTGTTTACTATAAAAATATATTCTGTACTTTGCTAGTGGCTTTTATGAACTAAATACAGGACTATACATTTATTCCTGTCAAATTTATCTTCTTGGTCAAACCCAAATGTCTTTTCTATATATAAACCAAATAACCAAATTGTTGACAAGGTTAGATGTAAAATTCCCTTATAAGCTTGATATGACCTCTATCTTTCCTTTTTATCTTTTCCCCAATTATTATTAAGAGTTATTTATACTTCTGAGATCGACTGAGCAAGATGGAATCATAAGAAAATGTCAGAAAAACGGAGCAACACCATAAATAAGAGAGTGGCTCAGTGCAGGGTGCGTTGGCATCACTCACCAGCCTCCTAAATAACACCTGCAGAGATGGCACTCAGTCCCGCACTACCAGCCTCCTGCCCCTCTTTCCAGAGTCAGTTCACGCGGACGCTTACCCTCTCCACCCTGTACAGACAGCAGAGCTACACTCCCCGCTGCAATAGGACAAAATATTTCCACCACAACTCTTCTGTGCGTGGGTACGCACTCTCTCCAGCACAACACATCTTTGCGAGGTGAAATTATAGTGAGGCCTCGACTTTTAACACACCTACATCCCCTCTAAAACCTCCCTTCATCACCCCGCTTATGGCCCATCCTTTTAGATACAAATCTGTCTTACCAAAGACTAATAATAATAGGTGAATACTATTTAACTGCCTGATAGTTGCCTTGGTTCCTTTTTATAACCTCATCTACCCAGTGACATGCATAGTATTTCCCACTTGATAATCTTTTGGTGCTTTAAATAAACAATTAAAATTACACCTGAAGCTTGTAGCCTAAATTTAAAAACTAAAAGAAGTTGATCTTCAGAAGTCTGATAGATGCTTGCACCTTCTAAATCAAGCTTAGAAATGAGAATAATTAATCCAGTGGGCTTTGTACCATTTCTAGCCTCTTGGCATTTACATTTTCAGTTCCAGTCACTCCTACTATTCTAGGGTATCACTAGACAATATCAAGGATTCAGAATGAGTACTGCCAGAATGATGTAAAGCCTGGAGTGCTTACCTGTAGAAAAGAAGGTTTGGGCCAAAACAGGAGATTACTGAACCAGGCCTCGGGTCACTAATGCATTTCAAAGCCACCTGACCTGAATAAGCCTGGAGAGTCTTACTCCACCTACACTGAGATAAAAACCATTTAGAGAATCCAGGCAATTGATTCCTCCAAAGGACTCCCATTAAAAACAATCACTTAAGTCAGATAAAAGGTCAAAAGAAGCTCAACACTTGAACTACAAATTATTTACTCTCTTATCATGATTGTTTTTTAAAAAAAGCGGGGGAACTAGCTTAGGTTGGGGAAAGCTTCCAGGGGAAACTTGAGTTTATATTAGAGCTAATATAGCAAATTTAGTTCAACTCATCACGTGTTCTAACAAACTGCACTTGACACATACATTTCTGTAAACACTATTACTGGAAAGTAGCAGTGTAACAGCAATACAGCCTAAGTGAGCCAAATGCGTGCCATCTTATATTTTATAATACTACAATGGAAAACTATTTGCAGAATTTGAAAAGGCATCCATATTTGTTACAATAGAAAAGCATCAAAATCAATTGACAGGAATATGAAATTCAAAATTAAAATTAAATGCAAATATAATAATAAGTAGGTAACAACATACTTTATATATCTGAGTATATATGTAAATGATATAAAGCTCAGAGTTCCATATTAATGTCACTCTTACTTCATGTGTATATGCCAATTTCTTTGTAAACACTCACACTCATACATATACATACACACACATAATCACATATAAAAATCATATGCTAATACAGATATCTCAGTTTTTAATTCATTATCTCAAGCTCTAATCTATTATATGCCTTGTGATCTGTTCTTTTGAATTCAAAATAAAAGACAGCCAAACTACATGAACTTTAGACCATGTGGGCTTCCATTATTAATAATTAAAGCCTTTATGACCTAGGTTTGAAAGACTATATGTTATAACCACAAAACTATTCACTGTATTATCCTCAAAACTAATATTGTAATATTTAAATTTTATTGTATAAATAATGAGAAAAGGTAAACCCTTAGCCCAATCCCAAAACCCAGTGGTTATCTTGGTAGTTTTAGTTTTTGTTTTGTTTCTTACACTAACAAATTAGAGAAAATTAAACATTTCCTTATCCTTTAAACATTTGTTTCTCTCTGGTGTGAGAGTTTAAACAAGATCTTATGTAGCTCAACTTGGCTTTGGTCTGCTGATGTATCTTAGGGTGACCTTGAACTCCTAATACTCCTGCATCTGCCTTTTGAGTGCTGAGACTACAGTCATATACCATGGTGTCAGGATAAAAACACATTATTCTTGTTCACCAGTTTAGTTCTGAGACTATTCCTAGGGAGTGATAAACAATACAGACAAGTCATCATAAATATTATAGATTTTACACCTATGAAGAAGACAGATAATAAATAAGGTCAGGATAGATATGGAGTGCAGTAAGAGCTGGGGTTGCAGAGAGAGACAGACACACACAGATATTTATCTACAGATTAATGGGACCAAAAGACCAGTTAACTCATTAAAACCTGCTGGGTGTGTCTTAAATGGTCTCTTAACAGTTGGGTTCATCTATCCCTTGCTTAACCCTTTAATGCCACCCCACACAATGAAACCCACATTTTGAGAAAGATACTGGCCATCACAATTCTTTAAGTAGCCAAGAGGCCCTACTGTGCTGAGAGCTGTTTGCTTCCTGCCAAATGAGGCAAAAGAGAAGCTGGGGAGAATTGGAATCACCCGGTTGCAAAAAGAACAGCATGGGGATGTGGATGGTGTCGATAAGAACGGTATAGGGGCGCAGATGGTGTAGATCAGCGTCAGAACGTCTCCCTATTCAAGCTGAATGCAAGCTGCACACATTTAAAAGGAGCCGTGCCGGACCACGGCAATGGGAAAAATAACACTGACTAAATAGTGTCTTTGGAAACTGCATCAGGAAAGTAACATCCCAGAGACAGAGACAGAGGGAGACAGAGAGAGAGGACAAATATGAATGTGCTTCAGAGTTAAGCCTGCCCTTTATTCTGTGATCATGAACGACACGTGGCTGTTGAATACTTAGAATGGACCTCCTCAAGCCTGAGTGAAATAGAAATATAAAATACGCTTGCCGCATGGTAGCACATGCCTCAGGCCCCTCACTAAGGAGAGGAAGGCTAACCATGGATACTCAGCGAGACCTTGTTACCAAAAAATAAAAAAATCAAAAATAATATATACGTGCTATATTACAGTCCTATTAGGAAAAAATAACCTTATTAATAACCTTTACATTGAAAATACATAGGAGGGATATCTAGGTTTCTACAGAAAGATCAGGATAGTAAACCCAAATGAGCACCCCAAATGGTGAAATAATGTTCATGTGTATGGATAGGACTATTTCCTAAGTGTGATTAGAACTGAGGAAGATATACAAAGTAAACCCATAAAATGCACAAGCCAAAGCTATGCTTAAAGCAGATTTGACAGTGAACAAAGCGAAAGGTTTTGAATGTGAAGTTCAAAGGGAACACTGAGGCAGATTGTCCTTCTGGGCAAAAACATTCACTAGAATTATTAACTCCATAAACAGCCAGCCAGCCAGCAGCATTTTAGGGATTCTGAGATGAATGTAGGTACATGTCTCAGAGTGAGGGTCCCCTCTTAAAGGTTTCTAAGGAAGGAGGGAGATTCCGTACTACCTGGTTGATGACTAGTCCATGGTCCAAGCACTTGGCCACTGTAGTGATAGTCCAAGGGGACAGGCTGCATTTCATCTATTTATGTATGTATTTATTTATTTAATCATTGATTCATGTATTTTTGGAAAGGAAGGCACCACGGTGCTGGTGTACACTCAGAAGTTGTTTCTTTCCTTCCACCATGTTCAACTCAGGTCATCAAGCTTGAGATGAGCCATAGGCTGCATCTTTAGCACCCTGAAGAACCCGGTTTCTTTGCTTACATAGTGCTGGTGTTAAAGTCATGCATAACGTTACAATCACAGAGTCATGGAAGCTCATAACCACATTCCAGAAATCTGCTGAGATCAGGAAATGTGTATCATGCTTGGGGTTGGATATGATTCAATGGAGATAAAACCCAAACCGTAATGGAGAGCCAAGGATATTGGAATGCCAGGAATATGACACATCTACTGAGGAAAACAGCCAAGACTGAGGTGATTCAGGCCAAGAGAGAGACCATATGTGACCCAGGAACAGGACTGTAACAGGTAGAATGCTACTCCAAAATTTTGGGAGTCCAGAGAATGCTCTCATGAGTTCCAGAGGCCAGACATGGAAGTGCAAGGTGTGTTGGCTGTGATACTAGATTTGGTCTTCCCTTTCTTTGCCCCATTCCTCCCTTTTATAGTGAGGATGTTTACTCCGTAGCAATGTATGTTGGAAATACATAACTTTATATTTTATTTTATTGGACCTCACAGTTAAGAGGTCACCATGAGTCTTAGAAACTAGTTTGGACTTTTGAACAATATTGGAGCTATTAAAACCTATGGGATCTTTGTAGTTGTACTAAATGCGCTTTACAGTGTGAGACGGCCATGAGCCAATGGAGGATGGAGTAGCATGTGACAGCCTCAGTGTAAAATGACCCTATCTCCTCAGGCAATGTTATCAGCCACCACATGCTCCTCATGTCCCAGCTATAAGTTTTTCATGACACTGAGCCTTCCCCATCATGATTAACATACTCACTTAGACCATGAACCAAAATAAATCTTGCTTACCTTGCACAAAATACTGTGGGTTTTCACATTGCATTGATTTTCACTATAATTAAAACTATCCTCCATTGCTAGTATGAAATAAGATGGTACTGATGGGGCAGGGCAAATTTTCTAAAGTATCAGTAACATAAAACTACCTTCCCACAAAAATATAGTATGATCACAAGTAAAGGTCAATTTTTCTGATATATTCAAAAAGTTCATTTAGTTTCTCAGGGGACTTTTATAGACTTCAAAATCAGCCCATTCTCTTTTAAAATAATCATCTTTTATTTTTCTGTCATTGTCAACCTCTATTTTGTGTGTTGTCCAATTTAACATGCATATCTCAACTTGCTGATGATCAATGACTTTACTTAGATTTGAGTAATTATAATTAATGAAAATCATAACATTAACTTACAATCATTTACTTTTGACTTGTTGTTTATTATACTACATTGTAACTGAGACTGACACTCAAAGATGTTGGAATGACGATCCAGGGATAGCGGCAGTGATCAAAAAGAGATGTTTGAGGGGAAAGTACAGTAGTTTGTTGCTATGTAAGATTTGTTTTTAGTAACTATTGCCATGTCTAGGGAGATGACTCTTGTCACCAAGGTTAAGAACCTGAGTTCAATTCTGAGGGGTTTACGTAGTAGAATGAGAGTTCACACAAGTTGTCTTCTGACCTCCACATGAACATGTAGCATGCACACAGACTTGTGTGCACATGCACACGCACACACATACATACACCAAATGTAAGTGAAATTTTTTTAAAGAGAAATTTTGGAACTTCTGTTTGGCAGTAGAATAAAATAAAATGTGATCAAGACATTATGATATTTTATAGAAAAATAATTTTAGATATGTTGCCTTATGCATATGACAAAAGTCTTCATTTAGCAATCAGGGAAAGGTCTCCCAAGCCTGCAGGAGGAAATGTTCTGAAGAGGAGAGAGCCTCTGCAGAAGGAAAAGAGCTTGTCACCCTGACATGAAGTGAGGGCAAAAGAACAGCTCAGAACTGTTCTGTACACTAAGCCAGATTCTCAAAGCAGCAAAGTTGAAACTTTCAGTACTCCACAAGATACACAGTGAAGCCTCATGCCTGTGAACAGTATACAAGGCCTGGACCTAAGGGGAAAATATAGAATGTGTCAAGAACTATGAAATACTCAATTTTCAGGATTGTGTGGGAAGGGCAATTAGAAAGATGGCTCCCTTGCACCTAGTCAACTTCAAGATCATTGCTGCTGGGGCATTTCCTCTCCAGGTTCCCCTACTTCAGACTGAGGGAGCTTCGGCTGCAGGGCAGCACCAAAGAGGTAGAGAAGCCCCTTATAATCAAAGATCTTTCCGGGATGTGCTGTTAAAGTTGGCACTGCCTCAGTGAAGAGACATCTTTGCAAAGAGTTATTTACACCCGTGAAAATCAAATTACATTATTCCTTCAAAAATCATCCTACAAAAAAATTTGAAAAAATACTTAAGAAATACATATAAAATAATATCCCTGAGGTGAGTTGAATCCACAAGTGAGTCTTATGTCCACTTGATCAGCTGGATCAACCTTCATGCACTTTCCACACACTGTTTCTAGCCCGGCTACGTGACAGGTGTTGTGCTAAGAGCAAATGCGTGCAAACGTTTCCTTGTCTCCATCATGCAACTCGACAGATGTCTGAACCAGTTTGAACAGATTGTCCTGCCTGCAGTGCACATGGTTTGATGGTTGCCCCATTGATTTTGGATTGGTTTTATATTGATTTGGCTGAGAAAATTCTGTAATATGATCTACACCATTCTGAGTGACATATTCTCCGTGATGGTCTCTGCAGTTGCTTAGGCACCATCCACAGACTCTTCTACCGCCAGTACTGGAAGTACACGAACAATCCTACTAAGTCAGTTCCCTTATCAGCCATGCTTTGGCTGAGGTTTGGCTTTCGTAAACCACCACCCGGTGAGCATTGCCTTCTGAGCTCTAGATCCCCTCCTGCTCATCCAGCACACTGTGCTCTCATATCATCAGGACATGGCTTCAAACCGCCGTAGTCATTCCTCTGCTCTCTGATCCGTGTTTGATAAATCATGGTTGTAAACACTTTCATCAGCATCGCATATTTACTCTGCTAGTAGAATCAGTGTGCCTGTGTGTATGAGCATGTGTGCCTGAGAGAAAAAGAGAGAGTGGAGTGTTGTTATCAAGAAAGAAAACCCCAAATTGTTTGATTTTACCAAAAATGACTGGAGCCAGATGCTGGGGTAAAAGCCTGCTAGCTCAGAGAGACAGAGAAAGCACCCAGCTGACCTTCCTGCTCAGCTCACGTCCCAGAAAGAAAAACAAACAAAAAAAAAAAAAGTGAGAAACCAAAAGCCCAAGGCTAAAAGCTTACTAGCTTAGCTATCAGCCCAGGAATAAAAGGCCTGCTACCTCACCAGACAGCTCAGGAGAAAAAGCCAAAGGCTAAAAAGTCAAAGGGCTCCCTTTTCTTCTTTCTGTTGTCTTAAATGCTTGTCTTTCAAAGTCCCTCCTTGATTTATTTTTATTTTTATATTAATTACAGTTTATTCACCTTGTATCCCAGCTGTATTCCCTTCCCTGAATCCCTCCCAATCCCATCCTCCCTCCCTCATCTCCTCCCATGTCCCTCTCTAAGTCCACTGATAGAGGAGGGCCTCCTCCCCTTCCAGCTGACCCTAGTCTATCAGGTCTCATCAGGACTGGCTGCATTGTCGTCCTCTGTGGCCGGGCAAGGCTGCTCCCCATCAGAGGGAGTTGATCAGAGAGCCTGCCACTGAGTTCATGTCAGAGACAGTCCCTGTTCCCCTTACTAGGTTACCCACTTGATTACTGAGCTGCCATGGGCTACATCTGTGCAAGTTTATCTCCATGCATGGTGCTTGTTTGGAGTATCAGTCTTGGTTAGAGGGCAGATTTCTTGGTCTGTTGCCCTCCTTGTGGAGCTCCTGTCCCCTCCTGGTCTTTCTATCTCCCCCTTCTTTCATAAGATTCCCTGCACTCTGCCCAAAGTTTGGCTATGAGTCTCAGCATCTGCTTTGATACACTGCAGGGTAGAGTCTCTCAGAGGCCCTCTGTGGTAGGCTCCTGTCATGTTTTCTGTTTTCTCTCTCTTCCAGTGTCCATCCCGTTTGCCTTTCTGAGTGAGGATTGACAATCTTACCCAGGGTCCTCCTTCTAGTGTAGCTTCTTTAGGTGTACAGATTTTAATGTGTTCCATCCTGTATTATATGTCTAATATCCTTTCTACTTAATCTGTCAGCTGGTGTCTCATGCTACTTCTTGACCTATGGTTAACTTTATTAAATCCTGCATCCAGAAAGCTCTTGGATTAAAGATGTGTGCTAGGGCTGAGCCACACCAAACATAAAACAAGTGTTTGCAGTTCACAGTCTCGGGGTTCACAATGGGATCAAGTTCCCTGTAACAGTAATATGTGTGTGTGAGAAAGAAATAGCATGTACGTATAGGAGAAAGTGTGTGTGAGAGTGCATGTACGTGCATGTATGTATATGAGAGTGAGAAAATGTGTGTGTGCACAGGTGTGTATGAGAAAGAAGCTGTGTATGCACATGCATGTGCAAGGAAAAGTGTGTGAGAGACAGTGTGCAT
This sequence comes from Meriones unguiculatus, assembly GCF_030254825.1. Classification (NCBI taxonomy): domain Eukaryota; kingdom Metazoa; phylum Chordata; class Mammalia; order Rodentia; family Muridae; genus Meriones; species Meriones unguiculatus. Next base: position 174,964,816 of record NC_083350.1, on the reverse strand, counting down.
CTGTGAGAGAGTGTGTGAGTGTTTACATGTGTGAAGATGCACAGGTGTGTGTGTGTGTGTATGTGTCTGTATGCAAGAGTATGTGTGAATATTTGCATGTGTAAAGATGCATATTTGGGGGTGTTCAGAGTTTAATATGTCCTTTATTGATCATTATCCACTTTATTTACTCTGTCTCTGTCTCTCTCTGTCTGTCTCTGTCTCTCTCTCCATCTCTGTCTCTCTCTGAGCCTAGAGCTTACCTATTGGCAAATCTCAGTGCCAAACTTGTGGAACTGACTTAGTAGTATTGTTTGTGTACTTCAAGTACTGGAGAGTACAGTCTGTCGATAGTGCCTAAGCAATTTCGGGGACCATCATAGAGAATATGCCACTTGGAATGATGTAGATCATACTACAGAATTTTTATTTTTTAGCCAAATCAATATAAAACCAATCCCCAGTCAATAGGGTGGCACTCAAACCATGTGCACTGGCAGCAGGACAAGCTGTTCAAAGGCCCTTATGCCCACCCAATTTCTGTGTGAGTGCCATGGATCCAGTCTCTGGTTCTCATATGTGTGTGGGGAATGCCTTTCTACTGATCTGTCTCCTGAGCCTCATTCATACAAATTTTAATATCATTTATTATATCACTCTCAGATGTAGCTTAGAAATCTCTCTTCACACCCTCCTGTCCATCTTACATCATCATTGAATGTCTATCAGGATCCAACGAGAACACATTCCCATGTGAGTTCTTATTCTTCCTCTCCTAACCCACTCCTCCTTCATTCTTTTTTATCCAGCAATGGCAATCCCCAATCCAGTTGTTCAAAATTCTTCCTTAATGTTCTGTATCTGTTCCTGCTTTATTCTCCTCATAGTCCATATATCTCCCTCTTATATAATGCACCATCCACTTTAACAGCCACCTATTTGTCAACCATAGGTCCAATTGAACAATTATTTTTTGAAAATTTTTTATATAACTTTTACCCTAAAATTCTATTTGGTACCTCCTAGGCACACAGATAAGTAAATGGAAAAATATCCAACATATAGCAGGTGTTTATAAAGTTTTAAAACATGTGGTGTCTGATATCATTATTTTCACTAGCAATATCACTTGATTTGGGGAAAAAACCTAGGAGACATACCTTTGAATGCATCTTTTGAAAAACTGGCAGAGATTTTTAACTAAAAAAAAGAACACCTGTACTGGATGTAAGTGCTGTTGTCTCGCCGGATAGAGAGCTGGGCTGGATAAAAGAAAAGAGAGAAAACCATCTGAACACCAGCATTTATCACTCTCTGTTTCCTGGCTCCAGACAGACACACACCCCTGCCACTGCGCCTTCCTCACCTCATAAACCTTCCTTCCCTTAAGTTATTTTTCTCATGCATTTGACCTCAACAATGAGAAGACTAATATAGTGGGAATTTTTTTTTAGTCATATTTTTTTATTTTTATTAATTACACTTTATTCACTTTGTATCCCCCGTAAGCCCTTCCCTCCTCCCCTCCTGATCCCACCCTTCCACCCCCTTCTTCAGGTATGCCCCTCCTCAAGTCCACTGATAGGGGAAGTCTTCTTTTCCTTCCTTTTGATCTTAGTCTATCAGATCTCATCAGGAGTGGTTGCAATGTCATCTTCTGTGGCCTAGTAAGGCTGCTTCCCCCTCAGGGGGAGGAGTCTGTGTCAGGAGAGGGCTCCACAGGGAAGGAAGGAAACAGTGCTGGCTTGGGCCACCCAGGCTTTGCCTGGGGAAGGTCTCACAGACCAGCGGGTACGAGCCGCCATCACTGAACTGGGCCCAAGTCGGGAGCACAGAGAGTTGTTGGGCGCCCAGCTCTCTGGCACAGCCAGAGCTGTGCGCCCCAGGGCAACAGAGACTGGGAGTCCCTGTCCGGAATAAACCCCACAGGGAAGGAAGGAAATGGGGACCTGAATTAGGTCATCCAGTATATCCTTAGTGGGAATTTTTTTATGATGATATATTCTTTGGTAGTGTTCAAAACTCATGATAAATGGTTGCATATGTAGTTTGAGGATCACCTCTGTCTCCTTATCTTGTTCATTTTTCTTCCAAGCTGTATCCCAATATAAAAACTCTATGAAAGAACAAATGTGAACACGACATCACTGATTACTAATTATACAACAAGAGAAAGCTATCACCATCACCACTATTATCATTAGTGTTCTGTTGATAAGAACAGATCGGGTGAGAGTACTGCTATTACATATAATCTGGCTCTGTAGGTCTGAAGGAGATAAGTTATAAACGGGAACAATCTGACTGCATTTATAGTTATTTGGCCCACACAGTTTTTTATTGGTTTGTGTTTTTGATTGGTTGTTTTGGGGGGTTTGTTTGTTTTTAACGTGACGTCAACCATTGAGTATTAGGATATGGCATGCAAATGTTCGGAGAAAGAGATATGGTGCTTGACCTTCTCTCCTGTGTAAATATCATTAGTAGATCTATGAGTTGTTTCATTTTGATAGACAGTTATCTCTCTGCCATTGCTACCCTGACATATCCATGAATTCATGATACCTTTTGGGGAAAGGGGGTTCCTTCGGGCACATAAGTAGGCAACTGTACCTTAAAAGCCGAGATTCTTCCACAGAGTACTAGTATTTAAGACCCAGACTGCTTAGTTCTGTAAAACAAAGAAGACAATATATAGGCTTACAGATCACCCTTCTGGGGGAGATCTGAGAACCAACTGTTCTCTCAGATATAAGGCTTACAGGTATATAAACCATGCCAAGCAGACATGCCATACAATATTCTAGTGTTCTCTCATTAGTGATACTCTAAAAGCAATGAAGCAGAACAATTCTTTTGTTTTTATTCTGCTCAATGACAAGAAAATCTATACAAGATATTGGAAGTACACCCTGTTACTTTCAAAGGTTTGTGCGTTGAAAAATAATACTTCTCAGTACATGGCATGTATTTGATGACAGATGGTCATTTCAAGTGCTGTGTTCTATCTCTTTATGTAATGAAAAATATATAAACCTTCTGTTGCACAGCATAGGCGTGAGGCTTAAACACCTGTTTCAAATTACTCTTATACCATAAACATTCTTTAAATTGAAAAACCCTGCATTTTAAGAAAGTGAGAGGCACCACAGCCAACTGCACTAAATTGAGTAGGCTTGGGTCCAGTGAGCAGTAGAAACAGAAAATTATGCCAGTAGCTGCTGGCAAACAGCTAATGGTGATAATATTACTCTGTAGGAACATAGTTAAGATCTACTGCTGCAGAAATTCTGTATAATCTCAAAAATGTACTGAAAATAAATCTATGTTTTTTATCTTTGAGATAGCTGTTACATGTCTTACTCTAGAATCACATTTTTAAATAATTAGCCAAGAAATAAGTGACATTTTCTAACAGCATTCCATCCTGTGTCCCACAGAGATTGATAATCAATATTACACCCAAGGACTGAACCACTGCCTATTGATCTCACCACAACTCTTAATGACAGGAGGGGCGAGATCCTGTCAATACACCATGAAGTCATCACCACACTCCTCTGGTTCTATAGAGGAACATCTGCCTACATGAAGCTCTTATAATGAAGAACTGTCAAATTACTGAAGAGTTGCACATCATCCGATAATTAACCTGGAAAGATCACTTGCCAGCGGCATCATGCCATGGCAAACAGATGTTACTCCTGTTTCATATCGGGAAAAGAGGTCAAATGTTTGGAAGCACAGTCTGACTTCCACCTTGTGGTTAAACATCATTCATGTAACAACCGTTTCATTTTACACTGTATGAAAAATCAGAGGCAGTTTTCAGTTTATTGACTGATCAGAAGACCTTAAAGGTAAGCTCATCTCTAGAGTAATTATGCAATTTAGTCTGACATCAAGATTTGAGGGTGGCAAATAGGTTCTATAGATACAAACCAATTAACATTGATGACAGTTAGAGTATAGAAGTACTACCATTTGAGACCTTCCAAACTATACAAAATAAATTCAATATCAATAAAAGAACATTGAAAACCACCTTCTTTCCCATATATATTATCATAATGAATCAGTCTGAATACACATGGAACATCTTGGGTCAGTAGAGAAATGCTTGTTTGGTCTGTGGATAACAATAGAAATTACTGAAATTTAGAGGATGAAATCACTTCACTTCATTCTCAGTGGAACACAAATAAACACAATTTTGTGCCTTTGTAGATATTACTTTTCAGTAAAACTAAGGGTTGTATTTAGAAATTACTCTTCCTGAGGCTTTCAATTGTTTAAACTTAGCCTTGTAGATTGACTTTTCATTTTAATTTTTAAAGAAATTCTCATCTCATTTTTACTTGTTTTCTTCAAAAATAGCTTAATACATATTTTTGAAAGGGCATAAAATGAATTGGCAAATCCTCTCTCAATTTTACGTCCTCACTGCCAAGAGACAGTGAGCAAACATTTTGTATATGTCTTAATACTATTTAACCTGTTATGAAAGCATAAACTTACTGTTCTGTGTTATATATACATATACATATATACTACAAAATTCTCTATTATCAGACAAAGATGGATTTACTTCATTCACTGTAATAGACACATACTAGCCCCCACTAAAATGGATGTACTGCAGGTCTTCTGAAATAGTCTCTAACAGATGAACGTTTTGTTTGTCTTCTATTTTTGTCTATTTTTCAGATTGCATTTTAACTAAAAACATTTCTCCCTCCAAGACCTTCCATATCTCCTTCCTTTCTTCCCTTCAAATTCAATGGCCTCTTTTTTCATCAACTGTTATTTCAGGAACATAAAGATTCTACATACATATATATGCATTCCCAGGTACAACCTGGTGAGTCCATATAATGTTACTTGTAAGTATTCAAGGATGACCCTTTCGTACTAGACAACAAACTGGCGTGTCCTTCTTTGGGGAAGGCCACCCATCCTGTTCCAAGCTTTACTCGGTTCCCTGTAGTACTCATTTATGGTTGAGACCTCATGGGCTTTTCCTCATCTAGTTTTCCTTGTTTGTTGGTATCATCGTTTTTCAGCTCACATTTGGATAGTCATATTGATGAGACTTTATGAGCGTAGCTTCTGATATTACCAAAAGACACAATCTCAGAGCAAAGTCCCTGAGCCTCCAGGTCTTACAATCTTCCCATTCCTTCTTCTGCAACATTCTCTGAGCCTTAGGGGTAGGTGTTTTTGTAGATATATCCATAGGGACCAGACTGCACAAAGCTGTGTGTCAATTATCAATAGTTTCTTAAATAGTGATCTCTGCAAAGAGAAGTTTCTCTGATGAGGAGTGATAACTAGACTTATCCATAAATATAAGGTCAGATGTTTATAGATTATTGTTAGAGCCCATGCTGATTTAGCAAGTTAGGGGTTGTAAATTCTTCTCTAATAACCTAGTAATAACCTAATTTTCTTCTGATAACAACATAAACTCTTTTTCTAATAAAAATTTCACTGGCACTGAGTAGTTGGCTAGATTTCTAATACCAGGCAAAGCTTCCCTCTTTGTTGAGTGGATATTAGGTCCAGTTAGAGGGTAGTTGGTTACCTCCAAGGTATATTTGCCACTATTGCTTCTGCAGGGCTACCATGCCTTGCTGGTCATTAATATGATTCAAAGTTGAGTAGGACTGTTGGTTTCCTTTGGAAACTTGCTCAGCACCTTCTGGTACCATGAGAGTCCTCAGGGAGGGGACATTCAGTCAGTTTCAGCTATGGGACCTCTAAATTCTGTTTCTGAGATGCATTATCTTCAGCATGAGGAGCTTACCTTCCAATTCTGGTGGGTAACCAAGGGCAATAGCAATAGACTATATGTTTTAGAAGCCTTTTGGACAGTCCTGGCTAATTAAAAAGAGGGATTCTCCTGTCTGGTGTTGGGTTTTTGTTATGTGATCATTGGCTCTTGGAGGTAGTGCTTTCAGCCCAGATGAGAAAAGTTTGGTTAAACTATATATGTATATTTATACAGTGGACTACATGAATTATAGAGTTTTTCTTTCTTCTCTTTTCCTTTCTTTTTTTCTTTTTTCTTTTGGATAAATAGTTATTAGTATGATCCGTTGTGGCTTTTTAAGCCATCCATATTGTTATTTTACCTGTCACCCTCTTTCTCTAACTTTATCTTTTTAGCTACAACCAAAATGCTCCAGTGACCAAAGAAATTACTTTCTAATGTCACCATCAATGGAGTGAGTTTCCTTTAGAAATTGTGGAAAATTACTAGAGCTTCTGTGAATGAGGAAGGAGAGGAGAATGTCTACAAAAGGCTAGAAAAGGTTATTTACCTATTTCTGTGATGGCTTTAATCCACCTTACTTTTTTCATCAATGCACACACACACACATGCATGCACACACATACACACACAAAACCATTAATGTGTCTCATTCCTTGTCTACAAAGGCTTTCTATAGTCAGCTGCCTACATAAAATAAGGAAGACTGTAGCTATTTGAAGCAGAAGAATGTGAAGCTTTCAACTCTGTGTGTGTATTTATTTTTGTGTGTGTCTCTTTGTGTGTGTTTGTGTGTGTGTGTTTGTGTGTGTGCCTCTTACAAATGTGCCTGTCAATCTCTCTGTCTTAATATCTAAAAGAAAAAAAATTGGCCTCAGAGTATAGCTTAGTGGAAGAGCACTTGTCCAGGCTTCATGAAACCCAGAACTGCAGAAGAAATGAAATGTATGTGTGATTCAAACACACTCTCACAATTCAGACAGTTATGTGGAATATTGTTACTTAAATCTTATCAATATCTATGATCTTTAAAAAAATTTTCTATGCCTCTGGTGTCAGAATAAAACTCAAAAGATTAAATGTAACAGTCTCAGTAGCAGAGTGTTAAAAAATGGTGAGGTCATTACGGCATCATGGATATCAGTAAATACATACACTCATTTAACTGAAAGTGAAAAAAATCTTTAATTTTTAGAGTACCTTAAATTTACACATCTGCTTTTCACATTTCTCTGATATTTCTATGGAAAATATTACATGTAGGTGGTGAGGAAAATTGTTTGACCATTGTAACACTGGTTTATAAGCCAATGGAATTTGTCTTTTAAGGTTTTTGTCACTCTTGTCTTGTCACCTTCAGAAACCTAGCGATGCTCAGCCTTACCTTTCCCCAGTTTCTAATATGAACCGATCAGAAAAACTTGGAGAAAGTGGCACTAGCAAGCCCTCCTTCTATCAATCAAGGAGTAATAGCACTCCTGTCTTGGAGGAAGCACTCTGTGGAGTAAATTGGATTCTATGACTCTAAAATTGAGTTGCCTGTAAATATGCCAATGATTCACTGAGTCACAGCAAATTTTTCTTTACAAATGCAATACCTTTTAAAGGGATTTAACTATGGAAATTTTATAAGCTTTTTAACATGGCTGTGGATAATCAACAGTTCATTGTGTTTGATTACTTTCTTTTTCTACATATCTATGTGAACAGCATGTCTGTATGCATATGGATTCCACGCCATAATGTAAACTTTTCTCACCTGGTTTCCTCAGGCAAATATCAGCTTTGACTTATCAGCAATCTCTTAAACCTGAAGTTTCTTTTTTTTATAGTTATCTAGTTTATTTTTTATTAAGTTTATTTATTTATTTATTTGTTCACTTTACATCGTGAACACAGCCCCCTTCCTCCTTTTCTCCTGGCCCCACCATCCTGCCCTCTTTCCCTCCAACCTTCCCTTCTCCACAGAAAAGGGAAGCCCCCTCCCACCCAGGTATCAAGCCACCCCAGCACAAGTCTCATCAGGACTGAGGGCACCCTCTTCCACTGAATCCAGAGAAGCAGTCCTCTACTATTGGAAGAGATCCAATAGCAGAAACAGCCTCCCTTCGCCTGCCATTCTCCACTAGCGAAGACCCTCTTAAAGACCAAGCTGCCCATCAGGTACATATATGTAGAGGACCTATATCAAGATCACGCATGTTTTTTGATTGGTGCTTCAGTATCTGTGCCCCCATGGGCTTAGGTTATTTGACTCTGTTGGTCTCCTTGTGAACTTCTTGAACACCACCACCCCCTAGTTCCTTCTATCCTCTCCCTCACACTTCCACAAGGGTCCCCAAGCTACCTCCCCCATATTTGGCTGAGAGTCTCCGCATGTGTTTCAATCCACCACTGCGTGAATCCTTTCAGAGGATGCTAGGCTCCTATCTGCGGGCATAGCAGAGTATGATTAATAGTGTCATTAAACCTGAATTTTCATTTGTTTGCTTTCAGATAACTTTCTTTATCCTCCGGATCTCCAGTTGTGCTTTAATGTTTTCCAATTTTATAACTTCTTGCTATCTAAAGTGTCTGTGTATTCTTAATTTTGCCTGCACTGTGATTTACCTCTTGTCCTGAGCACAAAGCAGAAAATAACTCTTGGGGCTCCTTACGTCTCTACCAACTCTTCCCAAGAAACATTAGACCGGTTTTCTTATCCTATGGCCTTACATTGGCAGGTATCTGGGTACTGGTGTGGCATCGGTTATGACTCAAAGAGACCAAAATTTTACTATCAATACCCTGCTGAAATTGGGAGTAACTGTGTAACAAAAAGCACTTATTATTTGTATGCAGGAACCCCCTGTTGATGTCTTTGGGACCTCTTCTCATCAGCCAACATGGGAGACTGGAATCTTATGTTTAAGTTTTCAAATATTAATGTTTTGAGCATATTTCAGATTTAATTAGATTCCTTTCAGGAAGGGTTCAGGAATCAATGGTTCCCAAAATCCACTCAGAAGGCTACACTCTAGTGTGTAGCCATATTGGATAACCAGTGTTTTAGATTACAGTAAGTGTGTCACTAAACAAGCAAACAAATAAACAAAAATCAAGGTGTTTGAGAGGAGGGCTATGTTTATTAGTAATTATCGAAATTATTTAGTGAGGATTATAAATTTTCACTTGTTTGAAGGGCTGCTTTGAAATTCCAAATATTCATTGTTTCATTGTGTAACTCAGTAAGATCTTGAGATACAAGAAGAAGCACATCTAAATTTGATCTCTGCCTCTGGACATTGAGAGTCTTAAGGCACTTGTAAATAGAAGCATTAGAAGAATCTTTTGTGCTAATATTTGGTCTTTGTCTCTGGCTTCTAACATAGAGCTCTTAAGACCGCTGTAATTTCCGGAGTGACAGAGACTGCTCACAGAGAGCTTCTAAATCCCTGGGAATTTCCTAGGTGATAAGAGATCTTGTAACAAGGTGACTCTTGATGGCCTCCCAGATAGCCTTAAGGTGGGAGCTGGTAGCCAGGAGAGTCAATAATGTTCTAGGAGCTGAAACTTTCAGTCAAGTTCCCTAACGTCTTGGTAAAGAAGAAAGTCTGAAGAGTGAGTTAATCACCATGAGCCAGAATTTAATTACTCATGTCTATTTAATGATACCTTTACACAAACCTCAAAGGATAGTGTTTAGATAGCTTCTTGATAGCTGCAAGCCTGGGTAAAGAGAAGGACACATGGCTACAGAGGACATAGAAGTCCTGAATTCCACAGAACTTCTGTATTCCTTGCCCTGTGCATATCTTCCAATAGGCTGTTCATTTATAGCTTCCATAATATTTGTATTAAAATATATAAATATAAACACTTCTTCAAGTTCAGTGAGCTATTCTAGCAAATCAACCAGAGCAGCAGGTTGGTGAGCTGTGGAAACTCCCTATTTATAAACAGTTAAAAACCTTGGGTGCAACTGACATATGAAGTAGAGGTAGCTTTATGTGACCAAATCCTCTCCATGTGTGGTCTCCATTGCTGAGTCGATAGTGCCAGCATAAGACTGTTATAGCACATCCAACTGGTGCCCATTGTATAATTGTTCGGTGTGTAGGAAACCCTCATATGCACATATACACACACACATACACAATCTCATAAAATTTATGCTGTATGGAGTGTGAAAGTAGGCAAAATTGTTGTTTTTCAGTAAAAGTAGAGATAAGGAGTCCTAACACACTATAACACCTCACAGAAAAAAAAAATAACTAAGTGCAGATAACATGCCCAACATTCATATTTAAGATTCAACATTGAGACTAAATTACATGTTTGTTTATGCTTCACCATGCTACTGCACAGCAGTGGGCACACACCCACCACTGCAGCAAACCCCACCTCATTTCTACTTGCTAAGGGTACCTATCATTAGATTCCATATCTGGCCCCTGAAAATTCTCGCAGAAGAGAAATGAAGAAGTGAAAGAGTTCTAAACACCCACAGAATTCTATTTTATTCAGGACAGCCATTCAATCAACCAGGCTCTGTGACTTTGACATTCTGATAACAGAAAACAATTCCTTTCTTTTGCAAGCTTCCTGGCATATCACTATCAAGTTTCTCATGTCACGTCCACTTCAATTTCAATTTTACCCTAGGACACAAGCACCTCAGTATGGTCAGTGCAGCAGCATATCAATGATGGGAAATTTAACAGCCTATAAAAAAAAAAAGAACTGGATGAATAGGATCCCTGAATGCTTTTCAGAACACCCCATGCATCATCTGCTTTCAGTGGAGTGATATTTTAGAATCACCCACTCAAGCTGACACAGATTCTGAATGGAGAGGTGTGACCCTTCTTATGACGATAAGTTCCAAGGCCATTAGTCTCTTTAATGCAGGCTTAGCATTGATGAAAGTACTTCTGTTGCTGCCTGGCATAGACAGAGAAAAGAATGTTTTCCTTGCAAAACAGCAGAAACCAGTTTAAAGCTCTGACTACATAGATTAACAAAGCCGGTGAATCTGCCTTTTCAAAACTTCAAAGACCAGAGACTTAGTATTAATTCTCAATACTTAGTGAAAGCCAGTAACTTCTACCTTGACACACTTGTCATTTCATCAACACTAGAGAGTTACTGATACTCAAGTGAAACAGTCAGTGTTGTGTGTGTGTGTGAAAATTAAAAGAGAGAGAAGACCTTGTGGAGACCCTGTCCTCTCCAGCTCTTACTATTTCCCAGTTCTTACCTAAAATTCCGTTCACTCTGCCCAACAGTTGCCCATCAGGCTCAGCATCTGCTTTGATAGTCTGAAGGGCAGAGGCTTTCAGAGGCCCTCTGTGGTAGGTTCCTAGGTTGTTTCCTGTTTTCTTCTTCTTTTGATGTCCATCCTCTTTGCCTTTCTGGATGGGGATTGGACGTTTTAGTTAGGGTCCTCTCTCTTGCTTAGTTTCTTTAGATGCACAGGTTTTAGTGGGTTTGTCCTATGTTGTATGTCTATATGAGTGAGTATATACCATGTGTGTCTTTTTGCTTCTGGGACAACTCACTCAGGATGATCCTTTCCAGATCCCACCATTTACCTGCAAATTTCATGATTTCCTTATTTTTCATTGCTGAGTAATATTCCATTGTGTAGATGTACCACAATTTCTGCATCCATTCTTCAGCATCTGTACAAAGTCCCAATTTATTTCTAATATCAGAGATCAGACCTCTACTCTTGCCTGATGCATCTAAAACAAAAAGGGGGAACTGTAGAGAGCTGCGGAATGCTATGCCTTAAAGATGGAGCTGGTTTCCGCCTTCCACCTTCCCGATGGTGAGTGCTCTCTGTCACGAACAACTCCACATTTGGCTAAGGCCGAGGATCTGGCTTGCTTCTATGTATGTGGACCTATCTGCATTGCCCCCGTGGCACGCCTGGGTTGGCTACCCAGAGGCTATTTAAGCTGTGGGCTGGCTTTCCCCGGGGTCCGAGGATTGTTCAATGTTCCTGAATAAACTGCATTGAAAAAAAGAAAAAAAAAAAAAGTATGAGACAGATCACAAAACTGAAAAAAAAAAAAAAAGAGAGAGAAGACAAATTAAAAATGTGGCTGCAAATTATGTAGCCCTTAGAGAAGCTTAAAATAGTTTTTTCCATTTTTTTATGACTTACCAAAATTTCTTTAAGGACACTGATAACAAATCACACTCAGAGGAAGGATTCAACAAAATCATCCTTTTTTATATAAATAGGAAGTTTCCATCTACTATTTCCCTCTGACTGATAGAAGATACACATTGGGGTCTCTTGTTGTTGGTACTCTATCTTGAATCAGCTAAACGTTATTTTTAAATTCACATGAGCACATCTACCTATCTCTTCAAAGCAATATGAAGTAACATATTATAAAAGTATGAGTTTAATGGAACAATAATAAACCAAAGGATCTCTGCAAGAAAAAAAATTACATCTATTAGAACAAAAGTGTTTTGTCTTTTGGCTCTGAAAGGGAGTTATAGGGGTATTACTAAAAGATAAATCAAATGATTCTTCACTATAGCTGCTATGCACATGAATGTATAGATGAAATAATTTAAAAATATAGACAGGCAATAGAGAGATAGACAAACAGATGAGGTTTTTGCCTTTGATTTTTGTCTTTCATTTATAATTAAAAACCTTGAATTATAATTTCAACAATCTTCTTATGAACTACCTAAGTTCATTTGAGGAGTATAATATAAATAAGTACACAGATATGTTCATAACACTATCCTCTTTATTTTTATTCATGTAGAAACATAGAAAAAGAGAAGTCTCTCTAAGATAAGCTCAACAAGTACAGAGGAAAAAGCTGAAAGTGATTACTATCCTATTTATTCTATTCTAATATTTTTTTCTTTTTATGTATGCTTTTTTCTCTTTTTCTTTCTGTTATTTTTTTTTGGGGGGGTGGCTATAAACTTGCTATACAATTGTGGTGGCTAACTAAGAATGATTTCCATAGGCTCATATGTTTGAATGTTTAAATGCTTGGTCTCAGTGGAACATTTGTGCTTCTCTTTCTCTTCTCTCTCTCTCTTTCTCTCTTTCTTTGCTTGCTGCCTGTAGATCAGGATATAAAGCTCACAGTTATTTTGAGCACCTTGCTGTCCTTTTACCATTCTCTTTATCATGTTGTTTATGGACTAATCCTCTAAGACTGTATTCAAGACCACAAATTAAATGTTTTCTTTTATCAGAGTTGCCTTAGTCATGGTATCTCTTCCCAGCACTAGAACAATAACAAAGACAATGACCAAAGGTAATCCTGAACATTTCATCTTCCTGCCTATACCTCCTGAGTGCTAAAACTGCATGTAAGCCTGCACTACCATGTCTGTTTTTTGTTCTGACTTTATCACTATCAAATAGATACACAAACCAAAGCATTACATTTCACCTTAACAGAACATAAAATTAATGTCTCAACCAAAACATCGAATGACTATACTTGTAAGCTCCAAATCAACACAGGACTTTCACAGTGATGCAAAGGCACCCAAAAAGTGATGATCTGGTATGCCATTTCTAGGTTAAGATTGAACAAGGGTTTGTCTTCTTATTTCAACTCCCACACTGTAACCTGGTGTCCTCACAGGAGTCTATAGCATATCTTTTCACAGTTTTATGCTTTTTGTTGGTGATTTTGTTGTTTCAGAGCTTTTTGACAAAATGAAAATGTGTTGGAAATGCTTTGTTCAGGCATGAGTCATAGCACAACTGAGCATGAGTTCAATATGGCTGAATCTATCATATATACTATATCTTGAAACAGAGTAAGGATATACATTGGATTATATATAAAGTAAGGATATACATTGATGCCAACACAAATAGATAGCAGGTGATAATTTTGCTCTGGGTGGAAATTGTGGATAGGCAAGGAGCTGTTTTTTTTGACATTAGTGGGCCTCAGGTCCCAAGGCTCTGAAGCTGAGCTAACCAACACTGATTATTCACCCCTTGACAATCAAAGCTGATGGCTCCAAGCTCTTAGAGTCATAAACTTGTAGTAGTATTCCAGACAGTTACTTGATTCTAGGGCTTTAAGGGACCTGAACCTAACACTTACCGTTAAAGCTTGTGAGCTCTTGGTCTTAGAATGCTCAGATCTTTAATGTTCTTCTAGGAACATGGACCTGCAGTCCTCAGTCTCACATCATGCCTGAGGCTCTTTCAGTCTCTTCTCTTCAGAGGTCTCAGGGTCTTTGTTTCTGCTGTCATCCATTGTCAGGAGTTCTTCTGCCACACCCTACTATTACAGATAAGCACTTCTCTGATCAGGAAGTTCAGAGCTCCTCAGCTGTTCCCTCACTGCCAGGTACACTACTACTTTTCTACTCTGTAGACAGCCCACTATGCTATCCTTGTGATAAAGTCTATGGGAAGGCATAAGCACCATTAATCCAAAGCTTTTATTGAACTTAATTTTTCATATTGGTGTAAAAGCATGCACACAGAGAGAAGCCCTTTGATACAAAACCAAAAAAAGTGGTAAACAGCTTCCTAATTTGGTAAAGGAAAGATATATAGTGACTTGCATTCAGCTTCTAATTCATACTGATCTCAAGTCTTGCATGGAGGACATTCATAAGTCTCTAATAAAGACTAACCACAGGCTTTTTCTGAGTCAATAGGAGGTGAATTCCCCTAAAGCCCCAAGTAAGAATAGATATAGAGTGTTCAAAGTTGTCTAGAGTTTCTTAAGGTTTGTCTCCTCCAAAGCGGAGTTTCTCAAAGTAGACATAAGATGTCTGGGTAATTGTGACTGGAGTGAGGCCTCCTGGTGTATGAATCATGATTTCAGTAGAATTCTGGTCACAGTAGACCTTGTGACTGGAGCAAGGTAAGGTGTTAATATCTTAAGTATAAACAGAACCTAATAGTCAAATTATATGATTTAATAGTTATCACATACTGTTCTCTTCAGCAGCTGGGTTGAGAATTAATTATAGATGGACAATGAAGAAACAAGAAGAGCCAGATGTTGTGGAAGTGCCAGATGGGAGACAGTGAATCTTTCTAGAGACTAGAGCTGAGGTGGTAGAAGTGGTGTACATGAATGGAATCAAGATGTTGCCAGCCTGTTTGCTTGCTGTTTTTTGTTTTGGTTTGGTTTTTGGCTTGTTTTTGCAGGGCTCCTAACAGAGTGAGTGTGTCTCTCACTCTTTTGCTGGCTCTTGGTACTCTTTTCCTCCTATTGTATTGTCTTGTCCAACCTCAGTCTGAGGCTTTTGTCTTGTTTATTGTGTCTTGCTTCCTCCTGTTTAGTTGTTGCTTCTTGGAAGGGTGCTTCTTTTTCTGAGGAGGAAAGTGAGAGGGAGTGGTTCTGGGAGAGAGGGAAGGTGGGGGAGAACTGGAAGGAGCAGAGGGAGGAAAAACTGTGGCTGAGATGCATTGTGTGAAAGAATCCATTTTCAAAAAATAAAAAATAGTACTTACAAATGGTAAACAAAGGGGAATTCAGTCTATCCCAGCGGGCCTGGGCCAGTAGGAGGGCTCATATGGAAGGGAATAGGCCTAGATGAAAGAAACCAGGGGTTCTACTGGTAAAGTCTACAATATAGTTGGAGCTATAACTCTGGATTTCGGTAATAAAGTTAGAGCAAGAAATATAAATTTATGTATTATTGTCAAACAGGTGACATTTAAAGCCTGGATATATGATTTCCAGCAAGAAGAGCTTGGGATTAAACAATAAAATCCTAGGTAGGACAATATGAAGGACAAATATACAAAAAAAATAATAATAATAAAGGAAGTTTAGAAATCCTAAATTCAAGTGTGAATGCAACGAAGGCTTAAAACTTAATTCTGCTATGAGTGTGAGGTGAATTTATAAATTTAAGTGGATGCATTATGAAAGGTTTTATAAAAAGCAGAATGACTATAATGCCAGAGATGTAATGCTTTGCTTAGCCAGTCACTATTGCTATTAAATAATTCCCTCTATGAATGTAATAAATTTGTTCTCGGAATTTTATATGGGGATGGTTTTTGTAACTTCCTTCAGCTAACAAACATATAAAATGAATTAATGTCACTTCCGTAACCTGCCTGGGACCTGTAGCTGCCAGGAGGTGAAAAAACAAAGCAAAGGAAACACAGCCACAGCCCATGTGCTGCATTTAGTCCCCTTACACTTGACATTTGCAATTGTTTTGGCAGCTGGCATTACCTATTTCTAAATTAAGCAATAAAATGCTGAAATGTGGCCACAGTTGCAGATGGGCAAGAACAACAAACTTAATGATAATTTTGCTTGTTGTTTATTCCTCTTATTATTATCATTGTAAAACAGAACTTGGGGATTTTTATTCATTTTATATCATTTGTTGTTATAAACAATGGAAAACTAGGCTTACTGCCATCCACTGCAGGCACAGCTCAGAGCCTGATAAAGAAGAATGTAACGACCTCACACAGCATAATTTTACTTCATGTTGAAACCAAACAGAACAGGAGCTAACTATCTTTCAAAAGGAGAATGCCTTCTATCTATGTGTCAGAATTGTCATGGGACCTCAATCTGCTCCCCATCTCAAACCAACACAAACTCAATTTCTGATTAGAAATCTTTATTCTTCACTTTTCTCCTGCGTGTCAAGAATTATGGCTAATTCATTCCTCTATTCTCAGCTCTCAGCACAGAGGTGAGTAATTTGTAGGTTCTATATGGTCCAACCTAAGACGAGAGCCAACTCTTGACACTAATCACAGCACTCTGCTATGTTTGCAGGTGGGAGCCTAACACAGATGTCCTCTGAGAAGCTCCATCTAGCAGTAGATCTAAACAGGACCATGCATGGACTGAACCTAGGCCCCTACACATATGGATCTGAGGAGCAGCTTTGTCTTCATGTAGGTTCCCTAGTAACAGAAGCAGCAGGGCCGTCTCTAACAAGGATACTTTTCTGTCACTTCCCCCCCGCCCCCTCGCTGGGCTGTCTTTTTTTTTTTTTTAATTTTTTTTATCAGTTACATTTTATTAACTCTGTATCCCAGCCGTGTCCCGATCCCTCATTCCCTCCCAGTCCCTCCCTCCCTCCTTCATCTCCTCCCTGCCCCTTTCCAAGTCCACTGATAGGGGGGACCTCCTCCCCATTCATCTGATCCTGTTTTATCAGGTATCTTCAGGACTGGCTGCAAAGCCCTCCTCTGTGGCCTAACAGGACTGCTCCTCCCTTCGGGGGTGGGGAGACCAAAGAGCCAGTCATTGAGTTCCTGTTAGAAATAGTCCCTGTTCCCCTGACTTTGGGAAACCAATTGGTTACTGAGCTACCACAGGCTACATCTGAGTGGAGGTTCTAGGTTATATCCATACATGGTCCTTGGTTGAATGTCAGTCTCAGAAAAGACCCTGTGCCCAGATATATTTGGTCCTTGTGGAGCTCCTATCCTTTCCCCATCAGACTAACTCCCCTTCT
This sequence comes from Meriones unguiculatus, assembly GCF_030254825.1. Taxonomy (NCBI): domain Eukaryota; kingdom Metazoa; phylum Chordata; class Mammalia; order Rodentia; family Muridae; genus Meriones; species Meriones unguiculatus. The sequence continues at coordinate 174,947,616 of NC_083350.1, read as the reverse complement.
TTCTTATGATTCCCTGTACTCTGCCAAAGGTTTAGTCATGAGTCTTTGCTTTGAAAACACTGCTAGTTAGAGTCTTTCAGATGCGCTCAGTAGACTCCTGTCATACGTTCAATGCACATCCCAACTGTCTTTCTAAACGAGGATTGATCATCTTACCCCATGTCTGCTCAATTGATTATCTTTTTTAGGTGTATAGATTTCATTATGTTTATCATATCTTATAGGTCTATATAAGTGAGTATATCCCATGTTTGTCTTTGTCCTTCTGGGATATTTCACTCAGAATGATCTTTTCTAGATCCCACCATTTGCCTGCAAATTTCATGATTTCCTCCTTTTTGATTGCTGAGTAGTATTCCATTGTATAAAAATACCACAATTTCTGTACCCATTCCACCGTTGATGGACATATGGGTTGTTTCCAGGTTCTGGCTATTACAAATAGAGCTGCTATAAACATGGTTGAGCAAGTGTCCTTTTTGTGTACTTGAACAAACTTTGGGTATATACCTAGCAGTGGTATAGCTGGGTCTGGAGGAAGCACTATTCCTAGTTGTCTTAGAAAGCGCCAGATAGCTTTCCAGAGTGGTTGTACCAGTTTACATTCCCACCAGCAGTGGAGGAGGGTTCCCCTTTCTCCACAACCTCTCCAGCATGTGTTATCGCTTGAGTTTTTCATCTTGGCCATTCTGATGGGTGTAAGGTGATATCTCAGGGTCGTTTTGATTTGCATTTCCCTGATGGCTAATGAGGATGAGCATTTCTTAAGTGTTTTTCTGCCATTCGATATTCCTCTGTCGAGAATTTTCTGTTTAGCTCTGTTCCCCATTTTTTAATTGGATTACTTGGATTGCTGCTTTTCAGCTTCTTTAGTTCTTTGTATATACTGGATATTAGTCCTCTGTCAGATAAAGGGTTAGTGAAGATTCTTTCCCAATCTGTAGGCAGTCGTTTTGTTTTGATGACGGTATCCTTTGCTTTACAGAAACTTTTCAGTTTCATGAGGTCCCATTTATTGATTGTTGCTCTTAGAGCCTGTGCTGTTGGTGTTCTGTTCAGGAAGTTGTCTCCTGTGCCAATGAGTTCTAGGCTGTTCCCCACTTTTTTTTCCAATTGATTTAGGGTATCTGGTTTTATGTTGAGGTCCTTTATCCACTTTGACTTTAGTTTTGTGCAGGGTGATAAATATGGATCTATTTTCATTTTTCTGCATGTAGACATCCAGTTGGTCCAGCACCATTTGTTGAAGATGCTGTCTTTTTTCCATTGAATGGAATTGGCTTCTTTGTCGAATATCGAGTATTCATAGGTGTGTGGATTTATTTCTGGGTCTTCTATGCGGTTCCATTGATCCTCCTTTCTGTTTCTATGCCAATACCATGCAGTTTTTATTACTGTTGCCCTGTAGTACAGCTTGAGATCAGGGATGGAGATACCTCCAGATGATCTGTTGTCATACAGGATTGTTTTGGAGATTCTGGGTTTTTTGTTTCTCCATATGAAGCTGAGAATCTTTTTTTCAAGGTCTGTAAAGAATTGAGTTGGTATTTTGATGGGAATTGCATTGAATCTGTTGATTGCTTTTGGCAGTATGGCCATTTTCACAATGTTAATCCTACCAATCCATGAGCACGGGAGATCTTTCCATCTTCTGATATCTTCTTCGATTTCTTTCTTCAGAGACTTGAAGTTTTTCTCAAACAGGTCTTTCACTTGCTTGGTTAGAGTCACACCAAGGTACTTTATGTTATTAGTGGCTATTGTGAAGGGTGTTGTTTCCCTAATTTCTTTCTCAGCCTTTTTGTCTTTGGTATATAGGAGGGCTTCTGATTTTTTTGAGTTGATTTTGTATCCTGCCACTTTGCTGAAGGTGTTTATCAGCTGAAGGAGTTCTCTGGTTGAATTTTTGGGGTCGCTCATGTATACTATCATATCATCTACAAATAGTGACACTTTGACCTCTTCCTTTCCAATTTGTATCCCCTTGATCTCCTTTAGTTGTCTTATTGCTCTGGCTAGGACTTCAAGTACTATGTTGAAGAGATATGGGGACAATGGACAGCATTGTCTTGTCCCTGATTTCAGTGGGATTGATTTAAGTTTCTCTCCATTGAGTTTGATGTTAGCTATAGGCTTGCTATATATTGCCTTTACTATGTTTAGGTATGTGCCTTGTATCCCTGATCTCTCCAAGACTTTAAACATGAATGGGTGTTGGACTTTGTCAAATGCTTTTTCAGCATCTAAGGAGATGATCATGTGGTTTTTCTCCTTCAGTTTGTTTATGTAGTGGATTACATTGATGGATTTCCGTATGTTGAACCACACTTGCATGCCTGGGATGAAGCCTACTTGGTCATGGTGGATGATATCTTTGATGTGTTCTTGGATTCGGTTTGCAAGTATTTTATTGAGTATTTTTGCGTCAATGCTCATAAGAGAGATAGGCCTAAAGTTCTCTTTTTTTGTTGGGTCTTTGTGTGGTTTAGGTATTAAGGTGACTGTGGCTTCATAGAATGAGTTTGGTAGTGTTCCTTCTGTTTCTATTTTGTGGAATAGCTTGAGGAGAATTGGGCTGTCTTGCCAAGCCACCAAGAAGAGGAACGTGCTTAGACCTGAGTGACTTAATGTGCTGGAGTGGGTTTTCGGTGTGGCTCTTCTTTTCTGAGGGATGGGGGTTGGGGGGGAGAGGGAAGGAGAGTGTGATAGGATGGAGAGGAGGGAAGGGGCTACAATTCAGATGTAAAGTGAATAAAAAATTAATTTTAAAAAATTGAAAAGGTACTTTGAATTACACTCTCTTTGATGTTTAAACTGTTTTTATTAGAAAAAAACCCTATTTTCCCAATATAATTAATTCTTTTTTTTCAGTTAATACATCCTTGTAGGACCTTTGACACACAGAACTACTAACTTGGAATACTAGCTATCTCAAATACCTTGTTCTTGAGGATTTGACACACTAGATGTCCAATAAATAGTTAAGATAGCTTGAAAACATCAAATAAATGTTTTATAAATGTTTAACACAGTACATTAAAATTACCAAAGAAGTCCAAATGAAAGAAAGATAAACATGTGCTAGAATCATAATTTCTTAGAAGTTACAGAATTTAAACTACATCTCAAAAGCATAAAGATCTCTTTAGAATAACTGATATGGGCAAAGGCCCAGATTGAGAATTATAGCAACTTTTATGGTCTATGATGAGAGAAATTTATTGAAGTAAAAGTCCAAGTGGGTTCTATAGTAATGGGAACAGGGACTGCTTCTGACATGAACTGATTGGCCTGCTCTTTGATCACCTCCCCCTGAGGGGAGAGCAGCCTTACCAGGCCACAGAGGAAGAAAATGCAGCCACTCCTGATGAGACCTAACAGACTAGGATCAGAAGGAAGAAAAAGAAACCCTCCTCTACCAGTGGACTTGGGGAGGGGAGTGTGTAGAGAAGGCGGAGGAGGGTAGGGGTTGGGAGGGGAGGAGGGAGAGAACTAGAGGGGGGATACAAAGTAAATAAAGTATAATTAAAAATAAGAAAATAATAATAATCAATGCCAAAAAGAGAAGGAATAAGGGACTGGAAAAGACTAGATGAAGTCTAGTTTTCTTAAGTCAAAGTTACTATTTTTATATCAAAATTTAGAATTTCTTTTAAAATAGCATACAATGACTAAAAAATTGTATTATTAAGCATGGAAAAATTTTAAAGAAGTCTATATGTTGGTTACTTTTCTTACTCTTGTGATAAAATACAGTTTGAGGGAGTAAAGCCTTTCATCATGGAGGGAAAGTTAGGCAGCATAATCTGGTCCCCTTAATCCATTCTTAGGAAACAGGGCTTACTCAGTCCACTACTCTAGCCAATGGAACAGTACTGGCCCCATTTAGGGTGAGTCTTCTTCAATCAACCTAATCTAGAAACTCTCTGAGACACATGCGCAGAGGTCTGTCTTCTAGGTGATCCTGGATCCTGTCAAATTGACAATGTTAACAATTATGGCGCACAAGAAAGAACATGCTGCTGATGGCAGTGAGCCTAGTAAGAATGTTAACATAAGATGGAAATTAGGAATGGCTGTGATATTATGCATGTTGGTTGATTAAACATGGATAAAGTAGAATGTACCAAAAGTCTTTGAGTTTTCCAATTGGGATATTGGGAGCGAAGCCAATATTAGTGACAGATGTAAGGATAAAGAGAAGGGTTAAATGGAAGCTCTTTGGAGAAGGAATAGAGGTGCTATGGACTTTGTTGAAGTGTTCAGTACTAAGGAGGCAGCAGCATAATGCTACCTTAAGAGCAGAAAGTTTTCCAGTCTTCCTGGACAATGGAAACAACATTTTTATTTTTTGCTTCATAATCCACATATCTACTGAGTAACATCTTACTTTGAGACATTTGATACATGCTGTGACTATATTGAACATGTTTCTTATCGGTATGTATCCCTCGAAACAAAAGAAAAATGATTTCTGAAGTTTCAAGAATTGCTGATGTATTACTTTGTTCCTCTGTGACCAGCTACTTGACAGATATAGTTTATTAAAGAACAGAGCTATTTGAGCCTATGGATTCAGGAGGATTTCAGCATATCTTAACAGGAAGGGCAAAGTTCAGGGCTGTGGAAGTTCCGGTGACAAAGGGAGCAAGCAGTAGAGACTTCTTACATCATGTTCAACCAGGAATTAGTGCAAACAGGACAGAATTGTCCAGAAAATACACCTCCCTCCTTATCTCTCCAAGGCCAAGTGTAGTAGGAGTCTCAATTCATGTTCCCAGGAAGAGTTCATACAAAAGCATGGGGAGAACAAGCAGTCAGCTTGTGCTTTCACCAGGCCAGTAAGGAAAAGTAAGTGTACCTGAGGCGCCACAAGCAGCAGTGAACACTTGGATCTGAGAAAGTCCTAAACTGCTACTGACGACCGAGGAACAATTGCTTCGACCTGTTCAGTAGACAAGGTTCACTTCTCCAAGGTAAGAACAATATCCAGATATGTAACCATTTGCCCACAAGTTGGGCATTATTCCTTGGAACCTGGTAACTTCACTGAGCCAAGTAATTGTAGTCCATGTCCCATAAGAAAGAACAAATCAAGAAATCACATACATATATAGAAGAACGCTTCCTAGAGAGGGCAAATCCTGCAGATCTCAGGCCTGTCCTGTAAGTAGAGGCTACTTCAAAAATTTGTGTAGTAAGACAGCTCACTTCAGTACAGAAAGGAGAGAATAAAAACATAAACAAAGCCTGAAAGATAGTATGTGCCTCTGTAGTATCTGCTAAGATCAATTTTTTCCCATTCTTTTTAAAATAAATGTTTTAAATTTATTTTTTATTAATTGCAGTTTATTCACTTTGTATCCCAGCTCTAGCCACCTCCCTTGTCCCCTCCCTTATCTCCTCCCCAAGTCCACTGATAGGGGAGGTCCTCCTCCCCTCCCCTCTGACCCTAGCCTATCAGATGTCTTCAGGATTGATTGCCCTATTCTTGATCAGAATGCTCTGTCAAAAAAATTGATTATTTCCAGCTATCTACTCCTCTTGGGTATGTCTGCTTATTTTTCCCCCTAGGGCTTTCAGGTTTTAACTTGCTTGTATGAAATGTTTGAAATTTCTTCTTGAAGGCATTTAGTGCTATGAATTTTCCTCTTAGCACTGTTTTCATTGTGTCCCATAAATTTGGGTATGTTATACCTTCATTTTCATTGGATTCTAGGAAGTCTTTGATTTCTTTCTTTATATCTTACCTGACCCAGCTGTCATTGAGTAGGGAGTTGTTTAGTTCCCATGTGTGTGTAGGCTTTTTGTTATTTCTGTTATTGTTGAGGTCCAGCTTTATTCCATGGTGATCAGACAAGATACATGGTATTATTTCAATCTTCTTGTATTTGTTGAGGCTTGCTTTGTGACCGACTATATGGTCTATTTTGGAGAAGGTTCCATGAGGTGCTGAGAAGAAGGTAAATTCTTTTGTGTTTGGGTGTAAGGTTCTGTAAATGTCTGTTAAGTCCATTTGATTCATGACTTCTGTCAGAGTCATTGTTTCTTTGTTTAATTTCTGTTTTGTTGACCTGTCCTTTATTGAGAGTGGGGTGTTGAAGTCACCCATTATTAATGTATGGGGATCTATGTGTGGTTTCAGTTTTATTAATGTTTCTTTTATAAATGTGGGTATTCTTGTATTTGGGGCATAGATGTTCAGGATTGTGATGTCTTCCTGGTGGAATTTTCCCTTGATGAGTATGAAGTGTCGTGTCCTTCCTTATCTCTTTTATTAATTTTGGTTGAAAGTCTACTTTATCAGATATTAGAATGGCTACTCCTGCTTGCTTCTTGGGTCCATTTGCTTGGAAAGCCATCTTCCAGCCCTTTATCCTCAGGTAATGTCTATCTTTGTGACTTAGGTGTGTTTCTTGTATGCAACAGATTGCTGGCTCTTGTTTATTCATCCATTCTGTTAGTCTGTGTCTTTTTATTGGAAAGTTGAGATCAAGAATATATAAAGAACTTAAGAAGTTAAACATCAACAAATCAAGTAACACAATTTAAAAAATGGGATACAGAGCTAAACAGAGAATTCTCAGTAGAGGAACATCGAATGGCAGAGAAACACTTAAAGAAATGATCAACATCCATAGTCATCAGGGAAATGCAAATCAAAATGACCCTGAGATTTCACCTTACACCTATCAGAATGGCTAAGATCAAAAGCTCAAGTGACAACACATGCTGGAGCGGATGTGGAGAAAGGAAACCCTCTTCCATTGCTGGTGGGAATGTCAACTTGTACAACCACTTTGGAAATCAATCTGGTACTTTCTCAGATAATTAGTTATAGTGCTATCTCAAGATCCAGCTATAACACTCCTAGGTATATACCCAAAATATGCTCAAGTACACAACAAGGACACTTGCTCAACCATGTTCATAGCAGTTTAATTCATAATAGCCAGAATCTGAAAACAACCCAGAAGTCTCTCAGCGGAGGAATGGATACAGAAATTGTGGTGCATTTACACAATGGAATGCTACTCAGCAATTAAAAAACAAGGAAATCATGAAATTTGCAGGCAAATGGTGGCATCTAGAAAAAGGTCATCCTGAGTGAGGTATCCCAGAAACAGAAAGACACACATGGTATATAATCACTTATAAGTAGATATGAGACATATAATATAGGATAATCATATTAAAATCTGTACACCAAAGGAAGCTAATCAAGAAGGAGGACCCTGCCTTAGATGCTCAATCTTCATTCAGAAAGGGAAATGGCACGAACATCAAAGAGGGAGAAAACAGGGAACAGGATAGTAGCCTATCACAGAGGGCCTCTGAAAGGCTCTACCCAGAAGGATATCTACACATATGCTGAGACTCATAGCCAAACTGAGCAGAAATCTTATGAAAGGAATCATAAGGAATATGCAGGGAATCTTATGAAAGAAGGGTGAGATAGAAAGACCTGGAGAGGACAAGAACTCCACAAGGAGAGAAACAAAACCAAAGAATCTGGGCACAGGGGTCTTTTCTGAGACTGATGATCCAAACAAGGACCATGCATGGAGATAACCTAAAACCCTGTTCAGATATCGCCCATAGCAGCTCTGTGTCAAGAGGTTTCCCCAGTAGTAGGAACAGGGGCCATCTCTGACATGAACTCATGGGCTGGCTCTTTGATCACCTCCACCTGAGGGGGAAGCAGCCTTACCAGGCCACAGAGGAAGACAATGAAGCTAGTCCTGATGAGACCTGATAGACTAGGATCAGATGGAAGGGCAGGAGGACCTCCCTTATCATTGGACTGGGGGAGAGGCATAGGAGAAGAAGAGGGAGGGTGGGATTGGGAGAGATCAGGGATTGGGCTACAGCTGGGATACAAAGTAAATAAACCGTAATTAATAAAAATAAAATCAATTTAAAAAAATTGAAAGAGGGCAATGCACCACTACCACAAGAAGTGCTTAAAGTCCAAGTTCCCCAAACGTAAAATGCACAAAGCATTTTATGCATGAAGCAGTGCATGAAGCAGTGGGTCTGCAGCTTTGCTTCAACTTCTATTACCTGACAAGAGATGTGAAACAACTTTCCCTCACGGAAGTGGAAATGTTCCAATATCCAATAGAAATGTAATGCCTGTACCTGAAGCATAAAGAATAACACTTGGCTTTGTATCATCGTTAGCAACAGAAGTTTGTGGTGCTAGAAGAGTTTAAGGGCCTTCTTAATGGAGTCATTCTCAACTCTCGGGCCTGTCTTGTCTTCCTTTTGATCTGAGGAAAGTGTCTCTGTCGACACCTTCATCAGCGGCATGGAGGCCATGGTTTTTTGTTGCTGTTCCTTTTTTGAGAATTCTTGCTTCCAACTACCAGTCTTCAAACAAATGTGGTAGATGCCTATGAGAACAGAAAAGCTTTGGGGGGCTCTACAGGGAAGCCCAAAGATGGGATTGTTACTCCTCCTTCTTATAGCTCTACTTTGGGAATTGAGCCTCTAAGGTAGACAGGAGAAACCATCATACCTAATGCTAGTTTTTGGAATGCTTTTGAATGTTCAGAGATGACTGGGTGCTAAGTTTATCTTTCAGGATTACCTATCCCTTCAGGCTGATATAATGTTTTTGGGTTTTGTTTTGTTTTGTTTTGTTTTGTTTTTGCAAAAGTCTCTAATCTTTTCAAAAATTCTCTGATGTCCATTTACCTATAGTTCGATATAATTGATTGGCAAGGCTATTTCTTAACCCTTGCCTTCGATTTGACAATAAATTTATCGCTCTCAAATTATCCCCCTCTGTGTCAGAGACTGTGATTCTCTTTAATCATGTGTTGGAGAGTCCTGTAGATCCGCCACTTCTATGCCACCTGGTTCTGGTAATAGGTGAGATTACAGAGACAGGAAACACTAACTACAGGGAAGTATAAATTTTTGCTTTCTTATTTGGCATGGGGGATGTTTCTGAAGTTTATATAGATGTTTTAAAATTTCTGAACAGAAAAGAAAATAATCCTCATAACCTATTCTCCTACAGGGGTGGGAAGTGGCTTTAAGATCTATCACCTTTAAAACAGGATCAGATGAATGGGGAGGAGGTCCCCCCTATCAGTAGACTTGGAAAGGGGCACGGTGGAGATGAGGGAGGGAGGGAGGGACAGGGAGGGAATGAGGGATCGGGACACGGCTGGGTTACAGAGTTAATAAAATGTAACTGATAAAAAAAATAAAAAATAAAAAATAAAAAATAAAAAAAAATCATGAAAAAAAAAAAGATCTATCACCTTACAACAGCTTTCAAGTGATCTGGGTACTTTGACCAATAGGTCCCATGTCCTTTTGTTCATGTTGCCCACTATACTCACTTCCCTGTTTTAACTCAGGGAACCACAAAGCAGGCACACCCACAGTGACCTACTTTTACCAGTGGAGTGCCCGAGGTCACCACAACCTTCAATATAGTGCCATTGGCTGAGAAGTAAGCATTCAAATATGAGTTTGTGGAGGATATGGTAGATTCAAACAATATTGAAAGACCATTATTTTCAGGCAAAATTGCTCATCAGAAGCATTTGTAGTAGTTACCAATATAAAGGAAACTGTGCAAAGAGGTTAGTGAGCTTCAGAACAACAGGGAGTGAGCTGTAGCAACTCAGAAAATTCCAGGTTCCTTTTCTCATCTGTTAAATGGCAAATTTAGATCACACAATCTAGAAAATTCTTTCTAATTCTATCTAACTACACTCTACTAAAGCAACAGAGCCATGATAGAAAGAGAGAGAAGGGAAAGGGGGAGGAAGGAAGGAAGGAAGGAAGGAAGGAAGGAAGGAAGGAAGGAAGGAAGGAAGTGCCATGATAGAAAGAGAGAGAGGGGAAAGGGGGAGGGAGGAAGGAAGGAAGGAAGGAAGGAGGGAGGGAGGAATGGAGGGAGGGAGGGAGGGAGGAAGGGAGGGAGAGAGGGAGGGAGGGAGGGAGGGAGGGAGGGAAGGAAGGAAGGAAGGAAGGAAGGAAGGAAGGAAGGAAGGAAGGAAGGAGGATAGAAAGAAAGAGAGCGAGGTAGCTGAGCATAAAAGAGCAAGGGCACAGAAGAAAGTTGAGAGGCACTTTACTTTGAGAGCCACTTGTCCATCAGGGCAGGCTGCCTCCCAGGCATCACTTCAAACTTGTTCAGAAAGCATTTTCTGTGCCTGTGATGACAGTTTAAGAGAATTAAAGTACCACTTCATCTTCTAACGCAGCAGTAGAGGATATTCTAATGGAAATGATGACAAAAATCATATTTTAACATGTGTATTTTAATGAGAAAAGTAAAAATAGTATATTTTTTCATTGAAAATATTTTTCTTTTTATTAATTAATTCAATTTACATCTCAGTCATAGGTCCCTCCCTTATCTTCCCATTCCCACCTTCCCTCCCACATCCCCTCTACCCAATTCTTCAGAATAGGGAAACTCCCCTACCCAGACAGCTCAGCTCATCTATTCCCATGAGGACTAAGTTCATCTTTCTCCCCTGTGGCCTTGTAGGAAGTCCCATCAAAGGAAAGGATCAAAAAGCAGGCAACAAAGTCTATGTCAGAGATATCTCCCACTCCTCTAACTAGTGGGTTGACATGAATCCTTAGATGTCCATCGGACTTACTTTCTTGAGGTCTGTGCACTGTAGTATATATATATATATCCTGCACTATATGACTAAAGTCCGCAGATACATGAATATATACCATGTGTGTCTTTCTGGGTCTGGGTTACCTCAATCAGGATGATCTTCTGTGGTCCCGTCTATTTGTCTGCAAATTTCATGATTTTCTTGTTTGTAATGGCTCAGTAGTATTCCACTGTGTGCCACAGTTTTTTTGTTTTTTGTTTTTTTTTATCCATTCTTCGGTTGAGGGACATCTAGCTTGTTTCCAGTTTCTGATTATTACAAATAAAGATGCTATGAACAAGGCTGAGCAAATGCCCTGGTTTTATTGTTGAGCATCTTCAGGGGGTATGCCCAGGAGTGGTGTAGCTGGGTCTTGAGGTACAGCTATTCCCAATTTTCTGAGAAAGCACCAGATTGATTTCCAGATTGGTTGTAAAAGTTTTCATTCCCAAGAGCAATGGAAGAGTGTTCCCTTGTCTCCACATCCTTACCAGAATGTGTTGTCACTTGAGTTTTTATCTTGGTCATTCTGACAGGTGTAAGATGTTTTGATTTGCATTTCCCTGATGACTGAGGACATTGAGCATTTCTTTAAGTGCTTCTCCATCATTTGAAATTCCTCTGTTGAGAATCCTATGTTTCAATCTGTATGAATGTCTGGAGGTATCTCCATTTTTTACCTCAAGCTATATTGCAGAACAATAGTAATGAAAACTGCATGGTACTGCCATGGAAATAGGCTGATTGATCGATGAAATCAAGTCAAAGACCCAAAATAAACCCACACACGTATACACACCTGATTTTTTTTTACAAAGGAGCCAAAATGATTCAATGGAAAAACGACAGCATCTTCAACAAATGGTGCTGAACGTCTACATGCAGAAAATGCAAATAGATCCATATTTATTACACCATACAAGACTCAAGTCAAAGAAAATAAAAAACCTCAACATAATACCAGATACACTAAATCTGCTAGAGAAGAAATTGAGTAAGACCCTTGAACTCATTGGCACAGGAGACAACTTCCTGACCAAAACACCAACAGAGCAGGCTCTACAATCTGCAATTAACAATTGGGACCTCTTAAAACTTAAAAGTTTTTGTAAAGCAAAGGACACTATCAATTGAATGAAAGGCAGTCTACAGAATGGGAAAATATCTTTACCAATTCTACATCTGACAAAGGGCTAATATTCAGAATATATAAAGAACTCAAATTGAACACCAACAAACCAAATAATCAAATTTAATTTTTTTTTAAATTTACACAATGCAATGCTACTTAGCCATTAAAACAAAAACACAAAACAAGGAAATCATGACATTTGCAGGCAAATGGATGGAGCTAGAAAAGATCATCCTAAGTGAGGTAACCCAGAACCAGAAAGACACACATGGTATGTACTCACTTATAAGCAGATATTAGCCACACAACACAGGATAAACATACTAAAATCTGCAGACCTAAAGAAGCTCAACAACAAGGAGGACCCTAGATAGGATGTTTAATTCTCATTCATGAGGCAAATAGGATTGACACTGGAAGGCAAAAGAGAGGGAACAGAATGGGAACCTACCATAGACGTCCTCTGAGAGACTCAACCCACCAGGGGATTGAAGCAGAGGCCCACAGCCATGTTTTGATCAGAGTGCAGGGAGGTTTATGGAAGAATGGGGGTGGGAGGGTAGGGTAGAAGTATATGGACAGGGCGGCTGCTTCAAAAGGAGACCCACAAAGGCAAGAAATCTGGGCCCAGGGAGGACTGCAGAGACTGATGTCTCAGCCAAGGACCATGCATAGGGAGGACCTAGAGCCCCTCCTTAGATGTAGTCTGTAGGCAGCTCAGTCTACATGTGTGTTCCCTAGCAAGGGGAGCAGAGGCTATCTGTGAGATGAACTCAGTTGCCTGCTTTTTGATCACTTCCCTCTGGAGGGGCCACCTTACCAGTCCACAGAGGAAGAGGATCCAGGCAGTCGTGATGAGACTTAATAGGCGAGGGTGGGATAGTAGGGGAGGAGGACTCCCCCTTTCAGTGGACTAGGGGAACAGTAGGAGCAAGCCTTGTTTGCATCCTACCTCCCAACCTCAGACAAAACATGAGCTGTTTTCTGATGCTCATTGTTTCATGTTTGGACTCTATCTCAAACTGTGACCCAAAATAAATGTTTAATTTCTTTAATTTTTTTCAGGTATTTGATCACCATAATAAGGAAAGTAACTGAAAGAGTGCTCAGGGGTCAGCTCTCAGCTAATTGAAGCACACTGTCAGTGGGTGCTTGTTTGTGTTGTTAGCTCTCTCTGGGGCCTCTTTGAAATCTTTCTTACTCAGTTACATCCTTGACTCAATTTCTGCTTGTCTTTTATATTGAATTGGGTTTCTCTTCTTTCTAGTCAAAACTATCTGGTAAACTCATTATTGGTATAGCTAATATTTATTGGGCACTCACAATGAATGGCAGTATAGTTTATACTCTGGTACCATGTACAGTACTATGGAAAATAGAATACCTTCTTATGTCGACTTTACAGAAAAGTAAGACTTTTGCAAATGCAGTTATATATCCAGTTTATACTATGTGAAATATTAGCCTAGTCCTTAGTGTTTGAGATCCTGCCAGAAAAAAATTAGTGTTTAAAAAGTGAATGAATTAAGTGCTTATTTTGCAATTCTTATTTAATGAACCTCAAGGAACACAAATTTGTATTGGTTAGGCAGAATGAGAGATATCTATGTATTGGTTGAACGAGAATAAAAATCTGTGTTCCATGAAAATGTGATTTCACACACATATATATTCTCTGAATGGTTAAAAGAAAACATAATTTTTTGGAACACTGGCAATAACATATAATGTTACTTTTAGCAAGTATCATTTCTGTAGTTATAATCGCTACAGTCATATAAAAGTGCCAAGAAGAAAGAGTTTCAACATTTTTAATTTGTGATTTTTTTAATTACATGGTATTGAACTATTCTTAAGAAGTATGATCAAAATGTTTAGGAATGTAGAAGCATATGAAAAATAATTACTGCTTTTGCACCTATAACTTTTCCCTTTGTCCTTAAATATGCATTTAATAACTGTCTCTTGTGTCCAAATATGAAAAATAGCCCCTAGAGATATAAAGATACAAAACCTTTCAAGTAAGCCGCTGAAAGGTCCATGAGTTCAATTGAAGATAAAGTAATGCTTTGCCACATGTAAAATGGATTTAAACATCATGTTCTGAAATGTTAATAATTTTTTTCTTTTTTGTAGAAACACTAGTGTCTCTTTTTTGTAAAGATACAAAGTTTCAGGGGATTAAAAAATAAAAATATTTTTAAACCAACTAAGATTTTATGTGATATATATATACATTATATATGCATATCTATAATGTATAAAAAGATATAAATTCAATCTTTGCTAAATTATGTGTTTGCTAAATTATGTGTTCTGAATTTATGGTGATAGCACTGAAAAATATTTCTAAAAATATAGAACCCTAAATGCACAGTTCAACTCTAAGATTAATGACAGACCAGGGGTTTTACCTTTTGTTTTCTCTCAGACACGAAAGCTGACTTCCTAGGATTTTATTTTTGGGCCAAGGGATCCATCCACATGTTAAGTATTTCTCCCTGCTATACTGGAGCATCTTGTCTTAAGCTGTCATTATACACTCCTTGTCACTATTCATGTCAGATGCAATAATACCAGCTGCTCCCGCCTCAGATAAGAATTCTCTGGCTTCAGAGTTTAGAGGCAGAACGTCCTATAACTTCTGTCCTACTTATCAACATCTGTCAATCTGATAAATAATAAAGACTCTGGTGGGCCTGAGTAACAATACCCCTTTATAAGTACAAAAGTGATGCTTATATAAATTTCATAATAGTGGTCAGTGCCCGCCCCCAATCCCTGATTGTTCTTTCTCCCACACCCCACAGGCAAAAGTCTAAATTCTTTAGGATGATGGATCCATAACTGCAGGTAACACAGCACTATTTCAGGTTATTAAATGGTCTGCCTCTTTTCTCTAAGTAGAGTTTCCAAAATGTTCATATAAAAATTTCACTTACAACGCAGGGGCAAAAATTTTGCCCCTGAGCCATGGTTACAATAAAGTAGAATATATAAAGACTTTCATAGCACAGGTAATATACCCAATTGAAAATGGAACTTGTTATTGGGAAGAATGTATGTCTATTGCAAAGAGAAGTTTCCTTGATGAGAGGGAATTACTATATTTATCTGTGTGTATGGTGACAAATGTTTAAAAATAATTATTAGGAATTATTCTAGAGTACTACAGAGAACCACAGTAAATCAAAATGCAGAGGTGAGGTGCCCAGTGCAGTGGATACATCTATAAAAAGCAATCCCAACCTTAGGCCCCAAAAAACATTACAGAAGAAGGTATAGAAAGATAAGAGCCAGAGCTCATAAACTTTGCTCTGATAACACCGGAAGCTATATCTATAAAGTCTCACCATCATGATTGTCCAAACAACAGCTGAACATAGAGGAGGCAACAAAACCCTATGCTGCCAAGGGAAAATCCCAATGAGGCCCCAACCACAGACAAAGAACTACAGGAAACTGGGAGCCAGAGAGGTGACCCACCCCAGGGAAGAGCACACAACTTAGCTGTGTAGAACCAAAATGTCAGCACTGGAAACATAACATCATATGGGCTCAGTGGGCTGTATTTGGGGATATATGTGTGTACACACATATGCATGCAATAACAGTTGATGGGGAAAAAAACTAAATTTGAAAGAGAGTAGAGAAGGATTTATAGAAGAGTTTTGGGAGAGCAATGTGAAATGATAAATTTTGAAATTAAAGGACAATCTCAAAAATAAACAAGCAAAACCGAAAGAATAAAAAGTCTGAAACAATAGTAATCAAAGAAAAAGAGGCTGTCAGCTTAAGGGGGGGGCATGGGAGAGCTTGGTGAGAGGGTACCAGGAAGGGGCTGGAGAGAGACGAGGCAGAAGGATAGTGAAGCAATACTATTTCAAGTCATAACATATAAAAAATGAAAGTTTAAATATGAATAGAAAAAAGCGATTGCTATAAGATCTGATATGGCTAAAACTTGAGGCTTTGAAAAACATCTAAAATATATGTGCAGAAGAAAGAACAGATAATGCCTTAGGTTTTTTGTTTGTTTGTGTTTTTAGTTGGTTGGTTGGTTGGTTGGTTGGTTGGTTGGTTGGTTGGTTGGTTGGTTTTGATTTTTTGTGACAGAATTTTAATTTGTCATAGGACAAATTTTGCAGTGGGACCTGTTTACAACCCGGTATTCCCACGCTACGGACTAAATATTGTTCTCTGCTCTATGTACGAACTAACATTCTAAATCTAAATATGTGGAGCGTTTGGGTGTCATTCGGAGTCGTCCACTGCTGCTGCTGCCGGATGTGTGTGATCCTCAGGCTCGACCAGGTGCCTCGAGATCAGAGCAGGGTTGGGAGGGGGCGTGGAAGGGGTGGAACCTGGGAGTCTCAAGTTCCAAGAGCAGCTAGAGCGCTCAGAGCAGCTAGAGCGCTGAGCTGTCCAAATGAGACACGTAAAAGGCTCCCAGATTTCATCAGGGTGTGGAAAAGTGTTTTCTCACAGGGTGTTACAGCTATCTTTTTAATTAATTAATTGACTGATTGACTGATTGATCGATTGATTAACTTTACATCTCAGTTGTAATCCTTTTCCTGCTCTCCTCCCAGTCACAACCTCTATTCTCATCCCCCTTCCCCTGTTCCTCAGAAAAAGGAAGCCTCCCCCTTTCCACCCACCCCAGCTTATCTATTCACATGAGGACTGAGTTTGGCCTCTTCGCCTGTGGCCTGGGAAGGCAGTCCCACCAGGGGGAAGTGATCAAAAAGCAGGCAACAGGGTCCACCTCAGATATAGCTTCTGCTCCCTTTACTAGTAAACCCACGTGAGGCCTGAGCTGTCCAAATGAGATTGCCAGTACCAAACAGCAGTGGAAACCAGGGAATTCCAAAGCCGGTGATGATACTGAAGTGTTACAGCTGTTCAGGTAAGCTGCCTTGTTAATGGAAGAGGATGCAAGTGAATGCCTGTGCATTGTTGCTTCATAGAAGGAATGCAAGTCTGGCTACTACTCCATTGTCAGTCAGAGGCTCGCCTCTGCACTGAGCTCTGCACAGGCACAGCCTACCGCAGTGACGGAGGCAGCTGTGGCTACCCAGGCTAAAGCCAAGCCCCACAAGTCCAACAGCAAATTCTTCAGGGGGAAAGGGGCCCCTTCCTTCCCCAGAGTAAATGATGAATCCCAGATGTCGTGGTGAAAAGATGATGGCAGCCTGTTTACTTAGTGTGAAACAGGGGCTTATAAACGTTGGGGAGTGGGAGGGGTTTCAGGGGTGAATATGCTTGGTTCCGTGGGGCTAAGGATGCTAGGGTTACTTCATTTACATGTAGTGGTACAGTCCTATCATAAGAAGAAGAACACAGCGCTTAATTATCCTGTGGGTGGGGAAAGAACTCAAGGTACAGTTAAAGGTCATTTAAAAAGCGAAGGTTCATTAGCATAAGGTGACATATTTTCAGGAATCCCCAGGTGGACACTGAATGAGTTTCATGTCACGAAGGTTCATGCCTGCAATTTTTCCTTAGAGGATTTTCCATTTCCCCAGAGCAATGGGAAAGGAGGGAACCCAGCTGAGGAAGGGAGGCCCGTAATTTTTACACCAAGGTCAGAAGCTATCTGGTAATACCAGCTTCAGCTTTACCAGCAGGGTCCAACATTTGGGAAGTGATTCAACTGTGAAGGGAACTAGTGTTATAACTAAAGAGAACTCATCATTCAAAGACACCTATAAAAGGAGATATTTCTGTACAAATCAAAGGTGAGCATTTGAAGACACCAACAGTTCTGTACTTCAGCCTCAGACTTCCAGCCTTTGTTTTTAAGGATTAAGTTTATGTTTTCTGAAAGCAAACATAATCCTTAGGTCTAAGGGACTTACTGCATTGACCATATTCTGTGTGAAATAGAAGAAACAGGAAACAAACAGAAATGAAGGGACTTATCTCTTTTCCTTGAACAATTTAGTCTGGATTATTTTTAACTATCCAAAAGGCCCTGAAAATTTAAAAAAAAAAAAATCTGTTAGGGTTGCTAAAATAGGGTGGGAAAAGGTGATATTTTAACATTTGTTCTGTGACTGCTTTTGTGTTTTCTATCTGATATTTAACCATATGGATAGAAAGATAGCAAAGCAGTGGATGAGTGCAGAAAGCCCACTCCAATGTCAACAATGAAACAATATTTAAATGGTGTACCCATGTCAACACGGCAAGGAAAAACAAACCCAACCCACCACTTTCCACCAAGCACTTTGTCCTCTGAAAAGCACTAGTGCTTGGACTTGCAGCAGAAGTGGTACCCAACCCACTCAAAGGCCTTCTCTGTTGCTTCTCCGTTAGAGAACCTGGAGAGATAAATATGCATTTTATTTTCACTCTGGGCTGTTCTATAATATGACAGCCCTGGACAGTTCTATAGATAAAGTCTATAAAGAGAGCTTCCCTACCCAAATAGAAAGGTAAGCCCTCAGGAAGAAAGTAACTTTGGGTTTTCTACCATCTATATTTTCTGAACATTAACTTGAGATCTGCAGGCATCATCTCAAAATCAACAAGGAAAAAGCTGCCCATTAAAAATGTCTAGGTAGAAAAAGAATTTTTCTTCCCGATATTTTTAAACAATTGTACCACTGCTTGATTTCCCATCTTGCACTTGTTACTATGTAAAACAAACAAACAAACAAAGCAGGATTTAAGTTCCTCTTAATTGTGTTTTCTGTAGTTTGAAGCAGATTCTATATTAAATGGAAAAGTGGGCAGCTTAAAAGCTTTGCGACATGATTTTTAATTCCAGAGTCTACACAGATCATTGTACTCTCTCTGTCCCGCTGTTTCTTTACATCTCCATGCCAACCCTGGCTTCCTTCAGTTTCTTCTGCTTCCTGTACTGGTACTGCATGTACTGTCAGTGCGATTGCCAACAGGCTGAGCTGTTGAGCTGCCATCTGCAGCCCTTACACGGACAAGGCTTTTGCTTGGACAGTTATCTAAACAGGAAGAAAAGCACGTCCTTCCTTCTCCCGAAAAGCAGACCACTTACTACTCTATTCCTTTTTGTACGGACTGGCCTCCATGGCAACCAAGCAGAAGAGACTCTATTGTTTCCACTATAGAAGTACACACACACACACACACACAGACACAGTGGGGGTGAAGGTAAGACATGGAGATACCTTTGCTTTTCCACTGTGTTGAAGTCCTCTTTATCTTTACAGTTGATCACCTCATTTCATTTTGACTTATGGGATTTGTACTATCACATTTCCATTGCAAAGAGTAGTTTGCCTAAATTCAAGCAAATCTATTTTTGGTAATCAAAGAAGACAGAATTAAGTAGACTATATTCCCTAAATTCTTTATTTTCTACTTAAATAAATTCTATTTATTTACTTTCTTTCAATACCAATTCCATTTCTGATCAAATTATACTTAAGGGGGAAAAATGCAAAACCAGGCAAAGCTCAATGATTTTTTCAAAGCAAAGACTAAGTATCAAATGAATAGTATAATGAAAAGTTCCCTTAGGAACTCAGAGGTAAAATAAGTGTCAGCGAAAATATTGTTTTAATGTTCCACAGTTGCTACTGGGATGTCTCCTAACTACTTTCCTCAAAACCCCTCTAGCTGTTGTAATGGCTTGTGCTTACTTTTGAGTATCTGAAACAGAAGTTTCTGGTTTCTTTGAAGACTCAGTTTTGTCATGTGATGTTTTGCTGGAGGCTGGCTTGTGAGAGGGCATGTGATGTTTTGCTGTGAGCTCTCTCGAGCAAGGGGCATGGCTTTGGCCAGCTGAGAACATCTGTGGATGGACTCTGAAGAGAGATTATACATAGAGGCTCACTCACAGTGAGGCTTGGCTTTCTGGATCAACATCAAGGAACTGATCTTCATGCTTTGATACTTGACTTCAAAGAGAGGAAGAGAGGAACATTCCAGAGAACTTTTCAGGGGCAATCCAACTGAGACTTGTGGCTTTTGCTGACTTGTCATACTGATTCCTGTTGCTGCTTAGTGTTGGCCTTCAGACTGGACTGCTGGTATCCTGAAGACTGAGATTGGGAACCCCCTAACAACCCATTGACTCTAATCAGCAGGAAGTAGATAAAAGAAGTCTACAACCCTTTTTCCTACTAATCTCTTACCTAGGTTGGAAGGGAAGTAAAGGTGCTTAAGAACCCTAAATGAAGTAGGTTTGGTGAAAAATCTAATCCTACAAGTATCTCTGTAGCAATAAAGGGAGTCAAAGAGTATCCAATGCTTCTTAGACAACCTGAGCCAGATTAGCAAGAGAAACACAGGTTGGTTTGACTCAAGGAAGGTGAAGTAAAGCTGTTGAGAGAGGGAACAACTTTGGAAACAGCCTTCATCAATGATCTTTTTCCTATTGCTAACCAAGTCTCATTTATCCTTATAGTGGATGTGTTACATCTTAATAAAGAACAATAAAATTTGTGGGCTATGTTTCACAGTACAAGATACAAATATTAGTTATAGCCAAGGAGAAATAGTCATTTTCAGGAGCTCACATATTCTAATGTGAAGATATAAGGAAATGAGACTATATTAAGATTTTCTTAATTCAGTGAATAGTGCTTTTTATATGGACCATTATGCCAGGATTTGGACATGTATATATAATTGTTTTCTTAACATAAAAAGAATGAAATGGTAAGGAGAAGGAAACAAGAGAGGAAGAAATAAGAGAAGATAAGAGGGGAAGTGGAAGAAAAAAGAGAAGGGTTGAGGGTGGAAAGGAGGAAGTAGAATTCATGATCAGTTCTATTCAGAATTGCATAATGATGCAGAGACATTATTAAATTTGTCCATTTCTTTATTCATTAGATTTTTTTCCAAGTCAAGGCTGGAAGTACTAATGAAAGAAAGAGAAGTAAGATTTTTTTTTCTGTACTAAACAAGTTTATGGTACAGAAGAGACGGGAAAGTTTCAAAAATATTCTTATGGATAGTGCAACTCATGTCCTGGTCTTTTTATTTTTCTCTTCAACAGGGCTTCAGTTCTGAATATGTGCTTTTCCTTATTTTCAAGGTTGTTCAAACTCTCAAGAGATAAATAATTCCCTATTTTTACTGGTAAACCATTCTGCATATTCTAAGAGAATTTTTTCCACTTTTCCATCAATGGATTTAGTGTTGAACTGTATACGAGCAATGGTGAATTCAATACTCTAAAATAAACTTACTCTCAACACTAAGAAAATCAAAGGAAGCTAACATGAAACTCAGGCTTTAGCAGCCAGCAATTTGTCTTTAAACTTTGCTGCAACGTGTCGCATCCGAACCTTTCGTTATGACATCCATAAACAGACTATCTGCTCAAATCTGCATGGAGATTTACTCTAGATCCTTCTTAAAATACAGTCATTTATCTTGACATGTGGTAGCTGTGCGAAAGCACAGTACAGGGATTCAGGATTAGACACATAAAATTCCTGAAAGGCTGACTACAAATACACTGAAGATTCATAGTCTTCATATAAAACCAAATCTCCTGCTTCTAAAAATGCAATTTCTGAGATTCCTTAAGAGTCATTTTGTGAAGATTAAACAATTATTTTCCCCTAAAAGGCTATATAAACTTTACCCATGTGATATATTGCAGGAGATTAGATGTTAGATGGCATTACAGACACAATATATAATGTAATGTGGTTTCCCTGTATCACTTCCCACTGTCTCACCTGATGGCAAAGTAATCATCTGAAATTCTTACACAGGAATGTGAGCAGCAAGTTATATAGTCAAGATTCTTAAGTTGAAATTATTTCTAATTCTTAAGGCATAAACTGTTTTTGTCTGTAATGTGAATATTCTTCACTAAGTTGCTGCATTTCTAAGCCTCAGTGATGCCACCTATAAAACCTGATTCAGGCTTTAATTTCTATTTTTTCTATCCTTTCACCACTAGTTTATTTAAAGCAGGGGCAATAATCTTGTCAAATGAGCAAAGACAGTAGAGAATACAGTCTTAATAAAGGGGGGAAAAAAGACAATCATGGCACAACCTAGAAGTCAACAAAGTGTGTTGCCAAGAGAAAGGTAAAGATGAATAATGTCCAAATGGAAAGGAGTGCTAACTACTGAACCTGAAGAAAAGCAGAAGTGAGTAGCATAAACATATAAACATCTCGATGTTGGGGATTAGTAGGAGGGAAACTTTAGGGGGCCCTGATACTCAAACATTGTTCACCCCTGAACATCTGTTTTACACCACTTGCCTAACATGGGAAAACAATAAAAAGATATCCCTGATCAGGGCTGACAAAGGAGACCATGTTGATGTCCATGGTCCTTGCTACTGCAGCAGGCTGTGTGGCTGTCTATGGTTGGTTCAGGTACTGGAAACTATGTGGAAGTGACCCTTGCACTGAAGCTGGCTGTTATGGGCTAGAAGTGTCGTTTGCAGTGATATTTATCAATGACTGCAGACTCATAATTGAGATTGAGAGACCCTGGTGACAATCAGCCACCCTCCTCCCAGCACACACCAGCAAAAACAAAACAAACAAACAGACAAAAACTGTCTAGACTGGAAGCCGTTGAAAGGAGTCCTTAAAACTTGTGATTAAAATTCTGAAGTGTAGGTCTTCACAGTTGCTGGCTTCCAGAGGGGGTGAGGGAGGACAAGGGAGGAAGGAGGAACTCAGTTATCTTAAAGGGGCTGGCTGTTGTGAGTTTGACCATGCTTCAATGAGTATATGGGCAACACAAATTGGGCTTGGTTACTTTTTTTTTCTTTTTTTTTGGGAGGAGGGCACAAGAGTTGGAGAGTCAAGCTGTGAAGTATGGGAGGGAAGGGTGATAGGTGTGCATTGTATGAGATAATAATAACTGGATAAGAGCCAGGAAGTCTGTTGTGAACATAGTTTCCCAAAGATGACAGGAAGAACATAACTGGAACAATGGAAATACCAATAGGTGTATTGACATGGAAAGGGGAAAATTTCAAGGTGTCTTATTTCTAGGTAAAGAACTACAGGCAGCTAATGACTGCTCGAGAGAGTGAAATATAATATCATCTCATTTGCATGAGTCCCCTTGTTGATTAATTCCCATATAATCAATAAAAACATTTTTTTGGAAAGATGAAAATTAGAGAGATAGTCTGCCTCAAGAGATACACCTGAAAAAGCCAAGGCAAAAAAACACAAAAACCTTTTTTATATTGGTGAAGATTCAATATGCTGTTACCCCTTATTTGAACTGTTTGGAGATTCCAGTCAGACTACAAATGGCCATGAAGTCAAAAGCTAGTTCTGTGTAACCTTTACTATTAAACAAATAAATATTAAATGACTATTTTGTTCACGGAACTGGTTTAGAGTCTGCTCCAAAACATGAAATACATTATTTGCCCACAGAAGTCTCTTAAAATCTAATGAAGGACAGATCACTTCTGTTTAAAAGATTCCAAATCAAATGAGATTTTAAAAAGCAAAGCCAAAAAGCTGGCAAGTGAGTCGTGTCTGATGCAGTCCCTACTTCCCTTACTAGAGGACCCACATGAAGCCTAAGCTGCCCATCTGGTACATCTTTGTCCTTTTTGATCACTTCCCCCTGGCAGGACTGCCATACCAAGCAATGGGGGAAGAGAACAAACTCAGTCCTGATACAACTCAGTGAGCTAAGGTGGATGGGAAAGGGAGTTCCCCTTTTCTGAGAAGTAGATGAGGAGGAGGGAAGGAAGGGGGGACTGGGAGGGGAGGAGGGATGGGACTACAACCAGGATATAAAGTGAATAAAAAATTAATTAATTTAACAAATGAATCCAAATGCTGTAGGGATTCAGAGGGAACACAAATCAAACACCAACTGCAAATCTAATGGAAAGTTTCATGATGGCAAAAACCCAAGGGAAACTTAGCAACAGATAAGTGTAACTATCATGCCTCATCAATGAAGCCTCCCATTAGAACAAATGGATACCATTAGAAAAACATGGGCTCAATGCAGAGCTCAACAGACTGCGGAGAGCCAAGACCTGATGGATACATCTATATCACTGCTCAGGAGCTGTGTATCAAAGAAAACAAGAGGCCAGAAAGATTGTAAGAACCAGAATACCAAGAAGACTATTATGAAGAGTCTTTCCCAAAGATGACCGCAAAAACATAACTGGAACAATGGAAACACCAGTAGGCGTATTGACATGTAAAGAGGGAATTTCATGGTGTCCGATTTCTAGGCAAAGAACTATAGGCAGCTATTGATGCTAGGAGAGAGTGAATCAGACTCTCCCTTAAATGGTTATCCAGTGAAGAGTGGGCCTTCCTGCAATCATACACACGCAAGTATCAAAAACAGACTCTGAGGTCGTATTTATATACTTGTGCATATAATAGATAGATAGATAGATAGATAGATAGATAGATAGATAGATGGATAGATAGATAGATGGATAGATAGATAGAGATATATAGGTAGATGATAGAGATATAGATATATAGGTAGATGATAGGTAGGTAGATGATAGGAAGGTAGATGATAGATAAAAGATAGATAGATAGATAGATGGATGGATAGATAGGTAGGTAGATGATTGATAGATGATAAATATGCAGATGATAATAAATAAAAAAGAGGCTATTAACTTAAGACTAGGGTTAGGATTTGGAAGGTGTTGGAAGCAGGGTACCTGAGAAAGGTTACAGAGAGAAATGGGGGAGTGATGAAATTCTGTTCCAATTAAAAACATACTTAAAAAGCATTTTAGAGAAAAAAAAAATGGGTGATGTTTCAATAGACCAAGATGGAGAAATGGATGAATCAAAAGGAAAATACAGTGCTATCAAATCAATAAACTTTTTTTTGGCAAAAGGACAGAGTTAGCAAAACTCTACAAAGGATAATTGGCAGATGAGACTGAAATAAAGGTACTTAACAACCTGGTTAAAAGAATCAGACCTCTACTCTTGCCTGATGCGTCTAAAACAAAAAGGGGGAACTGTAGAGAGCTGCGGAATGCTATGCCTTAAAGATGGAGCTGGTTTCCGCCTTCCACCTTCCCGATGGTGAGCGCTCTCTGTCAGGAACAATTCCACATTTGGCTAAGGCTGAGGATCTGGCTTGCTTCCTTGTATGTGGACCTATCTGCATTGCCCCCGTGGCACGCCTGGGTTGGCTACCCAGAGGCTATTTAAGCTGTGGGCTGGCTTTCCCCAGGGTCCGAGGATTGTTCAAGGTTCCTGAATAAACTGCATTGAAAAAAAAAAAAAAGAAGAAAGAAAAGGTTTGATTCTGATTAAGAAAACGAAGAGCTTAGCACAGACCTAAATGTGAGCCCGAACACATCAGTTCCTAATTCCACTATAATTGGAACATCTTTGTAGAGTTTATTAAGTGCAAAACATGGAACAGATACCACACAGGATTTTTTGAGAAATCAAGTCTTCGGGTACAGGGAAACCTCATTGCTTGTACAAAATAGCTCCTTATACAAACTCAGTTCCCCTCAGTCACCGCTAAAGTAAGCCTGCTGGAAAGATGTGAGTATGTAAACGGCTGCCTTTACAGAGCTGTGCTGTACAACACACTGGCACACAGCTGCTCTCTTGCTTCTGGTGTTCTCATGCGGAAACCGGAACACCTCAATCTCTGCTCCACCTCTACCCCTATGCTTCCTGTAGGCAAGACAAATTAGGAAACTGGATGGGAGGGGGGTTGGGGAAGGTAACAGGGGTGGGGAATCAGGTGTGCTGAGAGCAGGGGTGGGGTGGGGTAGGAATGGAAATCAGTGTTGGGGGTGAAGGGGGGAATCTCTGGGACAAGGGAGGCTCCCTGGAGTCTGTGGATGACCCTAGCTGAGACTTCTAGTAGAACGGGGGTGGGGGTGCAGATGGGGGTGGTTAAAGAGCCTGGAGTGGCCACCTCCAGGGATTTCCAGGTGGGATTTCCAGTGGAGGAATGGGGACACCACCCATAAAACCTTAAACCCAGAATTTGTCTTCTATTGTTTCCGAGACTGTCTACCCCAGGGTAGGTGGCCCACGAGCTTCCAGAAAAAGCCATTCCTCTCTCTGCCTGCCCTCAGAGCACCGGGGCCACAGATGTGCACCTCTTTGTTGCTCTTTACATCAGCAGCTTTCCGGTTTGCGTGACAAGCACTTTACCTCTGAGCCGTCTCGATGCCCGGAACAAAATATTCTTGAGTCTTGAAGGCAATTTCAAGAAATAAATTATATTTAAAATTATGCATACAGCCTTCCCTTATCATGTAAATAAAGAATGGGGGAAACTGAGAAACTGAACAGACAAAACCCAAGAGTCTCTTCTTCCTTTCCCCAGGAGTCTGAGGAACAGAGTTCAAAACTAAGAAGTCTGTGGTAAATCACAAGGTTTCTCTGATAAGGATAGGTATACTCAAATCACCCAAAATCCAAAATTACTCTCTTTAATCTTCCATATCGAAAGCATTGAAATGTTCCAATTTTCTCAAAATATCAGGACTCAGAGATGTAAGTCAATAACAGAAAGTCATAATTATCACTTGTCATATTATGGCAGTTAAGTCAAAATCACGCTTCATGAGCACAATAAGTGAGAGTGGTCTATCTCTGCACAGCCATAGCTGTCACACAGAGACAGATGTTTGAGACCCTGCGCCAGCCCATATACAATGCTATTTTAATAAGAGTAGTGTCTATCTTTTAATTTGCTTATGTATTATAAAGCCGAATTACTTTAAATGAATCTAACATGTATCTTTGCTATAGAAATACGGGCGCTTTACATTTCTATTACTTGTTATAAAGAATTTCCTGAATCACATGAAATTTTTAAAAGCGACAATAGATAGATGTTTTGCTATTTTTTTTATTTTCATCTGTACTTTCTCTTCATTTTAATTTAAAGAAGTTAACTGGGTTTAAATTCTCGGAGCTGGGCATGGTGGCTTTAATGCCTTTAATGCCAGCACTTAGGGAGGCAGAGGCAGGCCAATTACTGTGAGTTCAAGGCCAGCCTGGTCTACAAAGCAAGTCCACACAAGGCTATGCAGAGAAACCCTGTCTTGAAAAAACAGAAAAGAAAGACTTTTATAGTTGTCTGAGGAACACTCTCCACCCTTTTGTTTCTGGCATTCTAGATTTTTGTCACGTTTTCTCAGAAGTACCTGAGCTGGAAAATGTGTTGAGCTGTTGGTCCTAGATTAAGGAGAGGTTGTTTGGTGTTTAAAAGTGTCACTACCAGCCTTCTGTGAATCTGCATTGATAATGAGCAATGCCTCACAGCAGAGGCTTATGCGAAGGTCCTCATGCCTTCCAGGGATGCTGCTATTTATAGGATTTATAAACCTGGGTCCCTAAACCCAGGGCGACTGAGGTAACCTGCCTTTGAACCTTTAAGATTTCACATAATTCAAGGCTAAGTGAACGGAAAAGAGAGAGACAGAATTTCCCACGGGCCCAGCGGAAGGGCAAGTTAAAGTCAGATTCGTTTTTCTCATAGAGTCACCGTCACGTTTCTTATGCTCTTGCTTCTTCAGTAGATCGGCCGGTGAGGATGTACACTGCCTAGGGCAAGTGCACTGCCTTATGTCTAATTAATCATGGTTGTTGTTTTGTTTTTTTTTTTTTTCATTTTTTTTATTTTTAAATAATTTATACATTCACTTGTATACTAACTGTAGCCATCTCCCTCTTTCCCTCCTAATCCTTCCCTCCCTCCCTCATCTCCTCCCTGCCCCCTTCCAAGTCCACTGAGAGAGGGTGTCCTCCTCTCCTTCCATCTTGCCTAGCTTATCAGGTATCTTCAGGATGGTTGCAATGTTCTTATCTGTGGCCTGGCAAGGCTGCTCCTCCCTCAGGGGGGAGGGGAAGCTCATGAGTTCAGGTCCGAAACCATTCCTGTCCCCCTTACTAGGGAACCCACTTGGCTACTGAGCTACCATGGGCTATGTCTGAGCAGGGGTTGTAGGTTATTTCCATGCATGGTCCTTGGTTGGGTAAACAGTTTCAGAGAAGACCCCTGTGCCCAGATATATTTGGACCTTGTGGGGCTCCCTGTCCCCTCTAGGTTATACTAATTCCTCCTTCCTTCATATAGGAAATCATGGATTTTATAGGCAAATGGTGGGATCTAGAAAAAAATCATCCTGAGTGAGATATCCCAGGAACAGAAAGAGACACATGGTATATACTCACTTATAGGAGGGTACTATACCTATAAGCTAGGATAAACATACTTAAATATGCACACCTAAAGAAGATAAACAAGAAAGAGGACCAGGGGTAAGATGATCAATCCTCATATAGAAAGACAAAAGGGATGGAGATTAGAAGTAGGAGAAAACAAGTAACAGGACAGGAGCCTACCACAGATGGCACCTGAAAGATTCTACCTAGCAGTGTCAAAGCAGATGCTGAGAACCATAACCAAGCCTTCGGCAGAGTGTAGGGAATCTTATGTCTAATTAAATACAATAAATTTAACCTAGACCTGTAAGATTTCCAAGCTAAATTTCAAGGACCTGGACTTACATCTTTTGTTTAGTTTTATTTATGTTTTCTACCATTCAGCCTTTCTTGGAGCATATAAATGGAATAATCTCCAAATTATCTTCAGCCGTTCATGGAATGAGTATATATCATTAGTTCATTTATTCCAGAAAAATTCCCCATTTTACTTTTGATAAAGTGACATTTTTTAAATTTATTTTCTTATTTTTTATGTTAGTTACAGTTTATTCACTTGTATCCCAGCTGTAGCCCGCTCCCTCATTCCCTCCCAATCCCACATTCCCTCCCTCATCTCCTCCTTGCCCTTCTCTAAGTCCGCTGATGGGGGAGGTCCTCCTCCACTTCCATCTAGCTTATCAGATATCTTCAGGCCTGGCTGTAATGTCCTCCTCTGTGGCCTAGCAAGGCTGCTCCTCCCTTGGTAGGGGAAGGGGGTCAAAGAACAGGCTATTGAGTTCATGTCAGAGACAGTCCCTGTTCCCCCAACTAGGGAACCCACTGGGATATGGAGCTATCCATGCATGGTCCCTGGTAGGAGAAACAGTCCAGAAAATCCTGTCCTCTAGATAAAGTGACATTTAATGTTTGAAAATGTTTATCAGTAGGAAGATATAACTTAATCCATCACATATTGTTGTGAAGAAACACAGAATGCTCTCCAAAAACTCCTGGGAATGTCCAGTTCAAATTTGGAAATCAACATCTGCACTGAGACCTCATTGTTCCAAAATCACCATTAATCTCAAATTCTTCATTATTCCCTACAGATAATCTTTTTTTGTTTTGTTTTGTTTTTACCTTTCAGGAATACCTAAGAGACTCTTTGTCCAAATTGATTATGGGAAAAGATGGATTGTTGACATTAGAAGACCAACTTGCAAAGAGCTCTTTGGTAGTTTGTATGTTCTTCAACTTCAGCAGAAGTTCTGAACTGTATCAAAAGTGAATATTTGCAAGCTAGCATCCTCTTCAGATTTTCTACCCCACACTACTCTGATAATCCAAGCACACAGGCTTACCATCTGCAAAACTGCCTGAAAAAAAAAAAGGCTAGAGGGTGAGGGTAGCATTAAGTCTAGCTTGTGGCAGGAATCTACGACTCTTTGCCACTGTCTGAGTTACACACTGGACACTATGCAGAACTCCACATCGTTCATTTTCTAATAACTATTTTATGAAAACAATATTATTTCCTTCACAAATATATTAAACTTGAGTGCATTAAAGGGCAAACACAACGTGGCAGTAATACTTGTCCAGAAAGCTAAGAGTGATGATGGTGTCATCAATTTTAAGATAGAGCATTTTCTGGTGTGTGTGTGTGTGTGTGTGTGTGTGTATCTGTATGTGAACATAAGGATAGTGTACTTTGAAGCCAGAGGACAACCCCAGGTGTCATCTTAGAAGCAATCTTCAGCATCTCTTGAGGCAGGGATTGCCATTATTCTTGAGTTCCACTTTTGGCTTTGGCTGATTGACTAGTGAGTCCTGGGATGCTACTGTCTCCATTTTCCAGTATTGAGATTACAAGCATGAGCCACAAAGGATGAGATTTTTATGTGGGTTCCAATAATTTCATCCTATCAACTCTTTTTCCCTTTAAAAAAAAAATGCAACTCCCTGTAGTATTTTATCCTTAAATAATTTCAGTCTAAGCGTTTTACAGCATTGTGAAATTATATATTATTGTAGAGACATCTAATAAGAGATCTATGCCCCCTGCCCTTAGGTCCAGCATAGAGAACAACTCTAAATCTCTGGTTATGTTATATTTGTGGCATAAATATATTTTATTACCCTTATCCTCACCAATGCTAAAAACTCAGTTGTTATACACTCATTTCGATCATTGACATTTTGCTTTTTTTTTAATTTTTTATTTAACTTTTATTAATTACACTTTATTCCTTTTGTATTCCCCCATAAGCCCCTCCCTCCTCCCCTCCTGGTCCCACCCTCCCCCCCTTTCTGCATGCATGCCTCTCCCCAAGTCCACTGATAGGGGAGGTCCTCCTCTCCTTCTTTCTGATCTTTTTTTTCTTTTTTTTTTTTTTCTTCTTCTCAATGCAGTTTATTCAGGAACCTTGAACAACCTTCTGACCCTGGGGAAAGCCAGCCCACAGCTTAAAATAGCCTCTGGGTAGCCAACCCCAGCGTGCCATGTGGGCAATGCAGATAGGTCCACATACATGGAAGCAAGCCAGATCCTCAGCCGTAGCCAAATATGGAATTGTTTGTGACAGAGAGCACTCACCATCGGGAAAGTGGAAGGCGGAAACCAGCTCCATCTTTAAGGCGCGGCATTACGCAGCTCTCTACATTTCCCCCTTTTTGTTTTAGACGCATCAGGCAAGAGTAGAGGTCTGATCTCTGATATTAGAAATAAATTGGGACTTTGTACCAATGTTCATTTAGGTGTCATCCACCCAAAGAGCATCAGACCCGTCTCGTACCTTTTTCTCAGAGGCGGGACTTGGGGCATCAACCTGCATGCAATCAGACATGCTCTTCTCTGGGTAGAAAGCGGCTGACCCTGAGTGCAGTGCTTAGCCTCGCATCCTGAGCGTAACATTTTAGCTTTTTATGGTAGCCAACCATGCTTGGGGAGACTGTCCTGCTTCAATGGCTGTAAAGGCCTGAATGATCATGGCTGCATTACTGCCATCTCATTGGCGGCTGTTGGAGCTACCACCGGGGCATTAGCCATGAGTCATACTATGCAGACTGCTCAGACCCTAAATAATCTTTTAGCCAATGTAGCTCATGCTTTAGACATACAAAACGGAATTAATGCTCAACTAAAAAGAGACTTGATGGTGTTCAATCAGAGGATTGACCTCGTGCAGGAGCAAATTGATACCCTATGGCAAATCGCTCAACTTGGCTGTCAATGGAAGTATGCTGGACTTTGTGTCACTAGCATACAATATGAGAATTTTTCCAGTACTGCAAATTTGTCTAAACAATTGTCTAGCTATATTTTAGGTAATTGGACTGAAGAATTCAATACTATGATGGAGCAGCTGAGAGTGGCCATTGTTACGGCAAATTCTACCAGAGTGGACGCAGGACTAGCCACAGGATTATCATCATGGATTGCTGCAGCCATGAATCATCTGAAGGAATGGGCGGGCATGGGAGCGTTAGCAGGCCTTCTGGTGTTGGTCTCCTTGGTTTGCCTGTGGTGTATATGCAAGACATTTTGCTTCTTAATGTCATAAATATGAGTCAAATGGAATTTGAACCCGTGTTGTAAGGGACTGCACATCTAGAAGTAGCTCCTTTAAGTAAGCATTAGCAGATTGTTAGCCAGATTCTCACATGCTTAAGGCTCCACTTTCTTAAAATAAGTTTCTTAGATGATATTGACTGTATCCCAATGATTACACGGCTCAGAGGCAGAGGTCCTGATGTATACACCTCTCCAGCACAGAGCCTACACACACAGAAAGACTTTTACAATCTGACAGAACTGACTTTTCCTTCTCCACTCTGCTTAAACTGAAACAAAGACCAAAGGCTGATAGTTCACCCATTATGATAGTATCTCTCTCTCTCTTTTTTTTTAACAGAAAATAACTTGTCTCTTAGCAGTAAAGAATAAAGTGACAGAAGACAAATGAGATTCTAAATTTAAATCAGGCATTTTGTTGCTAAAGCAACCAGAATTTACAATTACATAATGCAGATAATCACCTATCATAAGAACACAAGCAAATACATGCTGGAAATGAACTGGTCTTAGAAATTACAATATTGAAATAAATGAGAAATGACAGCTTACAACTCAGTGAAGGGTACAATACCATGCTAAACTAATAATGTGTTTTGATTTATCTTCATAAAATTAAACATGTTTTTTAGACAGAAATGAATATAAAACATTGGGGACCCCAAAAAGAACCATAGATGATTATTTAAAATCAACCACACTTTTATCAAAAAGCAAAAGTTGCTATGGTAACAGCAAGCTCTAATGTCAATAAAGTTGACCCTAGTCTTCATTTTATGTAAAAGTACAGTCATGTAAAACACAATAGCTTGATCAAATCACAGAAATATGTTCCTGTATGTATATTATGTTAGCATTATAAAGATACAAATGATTAGCAATATTTTCAAGTAAAATTCACCTAAAATATATTAAAACTCTACTATGTGGGAGTTGATTTTTCTTTTATTTTTTTTGGGGGGAGGGTTGGTTTTATAGTCAGTTGATTGTTATATTTTTGTTTCAGATTATTTATAGTATCTTTATTTCTTCTAATTAAAATCTTCTAATTTCCTTTTATATTTTAATATTACATTTTATGGATAAACAAGTTTCAGGTTTGGAAAAAGCCCACTGTGGATCATACATTTTTCGTTTGTTATAGTCCTGTCAAATTGTGCAAAATGAAGGGTATTCATTTTAACGACTTCAAAATATTAGTACCTTTGCTGAGGGATGTGACATGGCAGAGAGCAATTCTAAAATTTTTAAGTTGAAAAGAAAGCTTTGTTACTAGGCAGATGGCTTAGAAAAGTTCTTGCCTTGTACCTGAGTTTGGATCTTCAGAATTCTCATGATTAAAGCACCCACCTGTAATTCCAGTGACGCTGTGGCAAGATGAAAGGCAGAGATAAGAGATACCCCAGAAATCCTGGATCAGATAACCTGACACTACAGTGGTAAGCAAAGTCAAAGGCAAGAACTGACACATAGTTGTGCTTTGATCTCCATTAGTGTACCATGGTACTTGTAATCCCAGCCCCTCAAAATACAAATACACTCATACACACATTTTACACACACACACACACATTCGCGCACACACACAGAGAGAGAGGAATTAGAGTCAAATCTATATCAAGGGAGCATTTGGTATCAGCTGTAAAATACCTATCGTTTTTAGGGCACAAATCAATCCTGATATTGTGGGACATTTATTGTTCTCTGTTGCATCCTGCTTCATTCGCACTATTAAAAACCCATCATACATTGGTGATAACACAGTAAAAGCTGCTACTATGTAATTTCTTATAAATATTGTGAGGTTTCCAATGGGAGAAAACCAATCCCTGACACTATTAGTGTTACTCTGCTGTGCTTATAGACAGGAGCCTAGCATAACTCCTCTGAGAGGCTCCACCCAGTAGCTGATAGAAACAGATGCTGAGGCCCACAGACAAAGATTAGTCAGAGCTTGGGGAGTCACATGAAAGAGTTGGTGGAATGATAGAGGGAGCTGGAGGGGTCAAGGACTCCACAGGAAAACCCATAGCATCAAATAACCTGGGCTCATGGTGGCTCACAGAGACTGGATCACCAACCAAAGAACATGTATGGACTGGTCCTAGGCCCCCTACACATATGTAACAGATGCAGGACTGACTCTTCATGTGGCTCCCCCAACAACTGAAGCAGGGGCCCTCTCTGACTATGGTGTCTCCCTTTGGATCCTATTCCCCTAACTGGGCCTTGTGTATTCTCAGTGGGAGTGAATGAGCCTAGTTCTGTAGTGGCTTAATGTGCCAGGGCAGTACTCATGGAGGACCGACCCTTCTCTGGGGAGAAGGGAAGTAGAGAATGGGGGTAGGAGTATGCACGGGAGGGGAACTAAAAGGAGAGGGAGGCTGCAATCAGGATGTAAAGTGAATAAATAAATAAGTTTAAAATAAAACAAAAAAAGGAAAATTGAAACATATCATGCAAACCCAAGAAAGAATAACAAACAGTAATTTATCTTTTTTTCTCTTCCTTGTTGAGGAACAACTTAAGCCAATAAACTGGGCTAAACAAAATAGATGCAGATACCTGCACCCGGAGAAGAAAAAGGGATAAGACTGAGTGAGCCCCATATTTCAGGCCACATGCGCAAGTGGAGAAGATACTTAGGATGTGGCTTTAAAGATAGAGTATAAGTGCAGAACAGGCCCGGAAGGATGCTGCCAAGGAAGGCTGCCCAGCACCAGGTCTTCAAGCTTGGGAAAGAGAATGTCTTTTTGGCAATGTGACTAAACCTGAAGAGTCAGAGATAACTGACCATGCTGACTGTGATGGCTCCACGCACGGCACATCAGCATGTGGGCTAGGAGGTTGGGCCTGGAATGAGAGCATATGTTCATGGAAATGGGTAATAGACTGCTTCTAAAACAGAAGATCAATAAAGCATATTCATGCCTATGATACGTCACATGAAAGCTTGTCAGAATGACTATACAAAGAAAGAGGGCCATGCTTTGATTTGATAAAGAGTGGACAGTTATGGGTTAGCTTTGACAGTAATGTCAAAGGGGTGTTAGACTTGGGGAGTTCAGCAAGCTCCATTAAGATTCATTTCACTATCTCAGTGTTTTCAGAGCTAATATGTTATTCTTTCCTGAGTAAGGTGTCTCTAAATGCAGTTTTATATCCCATTTAAAATAAAAATGGAAGAATGACCTTTTTGCCTCTGCTGCTTTTTCAAATGTCAGAGGGCTATTGAGGTAGTATGGAATGAAATAAATAAGTATTTTGCATATGTATGGAGAACAACATATATCATTCCAAATTTGCTTCATTGTCCTAAGGTTACTTTAAACAGATTATTTTGAGGATCAGCAGTTTCAGAAGCTCCAAAGGCTGGAAGCAGTTGTGCTTGTGTAATGGATATCCAGCACCATAAGGGATCCTCCATTTTTAAGGCCTTCTCTCTGTGCCAGGAACAGAAAGATGATTCTAAATCTCTAGAGGCTCTGACTGATGGACAAGCATCTGCAGAACTCACCTTGCACTTGTTTGCTCTGCTTGCCTAGGTTTTTCCACACTCTTCTCTCCCTGATTACAGTGTGCAGAGTGGTATTTAAGACTGAATGCAAAGCCATGTTTGAGGTTTTCTCATTTTTCTGGTCACCTCCCATGTACATAAGAGGTATTCATGTTAAATTTCAAACAGCATTCATGTTGTTCATGGTTATCTTGTCATTCTGCCTTTTGTTATAAAGCTCTGTCCCAGCTAAGAACTTTGTAATGTAGGGAAGAAACATGTCTGCACACATTTATGGATTTGAGTGTGCTGATTTTTCTCCATTTCCCTCTGTAAACAGCAGACTTCAAAAGCAATAAGCTTCTTGGTATTTAAATGCCATTTGTACTATGAGACTTAAGACTCCTCCAACAAGAAATAAAGAAGGCTTATCTTGAAACTATGGTACAGAAAGACTGAAAGTTGAAATATACTATCATCTTGTACCTGAAAGTAGGAAAACTTTCCAAAAATATTACATGTGAATGTTAATGAGATAGAAGAAAAAAAGAAAGCTCAACTTGATATAGCTCACATTAGCAAACTAAAGACAGTTTTGAACTTCAAAATGAACAATGATAAGAGCAGATGGTCAAGTACTGGAAAGAAAAGGAAATTGTTTACCCAGTAAATAAGTGGGTTGACAGCTTAATGCAAACCAGGATATGTACATACCTCCCCAGAAATTATATATCCATTAAAATATTTATGCATTTATGTTCTTTGTTTTCATTATTTTTTAGAAGAGAATCCTGGCAAACAACAATGCAATCAGATAATCCAGGTGAGCAGCAGCAGCAATGGACAAATTGAAACTGTGCACTTCAGTGGGAGGCAGCAGAACACATGGTCACTGCTATAGCTGCCAGAATTAATCAGTTGCATATGATTGTGAGGGAATATGCAGACAAGAACTTCAGGGCATTCTACACAAAACTGACAGTGTACTTCAGCAATGTAATGTCCTATGAACCAAAGAAAAGCTAAGGTAAAGAATGGTTCTAAGAACAAATTAGTAACTTCAAAGCAAGATTCTAGATTTCATCATTTTCTTATAAATGATACTACTGGTAACAGCTCATACACCTTTGAACAAGGACCTAGAATTAACTATTATGAATTACATATCATTCATCATGTATCTGTGCTGATATTTTGAATCTGGTGGATGTGTTGCTATGTTGTAGGAAATACCAAAGTACAGAGAGAGGCAAGGCATCATTTCAAAGGCAGTTTCAAATATTTGGAAAACAAAGGTGGGTTTTATACTGTACATATAACTTTTCATAAAATTGGAGATGATTTTTAAAATATGAATGAAAATTGTACTTGAAATGAAATTGCAAACTGAAAAAGAAGCTTTACTACAGTCTCTGTAATTAGTCTTTTCTCCACCCAAACTCCATCAACAAAATCACAACATCACAGAAAAATCACACTGTGGCTTCATGAAGAGTAATAGTCTTGATGCTGCTGAGAAATTTAGCTGTCCCAATTCTCTTTACCTTTATTTTTGATGTTATAAACCATAAAATGTTATTTTCACATTGTTGCCTCTAGCTCTTTGAAAAAAAAATTAAGAAAAAAGAAAAAACAAAATGCTGCAACAAGATTTGGAGAATGCTGTGTTTTTATTGTTGATGTTGCAAATGGAAGTTCAGTATAATTTGCCTTTCTGTACTTTACATTTGGACAAACTTCCTTGGAGAGACACATTATGTTAAGAACAAAATACTTACACACAACCTTCAGTTTTCATAACATCAAGATAACCACCTTTAAAGAGCCTGATTTACATCTCTGAAAATTGAAAATGATATATCAAAGGCTTTTAAAAGTCAAGATAATAAGAATTATATGCAATTCAAAAGTTGCACCAATGGAGCTGGAGAGATGGCTCAGAGTTTAAGAGCACTGGCTGCTCTTCCAAAGGTCCTGAGTTCAATTCCCACAACCACATGGTGGTTCACAACCATCTCTAATGAGATCTGGTACCCTCTTCTGGTGTGCAGGTGTACATGCAGGCAGAGTATTGAGTATTGATAATAAATAAATAAATCTCAAAAAATAATAAATAAAAATAAATAAATAAATCTCAAAAAAAAAAGTTGCACCAAGACCAGTTTCTTAAAACCAGTGCAATGGAATCATAAAACCCATCTTATAAATCAGATTATGTTGTATTATTTCTCACTATAAATCCGGGCATTTTTATGCCACATATTTGATATTCCATTGCTGCCACATTATGCTTTTGTAACACTCAATAATCATAAATAATAATTTGGACATTAAAATACGCATTTTCTCACAATATAGGTTTGATTTAATGAAACTGAAAAGTTTTGTGCACTTTGCTAAACTTTTATAGGTTTGTTTCTGAGGGGAAATGTTCTCATTCAAATGCACATTTTCTTTATGCTTAGCAGTTGACAACTAACCAGGAGTTCCTTATCCACAGAAATTACACATGAAAATATCTCAGTAAACCAAAGCATATCAATTCAACTCAATGTGCGGGAAATAAAAAGTGCTCTGCCCACTCTCTCTCTCTCTCTTCCAATAGAGGCAATATTGTTGCGGGCTGGGAAGCAGTACCGCAGTGACTGTGGAGCCAGTGACAGGCTGTATGTTGCAGATGCCCAAACATCAGCATCTCTGTTTCCAAGGGAAGAGGAGATCCCACAAGTGCCAGAAGTGAGTGGTTCCATCCTTTGGCAACCTGGCTATTCCACCATCCCTAGGAAAACTCGAAGGTTCTAGGGGTGCATGGTTCCAGCCTCTGGCCACCTGACTCCTGGGATCCAGGGAAACAGCCTCAGGCTTGGTCACGGTCCACAGCTCTACCCACCTCCCTGAGGCGGCTCGAGAGACCTCAGGAGCATACAGAATCTTGCCCCAAGATGCCAGCGCCCAGCGCACACTATGTGTGGGAAGCATGGGCTTAGAGACTATGGAGAGAGAGAACAAGCAACAGGGCTGCTGAATTTGGGAGGTCCTCCAGCAGAGGAGGGCTCCTGGGATCCTGAGGAGACCTGCCAGTTCTCAGGATCATACAGGCTTGACACCCCGACTCTAATCCCTTGCCAGTGGATCTAACAGGGACACAACCACCTTAGGGCCATTCCCTGAGATCCAATAGTCAGACCACAAACATACCCACTATACTGAGGAGGGCTGCTCCAGGAATATCCAGTCTTCTGCTCAGGGCTCTTCCTACACCCCCAAGAAATCCAGTGGGTACCAGGAACAACTAGGCAATACAAGAGACAGCCAGATAACTAAAGGCCATCCAGTGTAAGAGCACAATCAACAAAAGCCAGGGCAATATGGCACCACCAGAACTCAAGTTATGCCAATGCAAGCAGCTGTGGATACCCTAAATAACTGAAACAAAAGAAAATAATGTTATTTCTTATAAAGATGACAGAGACCTTTAAAGAGGAAACAAATAAACCCCTTACAGAAATGCAGAAAAATACAATCAAACAGATGGAGAAGCCGTAAGTCACTTAAAGAAATACAGAAAAATACAGACAGGTGAACAAAATGAATAAAACAGTTCAAGACCTCAAAATGGAAATAGAAACAATAAAGAAAAACCTCAAACTGGGGAAATTCTGGAGATGGAAAACTGAGGGGAAAAAAACAGAAACTATGGAGTTAAGAATCACCGACAAAATAGAAGATATGGTGTAAAGAATCAGTTTGATCACCTTCACCTGAGGAGGGAGCAATCTTACCAGGCCATAGAGGAAGACAAAGAAGCCAGTCCTGATGGTCAGATGGAAGGGAAGGAGAACCTCCCCTATCAGTGGACTGAGGGAGAGGCATAGAGGAAGAAGAAGGAAGATGGGATTGGGAGAGCATAAGGGAGAGGGTTACAG
The DNA here is from genome assembly GCF_030254825.1 of Meriones unguiculatus. Classification (NCBI taxonomy): domain Eukaryota; kingdom Metazoa; phylum Chordata; class Mammalia; order Rodentia; family Muridae; genus Meriones; species Meriones unguiculatus. The sequence goes on along the minus strand of NC_083350.1, from coordinate 174,908,736 downwards.
CTGGGATACAAAGTGAATAAACTGTAATTAATAAAAATAAAGTAAAAAAATGAAAAATATAAATGTTACAATTAAAGTATTAAAGTATAAATAACAGAAATAAAAGAATCTCAGTTGTAGGAAATACAATGGAAGAAATTGATGACTCCATCAAAGAAAATGTTATCTCTAAAAAATTCCTGACACAAAACCATCCAAGAAATCAAGGACACCATAAAAAGATGAAACATAAGAATAATAAGAATAGAAGAAAGAGAAGATTCCTGGCTCCAAGGCCCAGAAAAAATTTTCAACAAAATCATAGCAGAAAATTTCCACAATGTCAGGAAAGCAATGCCTACAAACATCCAAGATGCCTACAGAATACCAAATAGATTAGACCAGAAAAGCAAATCCTCTTGCCACATAATAATCAAAATGCTAAATGTACAGAACAAAGAAAAACGTTGCAAGGGGAAAAGGCCAAGTAACATATAAGGGCAAACCTGTCAGAACCACACTGGCTTCTCAACAGACACTCTAAAAGCCAAAAGACACTGACCACAGGTGTCAGCCCAGACTACTATACCCAACAAAACTTTCAGCACCTTAAATGGAAAAAGTAGCATATTCCAGTACAAAACCAAATTTAAACTATATCTATGCAACAACCTAGCCCTACAGAAGATACTAGAAGAAAAACTCCAATGGAAGGAAATAAATTACATCCAAGAAAACATTGGAAATAAATAACTTCACTACAGCAAAACCAAGAGAGAGAGAGAGAGAGAGAGAGAGAGAGAGAGAGAGAGAGAGAGAGAGGAACAGGAACTAGAAATCATTGGTCTTTAATATCTCTCAAAATCAACAGACTTAATTCCTCAATAAAAAGACACAGGCTATCAGAATAGATGCATAAACAGGACTAATCATACTTCTGCATACAACAAACACACCTCAGCAACAAAGATAGACATTACCTCATAGAAAAGGGAACAAAAGGTTTTCCAAGCAAACAGACCTAAGAAGCAAATAGGAGCAGCCATTCTAATATCTAACAAAATAAACTTTCAATCAAAATTAGTCAAAAGAGATGAGCAAGGCCACTTCATAGACATCAAAGGAAAAATCTACCAAGATGACATCTCAATTCTGAAAAAAAAACTGAAGATCATATCAGAAGATGGAAAGATCTCCCATGCTCATAGATTGGCAGGATTAACAGAGTGAAATTGCCAAAAACAATCTACAGATTCAATGCAATTCCCACCAAAATATCAACACAATTCTTTACAGAACTTGAAAGAACAATTCTCAATTTTATATGGAAAAACAAAAAACCCAGATTTGCTAAAACAATCCTGTACAACAACAGATCTTCTGGAGGTATCTCCATCCCTGATCTCAACCTCTACTACAGAGCAATAATAATAAAATACCAACATAATTCTTTACAAAACTTGAAATGCAACTCACAACTTCATATGGAAAAATTAAAGACCCACAATAGCTAAAATCAGTTCTGTACAATAAAACAACTTTTGGAGCTATCACTATCCCTTATTTTCAGCAATACTACAGAGAAATAATAATAAGAACTGCATAATATTGGCATAAAAACAGATTGTTTCATCAATGGAATTGAATCAAAGACCCAAAAATAAAGCCAACACCTATAGATACCTGATTTTTCACAAAGAAGCCAAAATCATACAATGGAAAAAATAAGGCATTTTTCCATAAATGATGCTTATCTAACTGGATGTCTGCATGCAAAATAATGAAAATATATCCATACTTATCGTCTTGCACAAAACTCAAGTCCAAGTGGATTAAAGGCCTCAACATAAAACCAGATACACTTAATCTATTAGAAGAGAAATTGTGAAAAAGCCTCAACCTCATTGGTATAGGAAACAACTTTATGAACAGAACACCAACAGCTCAGGCACTAAAATCAACAATTAATAAATGGGACTTTATGAAACTGAAAACATTATATAAGGCAAAGGTTACTGTCAATATACCAAAACAACAGCCTACAGATTAGGAAAAGATCTTCGCCAACCCTACATTTGATAGAGGGCTAAAATCCAAAACATATAAGAACTCAAGAAATTAAACACCAAGAAACCAAAAAATCCAATTTAAAAATGTGTTGCAAAGCTGAACAGAAAATTCTCAATAGAGGAATCCGTAATGGCTGAAAAACACTGAAAGAAATGTTTAACATTCTAGGTTATCTGCATGCCTGGTACTAGGTTGGAGTATCAGTCTCAGAAAAGACCCCTGGGCCCAGATTTCTTGGTTCTGTTACCCTCCTTGTGGAGCTCTTGTTCCCTCCAGGTCATTCTATCTCCCCCTTCTTTCATAAGATTTCCTGCACTCTGCTCAGAGTTTGGCTATCAGCCTCAGCATCTGCTTTGATACCCTGTTGGGTAGAGTCTTTCAGAAGCCCTCTGTAGTAGGCTCCTGTCCCGTTCCCTGTTTTCTTCCACTTCCAATGTCTGTCCTGTTTGCCTTTCTAAATGAGGATTGAACGTCTTACCCATGGTCCCTCTTCTTGCTTAGGTTCTTTAGGTGCACAGATTTTAGTATGTTTATCCTATATTATATGGCTAATATCCACTTACAAGTGAGTTTACACCATGTGTGTCTTTCTACTTCTGGGATACCTCACTCAAGATGATCTTTTCTAGTTCTCACCATTTGCCTGCAAATTTTGTGATTTTAATTGCTGAGTAGTATAAAATTGTGTAAATATCACAATTTCTGTATCCATTTTTCTGTTGAGGGATGTCTGTGTTGTTTCCAGGTTCTGGCTATCACAAATAAAGCTGCTACGAACATGGTTGAGTAAATGTCCTTGTTGTATACTTGAGCGAATTTTGGATATATGTCTAGGAGTGGTATGGTTGGATCTTAAGAAAGCACTCTGCCTAATTGTCTGAGAACAGGGACTGTCCTTGACATGAATTCAGTGGCTGGCTCTTTCATCACCTACTCCTAAGAGGAGAGCAGCCTTGCCAGGCCCCAGAGGAAAACAATGCAGCCAGTCCTGATGAGACCTGATAGGATAGGGTCAGGTGGAAGGGGAGGAGGACCTCCCTATCAATGGACTTGGAGAGAGGCAGGGAGGAGATGAGGGAAGGATGCTAGGATTGAGAGGGAATGAGGGACAGGGCTACAGCTGGAATACAAATGAATAAACTGTAATTAATATTAAAAAATAAAAATTTTTATTTTTTAACTTTTTATTATTTAACTTTCTTACTCATCAGGAAAATGCAAATCAAAACGACTCTGGGATTCTATCTTACACCCATTAGAATGGCTGAGATCAAAAAATCAAGTGACAGCACAGGCTAGAGAGGATGTACAGAAAGGGGAACCTTCCTCCATTGCTGGTGGGAGTACAAACTTGCACAACTACTAGTATATCAATCTGGTGCTTTCTCAAAATGTTGGAAATTGTACTACCTCAAGACCCAGCTATACCACCTCTGGGCATAGATCCCAAAGATGCTCAACCATACCACAAGGACATTTGCTCAACTATGTTCACAGCAGCTTTTTTCATGATAGACAGAAACTGGAAACAATGTAGCTGTCCCTTAACCAAAATAATGGATAAAGAAAATATGGTACATTTACACCGTGAAATACTACTCAGCTGTTAAAAACAAGGAAATCATGATATTTGCAGGCAAATGGTTGGAACTAGAAAGGAACATCCCGAGTCAGGTAACCAAGACCCAGAAATATACACATGGTATATACTCACTTATAGGCAGATATTACCCATATAAACAGGAAAAACACACTAAAATCTACAGACCTAAAGAAGGTAAACAACAAGGAAGACTCTAGGGAAGATGCTTAATTCTCATTTAGAAGGCAAACAGGATAGAGAAGAGGCAGAAGAGAGGGAACAGGATGGGAGCCTACCATAGATGTCCTCTGAAAGACTCTGACCAGCAGGGGATTGAAGCAGATGCAAAGACTCAAAGCCAAACTTTGGTCAGAATACAGAGAGTCTTATGGAAGAAGAGGGGATGGCGTGTAGAAGGACCCAGAGGGAACAGGGAGCTCCACAAGGAGGCTCAAAAAAAAAAAAGTCAAAAATTCTGGGCCCAAGGGGGCCAGCAGAAACTGATGCATCAACCAAGGACCATAGAAGGACTTGACCTAGACCCCTGCTCAGATGTAGCCCATAGGCAGCTCAGTGTGTAAGGGGAGCAGGGGCTGTTTCTGACATGAACTTTGTTGCCTGCTCTTTGATCATTTCCCCCTGGATAGGTGACCTCGCCAGTCCACAGAAGAGGGTCCAGGCAGTCCAGATGAGTCTTGATAGGCTAGAGTCAGAGAGTAGGGGAGAAGGACTCTTCCTTTCAGTGGACTAAGGGAGGATGGCAGAAGTGAAGGAAGGAGCATGGGGAGAAGGCTTGGAAAGAAAAGGGAAACCAAGGGTAAGGGCATCTCTGAGACAATCTGTAGACCTGTGACAGGGTAGGCCACAGGGAGGATATGGGGAATTCTTTAGCTGAGCCTCCTACAAGCAGGGTACATGGAGACTGTACATGGAGGCATACTTCTAGCCAGGCAAGACTTGTAGTTGTGGGAGGGGAACAGAAATATATTTACAAAACCTTAGACCCAAAATTTACCCTGCCTACAAGATGTGCAGAGATAAAGATAGAGCAGAGACTGAGGGAATGTCCAACCAATGCCTGGCCCAACCTGAGACCCACCCCAAGGGAAATAGCCAACCACTGACACCATTAATGATATTCTGCTATGTTTAGAGACAGGAGCCTAACTTAGCTGATCAAATAAGATGCTAAGATTCACAGCCAAGCATTAGGCAAAGCTCAGGAGTACTGTAGAAGAATGTGTGTGTTGGGGTGGGGGTTGGGGAAAAGGACAGGTAAAAGGACTCAGAAGGAACAAGAATACCACAAGAAGACCAACAGAGTCAACTAACCTAGACTCATGCAGACTTACAGATATGGAAGCACCAACCAAAGAGCATGCATAGACTGGACATAGGCTTCCTACACAGACATAAGTGATGGGCTCTTTGATCTTTATGTGGGTCCCCAAGTAAATTGAGCGGATGCTATCTATGATATGAACTCTGTTGCCTGCTTTTGATCAGTTTTCCCTTGCCTGATTTCCCTTGCCTGGCTTCAGTGGATGCAGATGAGCTTAGTCCTGATTCTTCTTGATGTTCTGGGGTGGGCTGGGGACAGGGCAAGGGAACTCAACGTTTTCTGGGAAGTGGAGGTGGCTGGGAGAAGAGGGTAGGAGAAATGGACCAGGAAGAGAGGAGGGAGAGGACCACAATCAGTATGTAAAGTGAATATACAAATTTAAAAAAATAATAAAAATTGATGAGGCACAGAGCAAAGAAATAAACACAACATATAAATATGCAATTAAATAAAAAGAGAGAACTTTATTCTTTTTCTATAAGTAATTTTGAAAACATGTTAATTAGTTTGAGATGTTTCAACTTTTTATTATATAATCTCATTTGGATAGTAAGAAAATACAATTTTCTCTTAAATAGGCAAGTGTTAATTTTGCAGTAGGATGTGTTGTGTTTGTGTATGTGTGTGTATGTGTGTGTGTGTGTGTTTCTGGTAGTGGCCAGAGGAAAGGGTAATTATTCAAATAGAATAGTTCAAGAATTATTTTGTAAAAAAAAAAAAAAAAAAAAAAAACAAGAAGAATTATTTTGTTTGTTTGCATGCCAAGCTTTCTCCTTGATCCATGATCTGATTTGGATAATTCATTTATATATTACATTTCTTAATTAGTGGGGACTTTTACCTATTAAGAAGAAAGAATCAAGCAAGGACTTGAGAGTAAAGGAATAAGTGAAATCAAAAGTTGGAAAGCAGCACAGAGCCCTGCTCAGACAGCTGCCTTCTCAGTGAGCTGAGATTAACACAAACGTAGAATCGCCTCTTGCCAACTTCATTTGGAGAGCCCAGCCACCCATGTGTGAGAGAGTAAATTTGAAAGTCCAGATAATACATGAGATACTTGGAAAGGCCGGCCAAAGCTTTCAGTTAGCTTTCAAATTTATTTCCTCACACATGGATGACCATTCAGTTCAAACGAAAGCAGAGAAGCACAACTTATCTACAAATATGTCCAAAAAATGTTTGGTTTGGTTTCAGGAAATATCGGATGTTGTCTATTTTTCTCTTTTCCTCCTCATGAATTGTTTGGCAAGCTTAAGAGAGTGCTGTTCTCTGAACCTTAAAGCAGCAGTTAGATAGCAGATCATCAAGTAGTGAACTCCCATGGGAAAGTATAAGATAAGAATCTAAATTTTTCAGAGTTGGCATAAAAGAGCAATATATACCCACAGATTGCAAAGGAACCTATAGTAACTTTTCTGCTTGAGAGCACATCCAGGGCCTCACACATCTCCTCCCTGCCCCTAAGTCCACTGATAGGGGAGGGCCTCCTCCCCTTCCATCTGACCGTAGTTTATCAGGTTTCATCAGACTGGCTGCACTGTCCTCCTCTGTGGCCTGGTAAGGCTGCTCCTCCCTCAAGGGGTAGAGAAAGGAGGTCACAGAGCCAGCCACTGAGTTCATGTCAGAGACAGTCCCTGTTCCCCTTACTAGGACACCTACTTGGATACTGAGCTGCATGGGCTACATCTGAGCAGGGGTTCTAGGTTATATCCATGTATGGTACTTGGCTGGAGAATCAGTCTCAGAAAAGACCCCTGTGCCCAGCAATATTTGGTCCTTGTGGAGCTCCTGTCCTCTCCAGGTCTTACAAACTCCTCCTTCTTTCATATGATTCCCTGCACTCTTCCCCAGGTTTGGTTATGAGTCTCAGCATCTGCTTTGATACACTGTTAGGTAGATTCTTTCAGAGGCCCTCAGTGGTAGGTTCCTGTCCTGTTTCTTGTTTTCTCCTACTTCCAATGTCCATTCTATTTGTCTTTCTAAGTGAGGGTTAATCGTCTTACCTAGGGTCCTCTTTCTTTTTTAGCTTCTTTAGGTGTACTGATTTTAGTTGTTTATCCTATCTTGTAGGTCTAGTATTCACTTATGAGTGAGTATACACCGTGTGTATCTTTCTGCTTCTGGGACACCTCCCTCAGGATGATTTCTTCTAGATCCCACCATTTGCCTGCAAATTTCATGATTTCTTTGTTTTTAATTGCTGAGTAGTGTTCCATTGTGTAAATGTACCACAATTTTTGCACCTATTCCTCAATTGAGGGACATCTGGGTTGTTTCCAGGTTCTGAATATTATCAATAAATTTGCTACGAACATTGTTGAGTAAATGTCCTTGTTGTGTACTTGAGCATCTTTTGGATATATGCCTAGAAGTGGTATAACTGGATCTTGAGGAAACACTATTCCTAATTGTCTGAGAAAGCACCAGATTGATTTACAAAGTGGTTGTACAAGTATACATTCCCACCAGAAATGGAGGAGGGTTCCCCTTTCTCCACATCCTATCCAGCATGTGTTGTTACTTGAGTTTTTGATCTTAGCAATTCTGATGGGTGAAAGGTGAAATCTGAGAGTCGTTTTGATTTGCATCTCCCTAATGGTTAAGGATATTGAGCATTTCTTTAAGTGTTTCTCTGCCGTTTGATATTCCTCTACAAAGAATTTTCTATTTAGTTCCATGTCCTATTTTTTAATTGGATTGCTTGATTTGTTGCTTTTTAACTCTTTAGTTCTATATATTTTCTGGATATCAGCTGTCTGTCAAATATAGGGTTGGTGAAGATCCTTTTCCCATCTGTAGGCTGTATTTTTGTTCTGACGACAGTGGCATTTGCTTTACAAAAGCTTTTCAGTTTCATGAGGTCCCATTTATAGATTGTTGATCTTAGAGCCTGTGCTGTTGGTGTTCTGTTCAGGAAGTTGTCTCCTGTGCCAATGAGTTCAAGGCTCTTCCCCACTTTTTCTTCTAATTGATTTAGTGTGACTGGTTTTATGTTGAGGTCTTTGATCCACTTGGAGTTTAGTTTTGTGCAGGGTGATAAATAAGGATTCATTTTTATTTCTGCATGTAGTCATCCACTTGGACCAGTACCGTTTGTTAAAGATGCTGTTTTGTTTTGTTTTGTTTTGTTTTGTTTTGTTTTGTTTTGTTTTTTTCCATTGAATGTGTTTGGCTTCTTTGTCAAAAATCAAGTATCCATAGCTGTGTGCGTTTTTTTCTGGGTCTTCTCTTCAGTTCCATTGATCCACCATTCTGTTTCTATGCCAAAACCATGCCGTTTGTATTACTATTGCTCTGTAGTAGAGCTTGAGATCAGGGATGGAGATACCTCCAGAAGAACTTTTATCGTATAGGATTGTTTTAGCAATTCTGAGTTTCTTGTTACTCTATATGAAGTTGAGAATATTTCTTTCAAGGTCTGTAAAGAATTGTGTTGGCATTTTGATGGGAATTGCATTGAATCTGTAGATTGCTTTTGGCAGAATGGCCATTTTCACTATGTTAATCCTACCGATCCATGAGTACAGGAGATCTTTCCATCTTCTGATATCTTCTTCAATTTCCTTCTTCAGAGACTTGAAGGTTTTTCAGACAGGTCTTTCACTTGCTTGGTTAGATTCACACCAAGGTACTTTACGTTTTTGGTGGCTATCGTGAGGTGTGTTGTTTCCTTAATTTCTTTTTCAGCCCTTTTGTCTTTGGTATACAGGAGGGCTTCTAATTTTTTTGAGTTAATTTTATATCCTGCCACTTTGCTGAAGGTGTTTATCAGCTGAAGGAGTTCTCTGCTTGAATTTTTGGGGTCACTTATGTATACTATCATATCATCTGCAAATATTGATACTTTGACTTCTTCCTTTCTGATTTGTATCTCCTTAATCTCCTCTAGTTGTCTTATTGCTCTAGCTAGGACTTCAAGTACTATGTTGAAGAGATATGGAGAGAGTGGACAGCCTTGCCTTGTCCCTGGTTTCAGTGGGATTGATTTAAGTTTCTCTCCATTGAGTTTGATGTTGGCTATAGGATTGCTGTATATTGCCTTTACCATATTTAAGTATGTGCCTTGTGTCCCTGATCTCTCCAAGACTTTGCACATGAATGGGTGTTGGATTTTGTCAAATGCTTTTTCAGCATCTAAGGAGATTTTCATGTGGTTTTTCTCATTCAGTTTGTTTACATAGTGGATTACATTGATGGATTTTTGAATATTGAACCATCCTTGCATGCCTGGGATGAAGCCTAGTTGGTCATGGTGAATGATATCTTTTATGTGTTCTTGGATTCGGTTTGCAAGTATTTTATTGAGTATTTTTACATCAATGTTCATAAGACAGATAGGTCTGAAGTTTTCTTTTTTTGCTGGGTCTTTGGGTGGTTTAGGTATCAGGGTGACTGTAGCTTCATAGAATGAGTTTGGTAGTATTCCTTCTGTTTCTATTTTGTGGAATAGTTTGAAGAGAATTGGAGTTAGCACTTCTCTGAAGGTCTGGTAGAACCCTGTGCTGAAACCATCTGGACCTGGGCTTTTTTTAGAAGGGAGACTTTTGATAACTGCTTCTATTTCCTTGGGGAATATGGGACTATTCAATCTTTCTACCTGATCTTGATTAAGTTTTGATAAGTGGAATCTATCAAGAAAATTGTCCATTTCATTTAGATTTTCAAATTTTGTGGTGTATAGGCTTTTGTAGTAAGACCTAATGATTGTTTGAATTTCCTCAGTGTCTGTAGTTATGTCCCCCTTTTCATTTCTGATTTTGCTAATTTGAACAGTTTCTCTCTGCCCTTTAGTTAGATTGGCTAAAGGCTTGTCTATCTTGTTGATTTTCTCAAAAAACCAGCTCTTGGTTTCATTGATTCATTGAATAGTTTTATTTGTTTCTAACTTATTGATTTCTACCCTGAGCTTGAATATTTCCAGCCATCTACTCTTCTTAGGTGTGTCTGTTTCTTTTTTTCCCAAGGGCTTTAAGTTGCTTGTATGTGATTTTTCAAATTTCTTCTTGAAGGCACTTAGTGCTATGAACTTTCCTGTTAGCACTGCTTTCATTGGGTCCCATAAGTTTGGGTGTGCTGTGCCTTCATTTTCATTGAGTTCTAGGAAGTCTTTAATTTCTTTATTTCTTCCCTAACCCAGCTGTCATTGAGTAGCAAGTTGTTCAGTTTCCATGTGTTTGTAGACTTCTTGCTATTTCTGTTGTTGTTGAGGTCCATCTTTACACCATGGTAGTCAGATAGGATACTAGGGATTATTTCAATCTCCTTGTATCTGTTGAGGCTTGCTTTGTGACCAGCCATATGGTCTATTTTGGAGAAGGTTCCATGAAATGCTGAAAAGAAGGTATATTCTTGAATTTGGGTGAAAAGTTCTGTAGACACCTATTAGGTCCATTTGATTTAGAGCCTATGTAAGTGTCTATTTCCCTATTTAGCTTCTGTTTGGATGATCTGTTCCTTGGTGAGAGAGGAGTGTTGAAGTCTCCCACTATTAAGGTGTTGGGATTGATGTGTGATTTCAGCTTTAATAATGTTTCATTTACAAATATAGGCACTCTTATATTTGGGGCATAGACGTTCAAAATTGTTATGTCCTCCTGGTGGAATTTTCCTTTGATGAGAATGAAGTGCCCCTCTCATCTTTTTTGATTAATTTTGGTTGATTTTATTAGATACTTTATTTGATATTGGGATAGCTACCCAAGCTTGTTTTCTGGGTCCATTTGCCTGAAAAACATTTTTCCAGCCCTATACTCTGAGGTAGTGTTTATCTTTGTTACAGAGGTGTGTTTCTTGGATGCAGCAGAAGGTTGGATCCTATTTCCACAACCATTCTCTTAGTCTGTGTCTTTTTACTGGAGAGTTGAGTCCATTGATGTTGATAGATAATAGTGACCAATGAACGTTAGTTCCTTTAATTGTGGCCTTGGTGGTCTCACTGTGATTCATTGCTTGTTTTCTTTTAATTCTTGTTGAGAAATTATTTGTAAAAAGCTCATCTTAATGTGAAATTACTCCTTAACTTCAGGGTACTTGTTACCACAGTGGTGCTTCTCTGTGTTAGCCAACATTCATTTAAGTTCATTCCCATCTAAGTTTTTTTTTAAAGCAAAAGCAAATAAAAAGGTAAAACCATTCACTTGATTCAAAATATTTTTTTTCAATGCAGTTTATTCAGGAACCTTGAACAATCATCTGACCCTGGGGAAAGCCAGCCCACAGCTTAAATAGCCTCTGGGTAGCGAACCCCAGCGTGCCATGTGGGCAATGCAGATAGGTCCACATACATGGAAGCAAGCCAGATCCTTGGCCTTAGCCAAATGTGGAGTTGTTCAATATACAAAATGTGTGTTTTCTTGACTAGGGACTGACATAGTAGTGACTCAGAATAGAAATTAATCTTTTTTCCTAAATTGGTTTGTTTTAAAGCCACAGGAATAATGCAGAAAAGGAAAATTTAAAAATATTTTTTGTCTGATTGTTCCCCTTTTATGTACTAAAAAAGCTGTTTCCATTAATTCAAACAAGGTACTTTAACACAATTAAAACACAGAACGGTGTGGAAAACTCATTTTTCAGCTTTCACAGGAATTGGTAAAAGCAGATTTTACTTCTACCAGTACACAGTAAACCAACATCTCAGGCTTTCTCTGAGTGCTTGTCAGGGATGTGGTTTTTTTTAAGTCATTTATATATGCTTATGTTATTCAAATAGCTGTAATTATAAAATAAAGAAGTACTTATTTATTTCTAAAACTACAATGTAAAAGTAAAAGCATTATTGTTTGCATAGCTCTGATTTCAGGCAAATGTTTATACATCTATCAACAGCATGTTTAATGACTTTTTTTTTCAATGCAGTTTATTCAGGAACCTTGAACAATCATCTGACCCTGGGGAAAGCCAGCCCACAGCCTCTGGGTAGCCAACCCCAGCGTGCTAAGTGGGCAATGCAGATAGGTCCACATACATGGAAGCAAGCCAGATCCTCAGCCTTAGCCAAATGTGGAATTGTTCGTGACAGAGAGCACTCACCATCGGGAAGGTGGAAGGCGGAAACCAGCTCCATCTTTAAGGCATAGCATTCTGCAGCTCTCTACAGTTCCCCCTTTTTGTTTTAGATGCATCAGGCAAGAGTAGAGGTCTGATCTCTGATATTAGAAATAAATTGGGACTTTGTACCGATGTTCATTTAGGTGTCATCCACCCAAAGAGCATCAGACCCGTCTGATACCTTTTTCTCAGAGGCGGGACCTGGGGCATCAACCCGCATGCAATCAGACATGCTCTTCTCTGGGTCCAAATTGGCTTACATAATTATGAAGATTTAGATGTCTCATGATGAACCACGAGCAAGAAGATAGTGGAAACCAACAGTGTGACTCCACATTTGAAGGTATTAGAACCCATGAAACCAATATTTTATGTCTCAGCCCAGGCAGAAGCTTGAGAAGATGAAGGTCCAAAACACAAAAGGAGGAAAAGATACATATCCCGTCTCCAGGAGACAGTGAGATATAGACAGGTAGGTAGAGACAGACAGAGAGATGGAGATAGATAGTTCACACATATGTATGGGGTAATAATGAGATATGCCTACAAGTCAACACAATATAAATACTAAAAATAAATTTGTAAAGATGAAGATATAGAAATAGATAAAGGGAGGGAGGGAGAGAGCAAAAACAGAGACAGAACCTTTCTGCAGCCCTTTTCTTCAGATACCTCTATAGATTGGTGTCAGCCATCTTTGAATGAGAGACAATCTTTCTTAATTTTCATCCATTATTCCAAATATCAGTCTCTTCTAGAGACATTTGCAAAGACATGCCCCCAAAACAGTGCTTTTTGACCTATCCAGAAATCACTTAGTTCAATTATGTTGATATCTAAACTTAACCATCTCAACTATATATTATTAGAGCAATTTGTTTCATTAACATATTTCTGTCCACAAATCCTTATGAAACACATTTTGAATTCTAAAAACAAGTTTAGTTTCACAATCTGATATTACTTTGATAGCAATGAAAGATAACCGATAGAGTTACATATCTAGATAAATAAATTTTGCATATATAACAAGTTAAGGTAAAATTATTTCATATTATTTTTATAACATTTCATTCAGTTAGCAAATACTTTTTTATCTAACCATGTATCAAAGCATTTTTCAGGGTAGATTCTTGGAGTTTAATAGAGACTAAAATAGACTAAAACTATGCCTACTTTTAAGATTAATTAAAAACAAGTTTACTGTTAAACTGTTCATTACCGAATCTAAAGGTTGTAAAAGGAAAGGCACTATTCTACAAAGTCATTGGGCAATAAGAATGATTTACAATAAAATAATAGTATGCCTACATTTCAGACCTATGCAGACAGAAGATTGAGCATCTGATGAAGAACCAAGAAAGCTAAAATATGTACACAATTTTCTGATTTTCCATGTGTATTTCTTCAAAGGTCATTTGTGCTCTCTAAACCACAGTGGCTTCATATTTAAGACAAAACCAGTGATGGAGACAAGCATAACAAGAAGCAAATTTCAAAGGATGTATGTACCAGCATGTGGTCATTTCTGTGTCACAACTGACAAGTGAATATTGAAGGCATCTCTGCTTTGCACATAGCAATACAAGGTTATCAATAGACTGATCAGGTACTCACACCATCCCGTTCTTGATACTCTACACATAATTAAATTTTGCAGTGGTGTTGATTTACGTTCAAAGCTTCATGCCTTTAAGTATTGAAATCAACCCTTCAGTTCTCTCTGCCTAAGTTTCTCTAGCTAATGGAAAAATTTCTAATAGCTGTTAATTACCTTTCTTAATGGCATCTGCCTTTAAAATCACTAGTGTCTAATGTATTTTAATTTCATCATAAAACTCATGCTTTGAAATTTTAATAAAATATGCACAGATTACATTTTATTTAATTTATTTACTTCTAGCACTTAAAAGTGATAGGCAATTTTGAGCTCAATTAATGAGTACCCTTCTTCCAGTAGAGATATCACCATCTATAAGAGAATAAATAAGCAAGCGTGGTCACTTAGATCTGACACAAACTCCTCTATTTTGAATACACTAGATTTTTGCTTATAATGTTGTCTTATAGATCATTTGTGCCTGCATTTGCTACTGTTTTCTAAATCCTTCTCAAATAAATATGTGTCTTTTATGAAAGCATTTCTCTTATTATTTACTGAAATTACTCAGCAAAACAAAACCAAGTCAAAAAAGAGCTCATAGATAAATATTTCACTGAAAACATCACCTTCCTTCAAGTATAACATGGAAAATGAGACTTTCCTCTTTTTGTATGTCTCTAAGTATTCCAGCATTGTGCTATAAAGGATTATTTTCCTGCCTACTTCAATGTGGGTTTTGTTCAAAATGGTCCCTAAATGTAAACTGTGGCATAGATAATGTTCCAGCCCACCAAATTATTCAAACATCTTTATGTGATGACAGGACTGCCATTACCTGTAAAGGCAACTTTTATTCACCAGATTCAGTTGTCTCTGAGGCTTACTGCCTCTGTCTGCTAACCAAGGCCTAGGCCTGGAAGCTTCTAGTGTCTGTACAATCTAATCTATGCCTAGAATGTTTTCAGCCTCTGAGATTTACTGCTGAATAAGCTCACCCTTTCTAGTTCCTTCTGAGCTCTGACTGGTTTGTTCATCTCATCTGTTCTGCCTCAATCTCCTCTCCAAGCTGACTGATTCGATTTGGCTTCTCTCGGTTTCTTACTGAATAGCTCTACTTGGCCTCAAATAAACTCTATCAATCTGTTCTAATCTTCTGGCTCCTATTTTCTAGGGCTGATTCTATAGTCACCTGTTCTAGCTTGTTTTCTCTGTCTGCAATCTGTCTCTGTAAAACTGTGCTGAAAAGTCTCTCTCTCTCTCTTTCTGTGTGTGTGTGTGTGTGTGCGCGCGTGTGCGCGCACGCTGCCCCCTTTTAAGTCCTCCCCTTCCTCTCTGTTTTTGTGAAAATTAGACATATCCTATCCTGTCAAATCTTTCTCTGACTCATCACTTTGCCTCTCATTTAGACATCACTTTGAAACATGGATGCTTCTTTCTACCTACTAACTTTACCTTCATTGTTTGGGACTAAAGGTGTGTACTAAGGGTGAGTCTCTCTTCCAGCCAGAGTAACCATGTTGCTGGATTAAAATTCCTCTCCATCTCCCAGTCCCTTTCTCATATAAACAAGATCAAGGTGACTGGGTTCTGGATAATGCAATATAAGCAAGCAGACTGGGATAAATTAGGTCCAGAAATCCCCGCTAAGATGTTCCCTTCAATCATCTTCAATTTGTCTAAAGATAAAGACATATTAACAGCAGAATCATGAACTTGTGAAATGATTGGCCATAGATAAAGCACTCTGGGTCTTTAATGGAACATCTGATAATGTCTCACTATTTCTCCATTGGATTCTATTTTGAGCAAAATAGAATCGTGGTGGACTAATCCACTGAAATTTTGATTTCTCTCTCTCTCTCTCTCTCTCTCTCTCTCTCTCTCTCTCTCTCTCTTCAATAGCCTAGTCCTGCAAAAGAGTAATTTGGTCAAAGGAAAGTATGAGTCACCTACAAAATCTAGAGCTCCCTTAAATAAAAAGCCAAGTGTTGATATTGAGTGAAACTGAAATTAATAATACACCCATTCCTGTGTTAACTTAGAAGACAGTGGAATTATATCGACATTTCCCTTAATAAATAAATTTAAAACTTAATACCTGTATAAAATTTAAATCTACCAGAGAGAAAAGGTTTTCACCTCTCTCTGACATGGTCTCTAGTCTTCCTATCTAGTCTTCCTTGTACACTCATCTATAAAGTTGTGCACGATAATCACCCACCAACTTTAACGTTAGGACCATAAAACAAGAATATACATCAAAACTCTATAATGATGCGTTGTCTATATATAATGGCAGTTTTTAAAAACTGAATAAAACAAGAAAATTTAAAAAAAACAAAGAAAATAAGGCAAATTATAACATACATGTTGACTATTTTTATGAAAATGTGGTTATCTTCAAAGATTTTGGGATGTTTATTCTGCAAACCAATTATAAAAACATGAACATGCTATGGAAAAAGACGCACTCTTTCTCCCCAAAGGAGCAAACACTGGATTAAAATTTGCTATACCCACTCAACACATTATCTAGCATCGTCACCACAGCATCTCAAGCTGGGTGTTGCAACTCTGTATGGGACCATACAAGTAAAGCTGTGGCCATTAAATATTTAGCAATTGTAAAAGGTTTCTGAATGCTCCCAACTGTTGCAGGATATTTAATCACACCGTGAATCCCAAGATTGTGTTGTTTACTGGGAAAAAAATTCTTTCTAGCATCCACCTTTAATCTAAGAGCCTTCTCCTTGGATTAAATAAAATCAACCACAGGTCAAGAGGCAGAGCCAGTAACCAGCTGACAGGGAGTGAACTTAGGATAAAACATAAAAGAGTAAGAGGAAGTCAGGAAGACAGATAGAGTCTCACAGGAAGTAGAAGGGAGGGACATTCAGTTTGAGGGGTTTTCTGAGGCAAGGGGAAAGAGGTCTCTGTTTCCTTGTGGGATATAGCTGAGGAGGAAGGTGAGCTGGGTGCTTTCTCTGCCTCTCTGAGCTAGCAGACTTTCACCTGTGCACCTAGCTCCCAAGTCTTTATTAGTAAAATTGAACATTTAAGATGATAAGATCTGGAGGAGATAGAGAACACTAAGGGGACAAAGTCTTCTAAACACAGCAGGACCAACACATATGAACTCAGAGCCTGTGACAGCATGCACAGGGCTGCACATGTCTACACCAGATGAGGTCTCAGCACTGAAAGGCATGAACACAAGCTCCTATCCCTAACCCAGAAGCAATCTCCAATTGATAACCACTATCAAATGAAAAACTAGTTCTGTGGAGTCTCATCAGGATAAGACCCACACTTCAGGCCGGGCCCCATGCCTAGCAGTAGATGACCATACAAAACAAACTCAGAGACACATCTTGAGTTTCTTTGTCTTATAATGTCTTGTGGGGCCTTTTTCCCCTTACTCTTCCTTTGCATATGTGGCTTCCTGTTTTGTGTTTTTAGGGACTTGCTATGTAAAAATACATGTAAGTCTCTGTGTCCACATGTATATCTTATGCTTTCTCTTTGGCTCTTTTTAATTCAGCTTGTTTGTTTGTTTGGTCCAAATATGATTTATTTGGTTTTGTTTTATGTTATTATTATTCTTTAGATGCTTTCTTGTTTTCTAAAGGGAGACAGAAAAAGTGTAGATTCAAGAAGGGAGGGGATGTGAGAAGAATCTCAGAAGGATTGATTATAGGAAACCATAATCAAAATATAGTGAATGGAAAAAAATCCATTTTAAACAAAAGAAAGAAAATAAAGCTTCTCATAAAAAAACTGAGTTTAAAGTTGAAAAATTTAAAGCCTTGGTATACACTATGAAATTATGCAAATACATTTTGAAACAGAAAAAAACAAAGGATGTAAATGCAACTACACAAGTTGCTGCTTTGGGCCAAGACACTGAGTTCCAATCTGACCAGGACATGACCTTTGCACAAACTACTTCATCTTGTTGTGCCATTGTGGCCACAGCTGTGAAGTAAAACCTTAACAATCCTAGCTTCCTAGGACAGCCACGAGCCCAGTAAATTAGTTTATAGTATATACAAGGTAGGTGGAGCAAAGCTGCACATAGTTGTGCAATATAAATTCACTGTTGTTATTATGTATTGAATTTAAATTAAAAGTGTACTCTATGACTATCAAGTTTGATATATAAAACAGTTCTAAAATTAGAACTATGTAAATTTGACTTCAGGTTATTTTCCACTGTGATCAAAAGTAGCAAATTATACATTATAAAATGCCAGGTTGAGTCCTCCCTGACCCCTTAGAAATCTTTCTATTTCAGAATGCTGGTAATATTAATATTATTTTAATTCAAAGTAAGACTTTCCTCATTCAAACTGACATAGAGTAAAAGGTTTATTGATGGTAATTTTTGCAAAATGAAAAAGCAGGGGGCAGGCAACAACTTGAATTTAGAGTTTAATGCAGTATAGGAATTGTTTCAGGGAAGGAGTGAAATATGTGTATAGGTTAAAAGTTATGTGATTTTGTCAACTTATTGATTTAAAATAGTTTTATATCAAGGGCATAGTATGTGAATAAACCAAAGCTAAAGGTTTTGGTAAACATGAGATCAAAACAATCTATCAAATAAGTATAATGCCAAAGGATCTGCAGCTAAAAGAGAATTGAAAAAATAAATCATGTCAGGAAAAGTTGTTTTAAACAGAAAATATACAGACACAGTTCTAAACTACCAGTATTGTCTCACCTCAGAAATATGTGGTTGACACGACTTTTTCCATAAGGATTACTTGACAGTGTAAAAACTTTCTCTACCAAAATCTTGGAAACTCAAGACTAGCTAATGTATAACTAGCACGCTTTGAAACTTTAGGCTCAAGAGGGAAAAGATGATTGTGATTGTCCCAGCACTCAGTAGAAGCTCAACACTGCAGTGGCATTGGCACGCATGCGTTTTTGGATACTTTGATGGTAATGGAAGGGTTTGGATTTTATGCTGCAGAGAGATTGAGAGAGAAACAAGTAGGAGAGGGCTCCATACTTCATGATTTGGGGATCTGAACAAACTCACCAGCAAGGGAAGGGAACTGAGTTTCACTAACAAGGTTAGTGCTCTACACGAGGAAGGCAGTGAGAAGAGAGAAAGTGGAAGAAGGAAGGGGGATTTCACAAAATGACAGTTTTCTGAGATAGCACATTGCGCAGACTTAGCATACCAGATTTTACTGATTCAGCTTTTTCTGGAAGCTCCAAGCTAAAAAAATTACCAGGAAAGTATTCCCTGAATGCTAACGTATGTGAGGTACTGACCAAAGCCAAATCTCTAGGAAAGTTAAAAAAAATTAGACAATTAAGTAATATATACATCAAATTGACAGGTTAAGGATAAATCATGCTTAGCTCTATAATTAATTAAGATTAAAAACTGAATAATAAATTTAATCCTGTTCAGGAGAAAACGTTCATCGCGAGTACAACCTTAACCTAGCAAAGGTGTATTCAAGGTACGTATTAATGTTCTTATTCATAAGCAGAGATGGCAAGAATATGGTTTGGCCATTCTTCCTATGGATGTTTTATGGAAATTGCTTCACTGTATTCTTGAACTAGAACTTGTTACAGAAAAATCTGAAACATTTCCCCCTTAATTTATTAACTTTCCCTACCTCCTGATCAAATCTTAATTCTTTGTAAATTTCAGTATCTTCATTAGGCTATGTCCATTTCTCTTTTAAGATATAGCATTTTAACCCATTCATTAATATGATTATGTGTTTCTCAAAAGTCATAAGAAGGTTCAAAAAAAGTGTGAAGTCACAGTTTGTGTTATCTAAGATGGAGGGTTGTTATTCCAACTCCAACGGCCTTAATTGTCTTTCCTAGTGTGGTGATAAAGTACCACACACTTGGGGAAAGAATGATTGTTCTGGATCAGAGTCCTAGGATATAACCCATCATAGCAGGAGAAGTCAAGGTGGTAGTAACTTGACGTGGTCAATTTCCATTGTCGCGAGAATACGGAGAACAAACATACATGCTACAGGAGGACTCAGCTTGCCTTTTCTAGTCATAGAGTTCAAGACTTCCTACAACAGGAATAGTGCCACCTGCCCCAAGCAGGTGTTCCCACCTCTACTAAAATAATCATCTCAATCTATACATGGGAGGCATTTCAAGTGAGGGAAAAGAAGAGGGAAGATACCAGGTTTTTTCCTCATATGTAAAATCTTTATTCAACATTTCTCTCTGTGTGTGAATCTGTGCATCTGTTTGTCTCTCTCTCTCTTACACACAAACAAGCTCATCTCATTGTCTCTCATTTATCAAGCTCATCTTATTGTCTCTGTTGCAATGAAATTTGCCAATCTAAAGATCAACCAAAGGAAATTGACCAGACATCAAAAACATTAGACCTTCTAGAACTATACTCATCATTCATACCTACAAAGACTACTGTAAGAGAACAATTCTCTAGTTGCTCTTCACACTCCAGAGTAGCTTAGTCTGATTTAGCAAGGACAGATATTTAAACATCTTGGTCCTTGGGCCATAGGCATTTAAGCTGTACTGTTTTAAGAACCAATCCATCCAGTAGTGTAATGGAGGGTGCAAGCCTTGTGGATACAGCATTATTCAAGCCCCTAGACTTGCCTTCCCACCTCAGCACTTCACCAAGGATGATTACCTCAAGCAATGAGCTGTAGCCAGTTCCTATGGAGCAATGTTTAGTTCCTAAATCATTCTGCTAGGAAGGAGGCAAATTCTCCTACAGACTAGCCTGCAGGAAATCAGTCTTAGACAATTAATTGCTACATCTTGCTACCACAGTTAGAAGCTAGAGCTTATTTCCTTCATACCTGTTCAGACAAAAGCCCTAGCATGTGATATGCTAACCCAGTCAGGTATGTTCACAGAAAATTTCAGTTTGGAGACAAAAATAAATGAGTACATGAAATGCTGCTCATGATGAAGATGAGCCTTTTTTTTTTAACTGAAAGAGAGAGAAATCAGCTTTGGGAAGCCAGGTGAACTGTTTCTGCTTTCTGATATCTAGACTCTACACATGCTGCTGCGTTGTCTCCCAGTGGTAGTGATGTATTTGATGAAGCACTTCTCACAGTGCTGTCAATGTTTTCCATGGTGACACAGTACTGCCTCGACCTCTCATTTTCCTAGAGATTATATCATCTACCCAATACATATTTAAACAATTTTAATTTCTGTCTTCTGTTTGTGAGTTGTTTGATGGTTGGCAATTTCTTTTGTCTGTTTGTTTCATTTGTGCTTGCTTGTTTTTGAGAAAAGCTTTCACTCTGTCCTAGAACTCCCAATAAAGCACAAGCTGGGATAGCATTCTTCTTTAACTTCGAATCCCATGTGTGGGATTATGGACAAGAGCCACCTCTCAGCTACTTTTCTATTTAAACAAGCTAAGCAGCTTCTCCTATTCCTAACCAGAATTTTGACAGATATTGAGTTGTGGCAGGAATGACTGTAAGTACCATATCCCCATGGAAACTAAACCTAAAACCAGTTTTATGGGCAACATGGATTTAGAGATAATAAGGATCAAACCTTAGGAAAATTGATGGAACAAGTGACTCAATATTTAATTAAATTATCACCTGTGGTTAACTGGAATGAAGGGCTGATGGAAGACTGCTTTCAGAGGCCTGAGAAGTTACCACAAATTAACTGTGTGCATAAAAAAAAATCAAATCCTGAAAGAAACACAGCAAAAGGAAAATATAAACTCACATATCCCAAATTCTCAGCTCCAATTATAATAAGGAACATCCCATGACTAGGCTAAAAGCATTTTCTTGTCTCAGGTAAAAAGAAACTACATTGTGTCAAATAACCTCTAAATATATTTACATATTTCTTAGGTAAAATTTGGAACATTAGCTAAGCAAGAGAAGACCCCTAAAAAGTTAAATGTTAGAATACTCACGTGACCCTGAGTACTGAAAATACCCAATCCTTGTTGAGCCTCTGGAACCAGTACAGGCACTTCTCTACATAGATAATTGTCAATGTGCAAAACCAGAACCCAGATTTACAAAAGTTAACTTTCACATACTCCTCTTTCTTCTAAGTAGTATAGGATCTAGGATCAGAGCCAGATCCTGCCCAATCACTTGGAGTTTGAGGGAGGGGAGATCAAGTACACATTTGACCTCACTTGGAGCCCGACTTTACCTACTAAATTTTTCTCACAAATAAAAGGGAAACCATGGGCTACTTCTGCGCAGGGATTCTAGGTTATCTCCATGCATGGCCCTTGTTTGGAGAATCAGTCTCAGAAAAGACCCCTGTGCCCAGATTTTTTTGGTTCTGTTGCTCTCCTTGTGGAGATCCTGTTCCTTCAAAGTCTTTCTATCTCCTCCTTCTTTCATAAAATTCCCATGGCAGCTCAGTATCCAAGAGCATTCCCCAATAATAGGAACAGGGACTGTCTCTGATACGAACTGAGGGGCTGGCTCTTTGATCACCTCCACCTGAGGGGGGAGCAGCCTTACCAGTCCACAGAGGAAGACAAAGAAGCCAGTCCTGATGAGACCTGATAGACTAGGGTTAGTTAGAAGGGGAGGAGGACCTCCCCTATCATTGGACTAGGGGAGGGGCATAGCAGAAGAAGAGGGAGGGAGGGTGGGACTGGGAGGGTAGGGGGAAGGGGGCTACAGCTGGGATACAAAGTGAATAAACTGTAATTAATAAAAATAAAATAAAAATTGAAAAAAAGGGAAACCATGAAAAGTGTTTGTGTGTGTGTGTGTGTGTGTGTGTGTGTGTGTGTGTGAATTTATATATGAGCTATATTCTGCTGGTAAACTTAAAAGAAAAAGAAGCTATTATCAAATAAGCTAAATTTTTCATTATGGGTAAACTTAGCAAGAATTGTTGGTATCCACTCCAGCAGCTGAGAAGATACCTAATATTTAGCAAGCTAGTTAAACAAAACCTCTATTCATGGTCAAATAATAGTAAAGGGTAAAGATTTATTTTTATGGTGGAGGGGAAGGTTTTTATTGTAGGTGTAAAGGAAATTTCAGACAAAGGCATCTGGAATTGTACAGCATAGGGAGAAAAAGTTGTAGGTTAAACATTCCCAATAGATGAAACCGGGCCACAAGAGAAGAGAGGAAGAGAAGGGAGCAAAGGAGATCAAGAAAGAGGGCCAAAAGGGCTCAGGGCCGAAATGGCAGTTATATAGGAATCAGACTCTATGGAAGGGAAGCCCAGGAACTGGAGAGGTTTAGGGCAGGAAGCACAGCAGGGTGTGAAGAGATGAGAGTGCCCACTGGTACTGAGTGAACCTGGAGACCAGAATGGACTTTGGTATGTTAATAGGCACCACAGTTAGCCATTTGTCCTAGGTTTCTTTTGGACTTGATATTCCAGCCTTTTTGTTAATGATAAGGAGCAATTCAATCTGTTGTGTAACTTCTTTGTAGAAATTAGGGTGTCATTGTCAGTGGCTCCAGGGAAAGAGAGGATTCTTCCTGGGCTCATCTGTCTTTCTTACTGCCCAGGTTCTGTGGAACCACCTGGGGCTACTGAAGTGTAGGCAGCTTTGGAGCAGTCTGGAGGTGCTAGTTCAAGCCAGGGGCTCAGGCTAGTTGGAAACTCCATCAGAAGCATCTAGTGTACATGGATTTTCAGCAATTCCAGGGCTAGCTGATTTCTATTTGGAGTAATTTGAAGACTAGTTGATTAGAAATCTTTTGGGGCAAATATGGACAAGGGACAGAGGTAAAGTTAAGGAGCCTAGAGGGAAATCTTTTTTCTTTTTTAGATCTTTATTTTGAATGAACACTTGAAAGTTCGGGAATAAGCAGTAAATGGGGACGCTTAAGATGTTGATTGACAGGAGTACTTATCTGGAGTCCTTTTGACCTTGACAGGTGGATGTAAGTCACAACTTCATGAAGCTTGATGAATTCTTTTATTTACAAAAAGAGATAAAAGTCACACACACACACACACACACATATTAGCATTTCAATGATTTCTAATCTTTACTCAAAACCACATTGTAGAAAAAGCAGTAGACTCGTACCTGGGTAAATAATTGTTAATATAATCCATAAAAAGTAATCCAAAATCTTAGGGATCTAGAAAATATGAGCAGTGTGCATGATAGCCTGTTGTTTATTACTCTAGTGTCTCCAAAGGACCCAAACTGAATTGTTTTAGAGAAAGTACACCCTACTTGGAGACACTGAAAGTGGTATTTCCCTAGAGAATTTCAATGTATTTTTAAAAAGTGCTTAGATGGCTATTTTTTTCTGGCTGGGAATATGATAGATCTGATGCTTTTAAATGGGTTATCACAGAAGAGGAGATTTAGATATCTTGAATGGAAAAAAACAAAATGGTTTCTAAATAGAAGGAAAATGAGGACAAAGTCCTGCTAATAAAGAGCAGGGTCATGGTTATCGGAACGACCAAGTCTCTATGGATCTTCCATGATGGGTAGCTAACCACTGACCATTGAACACTTCACTTCGGACAGTTTACAGATCAGTGTGACCTTTCTGAGATGGGATCATGGATGATCAGAGAGTGTTTTACAAGAACATCAGAATCTCTACTAAAAATCTTCCTTTGTAGCTTCTCAAAAGAACCTTCAGCAAATAACCAGTGGGGAAAATGTTCAGTGGGGAAAGAGGCATAATCAAATATCTCAGAGATCACTGGAAAATACCTTCAAACTCACTCCCACAAAGCACAGACTACCATCTTCTTTTCATGACAATGTTTTAATAGTCTGCTCAGAGACTGCTTTGTGTATCCTGTAGATCTTGTTGCATCAGCTCCAGGGACAAAGCATCCTTGTTGCTTACGACAAGAACACTTGTACTGGTAAATGTGATGCTTGGGCCAGGCTTGGAGGGAAAGCTTACCCTTCTCCACTTAGCACTGAAGGCTGAGGCCTGCAGTAGTCTCTAGGCTCATTCCCTCATCCACCTGGCAACTGGCACGCAGTGTTGGCAGACACCTTAGCTGGAGCTCTTAGCCAGAACCTGTCCATGTCACTGCTGAGTACAGCCTGGGTTTCCTTAGGGCACAGTGGTTGTATGCTAATCACCACGGGTACTCCAGGCAAGACAGAGCCAGGAGGAAGCTGTGTTCTCTAAAGCAGTGCCATTTTGCCCAATTCTGCTTCTCAAATTAGTCACCAAGTCCCAACTAGGTTCAAGGGGCGAGATATACATACTTAAGGGTGAGTGGCAAGATTCAGAAGAGCCCATGGTGCCAAAAATGCCATTGGAAAAGAAGAAAGTCATTTTCACCATTTTTCTGGCTTTCAGTCCAGCACCAAAATGTACAGTTGGAACCAAGTACTCTCAGAAATTGGAAAGCATGCCCACATTGCCTCCCAGGTGGATGAATCTTTTTAAATGACAAGGATTATTACATGCCTAATCTGAAATTTCTCCCACTGCAGCATTTATCCAAGATTTATTGTCAACTGGGAAGGAAATAAACACTGCCCCTATTTGCCTGCTGCTTCATAAATATTGATTTGACAAATAATTGATTTTTGTTAAGTCACTATTTACAGAATATAAGAATCAATTTATTATTCTAAGATATGTCAACAATATACTTTACTCTTATATCTCTGGTACAAACCAACTATCTGACTCTCTCATACTTTAATATAAAAGGCTTTTACTTTTGACTCTGAGAACCTCAAGCTGCTCACTGTGTTGTCAATAGCATATACTTGGGTGCTGATAAGCAGAAAGGCAACAGGACGTTACCTGACATGAAACACATGTGACTACTGACTTGATATCTCCATTAATATTGGGGCATGTAACAGAAAACCATAGCTCAAGTATTAAAGAGAAATTATGTACTCTTTGGTTGTAAATTAGTCTCCAGTGTCTTTATACCAGTGTCTGTTCTGAAAAGAAGCTCTGACCTTCATGTACAGGTCTGAGCTTTCTGTTGTGCAGTAAACAACTATGTCATAAAGCTGTGGACACCTGTCAATGGTCCATCAGCAGATGCAGTCCCCAAAGACATAGTGAAGAGCTTACCTGAGCAGGCAAGTTAATAACTCAGTGTGCTATTCCTATTGCAGCTCATGCCTCGAACCATTCCTGTGGCCACATGGAAAGATTTTTGCCAGAAGTTGACCAGAGAGAAAACTTTTTCAGCCTGGTTCACAAAGAGTTCTGTCCAACATGCTGGCACTTGTACAAAATGAATTGCTGGAGTCCTACTGCTCCCACCCAGATTGGAATGATGCTGGGGAAAAGTGGAAAAGATAATTCTCCTAGTGGGCAGAACTAGCAGAGTACATATTGTGGTCCACTTTTCCTGGAAGGAGACGTTGCATGAGGAACAATTGAAGGGCAATGACTAATGGTTTGACCAGATGGTTGGAGACAAAGGGGTTTGGATAAAGCTCCCAAAATTAACTAAGAATTCGAAGTTATTTTTATCTTATGCAAATGTTCAGCAAAAACTTCCCACTAAAGATGAGGTTTTCGATAATCAAGGGGACAAGTTGTTCTAAAATGGAGATGCCAGTCAATCTTGGTTTTCCTCCCTAGAAGCCCAGCCGTGTTTACTCAACATGCTCATTTAAATTGCAGCCATGGCAGTGTAGGGGGATTTAGAATAGACTCAACACATGGACTTCTCCTCACTAATACAAACTTGGCTGTCATCAGGACTGAACGCCCAGTTTTATAGCAAGAGCCACCATCTCTGAGCCCCAGATAGGTCCTCGTGTCCAGAGGAAAGCACATAGCCTACTGGCAGCAAGTTGGTTATTTTGGACCCTTCTCCACAGTGGGGTTTTCTTTATTAGAATACAGACTTATTTTGATCTGGATTTGCCTGCTCTGCTTGCCATTCTTTGCCAACAATACCATCTGTTGACTTCCTGAATGTCTACTCATTACAAAGTCAACCCAAACAATATTACTTCTCACTAAGAAAGCTTAATTTATAGAAGAAAAAGGTAATAGGTTGATTGCATGAAATTTGCTGACATTTTGCTACCAAAACACCTAGCCATATAGAGTATTGAAATATACTATTTAAATACTCAGTTGCAATGCCAACTACAGGATAATACTCTGGGAACCTGAGAGACTTTCTAATAAAACATGGCCTACATTTTTATAATGTACTCTCAGCCACAATAATAATAATAATAAACACCCTGTGATTAAGAGGATAAAATGAACACATTTGCTTGGTCTAAGATTCTGATTTATTTAAAATTATACCACAAAGCCTTAAGATATGCTATGTAAAATCACTTCATTCAACCCTATAATCTCTGACTGCAATCGTTGCTCCCAAAATCATAGTATTGGGTTTATACGTACACAAAAATAGTTTATATGTTTTGTGACCCAAACTTTCCAACATCTTCAAAATCAAACACAATTCTGATAGTATGAACTAAATATGTATGTGTATTATTGAAATTTTATCTCTATAACTACAGTTCATAGTGACTTAATGGACTTCACCTACATGCTTTAACAAGTACTTGGTTTGGAAAAAGTCAGGAATGCTAGAATATGTCTCTCATTTCAGGACTTAGAAGGTGGACACAGAAGGATCAGGAATTCAAGGTTATCAACTACTTAATGGATTCAAAGCCACTGTGGACTACATGAAACCCTGTCTCAAACACAAAAAAAGAAGAGGAAAAACAAAAACAAGAGAATAAGAATGAGGAGGAGAAGGAAGGGGAGGAGGAAAGACCTATTTGAATCCCTAACTATAAGAAAAATCAACAAAGCTTTCCTATGGGAACTAAACAAACTATATAAAAATGAGTATTCTAATTATTTGTGTGTAAAATTCCCCCACAGATGTTTAATACTTGGTTCCTGGTTTATAGCACTACTGAAAGGAGGTAATTTAACCTTTTAGGAGGGGGATCCTACAGAAGACAAGTGTTGGGGTTGGGGGACAGGTGATAGAAGTTAGAACCCAGCCATGTTTGTGGATAAATTCTCTCCCTTTATTTCCTGAGGGCTGATATGATTGATAGAACAAGCAGCCTTACACTCTTGATTCCACCACTGGGAACCAATAATTCCTTCTGCAATGTCTTTCTCTTCATGATGGACACTACCCTGAGGAAAAGTCAGCCTTCCTCACCAAAATGCTTCTTGTATTTTTTTTTTTGTCATAGTTAGTTAAGAAACAAGAAACTATTATAGAAAATGGGAGCCAGAGAGTTAAGTCCTGACTATTATAAACCTAAATATTGGTTAGGGCATTATAATTAGTTTGTGAAAGAAATGTGGAAATGTTTAGAGCTAGAAAAGTCCTAAAGTCCAAGAAGCAGAAAAGAACTTAATAGGTCATTCTAGTGGGAGTTCAGAGGAACAGATTGTCAATAGAAAGGTGGGTAGTTCCCTAGCAATGTGAAGAGACACTGTCTTTGACATAAATTGATTGGCCTGCTCTTTGGTCACCTCCCCCTGGTAGGGGGGGATACAGCCTTAACAGGCCACAGAGGAAGACAATGCAGCCACTCCAGATAAGACCTGATAGACTAGTATCAGAACGAAAGGGAGGAGGACTTCATCTATCAGTTGACTGGGGGAGGGGCATGGGTGGAGATGAGGGAGGGATGGTGGGATTGGGAGGGGAAGAGGGAGGGAGCTACAAGTGGGATACAAAGGGAATAAACTGTAATTTATAAAATAAAAATAAAATATTATAATAAAAACAAAAGAAACTTCCAAAAAAACAAAAAAGAAAGAAAGGTAGAAAGAAGGAAGGAAAGAAAGAAAGAAAGAAAGAAAGAAAGAAAGAAAGAAGGAAGGAAGGAAGGAAGGAAGGAAGGAAGGAAGGAAGGAAGGAAGGAAGGAAGGAAAGGCAGTGATTACCAGGCCCGTGGAGTTTAAGATGGAATAAATACTCTGCGGAAATTGGTCTAGAAGCTGCTAGCATTGTTTTCTAGCAAATAATATGGCTACATGTGTTTTGTCTCCTACAAATTTGACAGACGTTGACTTCAAATGTGACAGACTAGGTGTTGTAGTAAAGAAAAACTTGAGGACAGCGTAGCATTCAGACTACAGCATGGTTATTCCTCGCTGCTCTTAACTAGATTTGTACAGGCAAAGAGCAGAGAGGATCAGAAAGATGGGGAAAACATGCAGTTTCTCAAGGAAATGAACATGAATAAGTTTAAGATTGTGGAAAATGGTGTCAAATATTAAAGAGACCATTGTAATTAAAGTGAAATCTCATACTCTGTTCTGGTGCAACAGGAAAGATGATTGTAGAGTAAAATTCCACCCATGAAAGGTTCGAGGCTGAGAAACAAATTTTCATTTCAGAGGCATCTAGAGTGTTGCTGCCAGGGACTCCCTGCTCAAAACCTTTCCTAAGTTCAGCTTCCCAGACACACAGAAGCCATTTCTGCTACGCTGAAAAGGGGGTCAAGTTCCAGCTGGAATTTTTATCATGGTGTTTGTTTTACAGACAAAGAAAATGCAACAGTTACAGGGTAATGAAAGAGCTACATACACTAGATTCCAGGACAATGCTGATAACGTCAGGCAATGTGTTTAAGACCCTACAAGAAGACCTTGAGAAGCTATAGTGGAAAAGCCTACGTGCCAGTGGAGCCTCTA
Organism: Meriones unguiculatus; assembly: GCF_030254825.1. Taxonomy (NCBI): domain Eukaryota; kingdom Metazoa; phylum Chordata; class Mammalia; order Rodentia; family Muridae; genus Meriones; species Meriones unguiculatus. The sequence continues at coordinate 174,879,496 of NC_083350.1, read as the reverse complement.
CTACGTTAGAGATTCCAGAAAAGTGGAGCTGTGAGAAAAATCTACAGAGCGGAGGAAACCCAACAGAGGATCTATGTGTGTCACAGGCAACAGAGCTAGAGTGTTGGGATCATCCAAACCCATCAGACCACAGTTGAAACCTAAACTCTAAACCTACACCTTGCGTGTTGCAAAATCCCTGATACACTTCTTTACATATAACTGATACTCAACCAATGGCTACTGGTAGTATTTTACAGAAAAATATTTAGATTTAAAACATGTGTTACTTAGAACATATAAAGCATTGCTGTTATTGGGTATGGTTAATATTTTCCAAGTCTACTATGGAGATTTTCTTTTATTTTTAAAACTTAAAAAAGATTATTTGCATCAACCCATAGTTAAAAAGGTATTTACGTTTACAGCATATCTCAGAACTTTACATGTGATATTCATTTTCTGTTCTGTCTTTTTAAGTCTTTAAAGCAAGTGTCTAAAGAAATACAGCCACACTGTTTTTAATACCATTATATTATTGTAATGCTATGCAAAAATCCAGAGGCATCATAAAGGGAAATATAAACTGGCTGAATCACTGTATCACTCCAGTTAACAGCAACTCCAGTCCTTAAAATGATATTACTCACAAAAGCTCCTGGTTTTGTTAAGTCAGCTTTTTATTACCCCACAAATACCTGAGACAATTGTTTTATAATGAGAAAAAGTCTATTCTGGCTCATAGTATTAGAGATTCCAGTGTGTGATTTGTTGGTCCTGTTCCTTTTTAGATGAGCACATTAAGATGAGAATGCATTTAAGAATAAAGCTACTTGCCTCATAGTCAGGAGGGTGAAAAGAGGACTGAAGAGGACACTAATGTCTCATAAAACATCTGGGCCTGAAAAAGACTTCCCAATAGGCCCCATCTTGTTAGGACCTCATCATCACCTGTCCAGAGGACCAACATTTAAGACAGTCCTTCAAGGATACTATACCGCCAGTTGAAGTCTATAGGCAGTCTTTATAGAATGTATTAATATCTGATTGCTACACTAGGAAACATTTCCATGTTCTAAAAAATATTAATAAAATATTAAGTCAAGAAAAAAAATCTTCTATGGTTTTCCTAACAGGACCACAGCAGCTCAGTAGTGTGAAAGCTGACCACTTCTATTATATGAAACTTTGTCTTTAAAGAAATATTTTCGTAAATATGACTTTAGAAATGTAGTTCAACCAGAGACTAATGAACAGAAGAGGTAAAGAATCTGTGCTTTCAAAGGCTAAGTGTTCTTCAGAAAGTGTATATTTTATCACCCTTTGTTGTCAAAGTCCCCTCATTTGACCCTTCAGATATTCTGAAACGTGAAGGGACAAAGCTCTCCCTAATCATCTTCCAATCTCAGGGCATCAGCTGAAACATCTTGGTCCCCCCATTAGGGAGATGGATGATGGAAGGTGAGAATCTGTAGCTCATCAGAGAAGGGTCATGTTCACTCCTGTGGTGATGGATGAAAGCTATTTCTTTGTTAGCAGCAATCCTCCTTTATTGTCATGCAAGTCTTGCTGTGAGAACCAACCTTATTTTTTTTCAAGTTTGCTCAAGTAAAATGACACATCCATTCCACCCAGGATAGATGGCTGCAGGAACTACTCTATGCCCCTAAAAATTGCATTTTTGTGTGTGCCACTTCTGGCTGGGTTGAAAGGTGACTCTTCTTAAAAATCAAGGAACCATTTTAAATTCCTTACTCTGAGACACAACTGTACTTGAGCTCTGTGACCTCGCACAATTAGACGGTTTTATAAAGATAATTTATAAATGGCTGCTTCCTCAGATTCTTGCCTAAAAGACTACCTAGAGAATAAAACAGAACATGTACACCACATGGAAAGGTCTGAAATATGCAATAGAGAGTGAAAACACTACTCAACTATAGGTTATTTTAAGTGGCATTTCAGGTTCAACAACAAAGAATGTTCACACTAATCTTGGAAGATAGTCGTCTGTGTCTGAGGTGCAGCTTCAGAGATCCTCTGCTCTCTCTTTCATATCATCTCATCTTAATATATTAAAATAAATAATTATGATACCTCTTCTTTATGATACCTTTATTGAAAACTTTTTATGCAATATAGTTTGAGCATGGTTTCTCTTCTTCCAACTCCTCTCAAATCCTTTTCTACTACACTTAAGGGTAGATCCCACACCCAGAAGTACATGGCCAATACTTTCTTTTTAATAATCTTTTTCACAGGAATTAAAGCTCAAGCATTCAACAACAACAGAAAATCTACAACCTAAATGCTACCTGTTGACTTTGGTATTTTTGTCTCCTCGTTATCCCAAGACAGATTCCCTAAGAATACCATTTGTCCTTAGAACTTCACAAGAAAAATAATGTCCCTCTACTCTTCACCTGCTGATAAGGTCCAGATCAAGACCAACTTCATTGCTGATGATTTATAACACCACACCAAACCCCAGATCATTCTTTTAAAATATATTCCTAGTAACTTGTCAGGCTGCTAAGGAAGTAGATATGAGAAAAAAAGAGAAGCCTTCGAAATTGCGTGAAACACTTCTCCAAGAGAAAATGAGCATGTCATGATTATGAGGCACCCTTAAGATGAGATATGGAAACAAGAGCAGATTAAGACTGACTATAAACTCCACAAGGCGAACAAGCAACAGAACAAGAAAATTTGAACACAGGGAACTTCCCAGAGACTCCTACTCCAACCAAGGACTATTCATGGAGATAACCTAGAACCCCTGCACAGATGTAGCCCATGGCAGTTCAGTGTCCAAGTGGGTTACATAGTGATGGGAAGAGGGACTGCCTCTGACATAATCTGATTGGCCTGCTCTTTGATCACCTCCCCCTGAGGGGGGAGCAGCCTTACCAGGCCACAGAAGATGACAATGCAGCCATTCCTGATGTGATCTGATAGACTAAGATCAGAAGGAAGGAGAGGAGGACCTCCCCTATCAGTGGACTTGGGGAGGAGCATGCATGCAGAAAGAGGAGGAAGGGTGGGATCGGGAGGGGAGGAGGGAGGGGCTTATGGGAGGATACAAAATGAATAAAGTGTAATTAATAATAAAAAAAGAAAAAAAAGACTGACTATAAAGAAAATCATTATACATGCAACTGAACTATCAACCAAAAGATGAGTATTAAATGAATACTTAATTTCTTGCTTTCATGATCCTTTACTACTCTCTTTTTTATATTCTTCATGATTCTTGCATATCTGCACATTAGAATATATTCATATCAATATATTTTCATATATATGAAATGGGGATGTGATATGATATTTCTATGATATGGGGATGAAAGAAGTATTATAAAGCATTATCTATCCAAAGTATATTTTATAAATTAATGTAAAGTTATTTCACAAATTCACAAGTAATAGAAAATGAATACTAAAATAAAAATTATGAGGTATAGCTTTACATTATCATTTCCTTCAGAGACCAAAACATGCGGAAGAGATGATTCATGAATAAGGAAGGAAGAGCATATCTATTAGTCATGGAGTTTAAAGGAAGGTAAGAAAGAAAGGAAAGAGCACACTTCAAGTTGTGGGATATTCTGAACCAAAACTAAAGCTGAGTGCATAGCATTATAAACGTGGTTAGAAGGAATATAGGGAAATTACAGACAGAATAGTGAGGAATCCTGTATCTCATGTCACACCATAGCCTTGTCTAAGACTCCAAATAAGAGAAAGAGTTTCCTTCTACAGGAAAAAAAAAATGTTTATCTATTAAATTTCATTATTTGTAGTTAGAGCTTTAAAATAATGTTTTCCTAGGAGTGGTATAGCTGGGTCTTGAGGAAACACTATTCCTAATTGTCTGAGAAAGCACCAGATTGATTTCCAAAGTGGTTGTAACAGTTTACATTCCAAAATATGCTCAAGTACACAAGAAGGACATTTGCTCAGCCATGTTTGTAGCAGCGTAATTTGTAATAGCTAGAACCTGGAAACAACCCAGATATCTCTCAGTTGAGGAATGTATACAGAAATTGTGGTATTTCTACACAGCGGAATACTACTCAGCAATTAAAAATAAGGAAATCATGAAATTTGCAGGCAAATGGTGAGATCTAGAAAAGATCATTCTGAGTGAAGTATCCCAGAAGGAGAAAGACACACACGGTATATACTCACTTATAAGTGAGTACTAGACCTATAAGATAGGATAAACATACTGAAATCTGTACACCTAAAGAAGATAAACAAGAAAGAGGACCCTGGGTAAGATGATTAATCCTCACTTTGAAAGACAAATAGGATAGACATTGGTTATAGGAGAAAACAAGTAACAGAACAGGAGACTACCACGGAGGGCCTCTGACCTAGCTGACCTAGCAGTGTATCAAAGCAGATACTGAGACTTACAACCAAACCTTTGGCAGAGTACAGGGAATCATATAAAAGAAGGGCAAGTTAGTATGGCCTAGAAAGGACAGGAGCACCACAAGGACCAAATATTGCTGGGCACAGGGGTCTTTTATGAGACTGTATCTCCAACCAAAGACCATGTATGGATATAACCTGGAACCCCTGCTCATATGTAGCCCATGGTAGCTCAGTATCCTAGTAAGGGTAACAGGGACCATTTCTGACATGAACTCAATGGCTGGCTCTTTGACCTCCTTCCCTGACCCCCACTGAGGGAGAAGCAGCCCTGCTAGACTGCAGAGGAGTACATTGCAGCCATACCTGAAGAGACCTGATAAGCTAGGGTCAAATGAAAGGGATGGAGGTCCTCCCCTATCAGTGGACTTGGAAAGGGGTAGGGAGAAGATGAGGGGGCAGGGTAGGATTGGGAGGTAATGAGGGAGAGAGATACAGCTGGGATACAAAGTTAATAAACTGTAACTAATATTAAAAAATAAAAATTTAATTAAAAAAAGAAAATGAAATTTTTCACTATCATAATTGTTTTCCTAGAAGTTAAAAATAAATAAAAGGTTTATAACAAAAAAAAAGTTTATGACATGCAAATAATAACAAATACATGAAAACAATATATTTGGAAATAAATTTAAAATTATATACACAAAATCAAATTAGAAAATAGTTTTCTAGCAATATCATTTGACTTTGGAAAGACCATAGACAACTCAGCTCTGAATAAAGCTGGTGGAAGTATAGATTTATTCTTTATTTCTGTTGGATAATTAGGTGTGCACATGTGTGTGTCTGTATGTATCTGTACATGTTCATGCAAGTGTGTATGGAGGCCAGAGGCTGACACTTTCCCTCCACTGCACTCCACCTTGTTCTTTGATACAGGGTTTTTACTGAACCTGTAGCTCACTGACTCAGCTATCTCTTGTGTCTGTGTTCCCATCAGCGCAGGGGACTCCTGGGAGCTCCTCCATCTCTGACTGAAAGTTTACAGGATCAGTTTCTACAGCACTTATGCAGACAACTGCAGCTGCTATATGTTAATGTGTGCTACAACAATGCCATGCTCATAAGACAGCTTCCATGCCCTGCTCCTCTTCTCTCCATCATCTGGCTCTTGGAGTTTTGCTGCCTTCTCTTCCATGACATTAGCTTCATGTCCATGCCAAGACATTTGGCTCTGGTTAAACCTAGTGGCTCACAAAGAGAAAAAAAGACATGGAGACTTGGTAGACAGAGGGAGTATTGTGGGTAGGGGGAGAAGGATAAAAGAGAGCAGAGGGATAAATTCAGTGTGTAACCAGAATATATTACACACATGTGTGTAAACAGCCAAATAATAAACTAATTTAGAAGTTCATAAAATTCAACAAAGAAATTGTACTTCTAGGAATGAAATGAATAAGTAATTAGAGATGAGCACAAACAGTTGACTTTTATATTTTTCATGCAGCAACCTTTACAACAGAGAAAAGCAAGAATTCACACAAATACTCTCAGGAGAATTGCTTTAATAATTTACGTTACACGCAGAATGCAGCTGTTCAAGATGATGTGGTAGGTCAGCATCTTCCGAACCCTCTTAGCAGTACAAGTATTTTATCAGTGGGAAAAGTGGATACAAGAAGAACTCCTGTTCGACATGGGGTGAAGGTGCTAAAACAATTGACTCTGTTTTGATAATGCTCTGTGCCCTTTGAGAATGAAATGTATCATGTGCCCACTAACATAGAAAGGGTTTCACAATAGACTCTGAGAAACAAAAGCTAGCTACAAGATACTTAAAATTGTTCCAAAATACCAGTGAATAAAGGAAAATAAAGCTAAAAATCAGGTGCCTGATCCTAACATCTAACACACAACATCTACACCTAAGGCTCAGGCAACATCCTGAAATATGGGAAAGATGTATTTTAAGAGCCAGAGGAGCCAGAAGTCAGCTCTGGGGCCCACCCCTAGGCAAAGAAATATAGACAAATACAGGACACTGAGAGAGGGAGAACTTGTGTTCCTCAGGGATGAGACATCTGATTGGTTATTAAATACCAAGTGGTTGACCCTAAAGTACAAAATACACAAGCAATCCTAAATTGTCTCAATCTGAAATATGTGCACACACACACACACACACACACACAGAGAGAGAGAGAGAGAGAGAGAGAGAGAGAGAGAGAGAGAGAAAGGAGTGTAACAATAATAAAGAAAAAGAAGCCATGAATATGAGGCATAGGGAAGGGGGACCTGAAAGGATATGGAAGGAAAGGACATGGCAGGTGACTGTAGGAAGAAAAGGGTGGAGGGAAAATTATATAGTTATAGTCTAGTTAGATTTTGTCAATTATTAATAGAAAGTACAGTTCTTTTATTAGTGGACCAGGGTGTTACCCAGAATGCAGAGGATGGTGGGGGCAGACTGGTCCCCTGCACTCTGACAGCTGCAGTCCCCAGTGAGGCACTCTAGTTTCCAGGACATCTCTACCCCTGCTTCCTTCTGGGAGTGAAATTACTACCCTTTACCATTGCGTCAGAATGGAATAAGATTTTTGTTGCTGATGTTGAAGACTGACAAAACGCTCTGCTGCCTAAAGGACCGTTTTCCCTCGCCACACAGAACAGACCAAGAGTGAGGAGGAAAAGAATGGTGTCTCCTAGGACATGGACTCAGATCTGGGATTCTTCATGAATACATTTTCCCAGATTTTTTTTATTTATTTATTATCATTGCCTTAATTAAATAAATACCAGATTATACTCTTTCAATATGGAATAGAAAACACATAGAACCATGCTTAGATAAATATAAATGTCAGAATTGAAAGCTTTTAGCCAATAATACTTTTTTTTTTTTTTCAATGCAGTTTATTCAGGAACCTTGAACAATCCTCGAACCCTGGGGAAAGCCAGCCCACAGCTTAAATAGCCTCTGGGTAGCCAACCCAGGCGTGCCATGTGGGCAATGCAGATAGGACCACATACATGGAAGCAAGCCAGATCCTCAGCCTTAGCCAAATGTGGAATTGTTCATGACAGAGAGCACTCACCATCGGGAAGGTGGAAGGCGGAAACCAGCTCCATCTTTAAGGCATAGCATTCCGCAGCTCTCTACAGTTCCCCCTTTTTGTTTTAGACGCATTAGGCAAGAGTAGAGGTCTGATCTCTGATATTAGAAATAAATTGGGACTTTGTACCGATGTTCATTTAGGTGTCATCCACCCAAAGAGCATCAGACCCGTCTGATACCTTTTTCTCAGAGGCGGGACCTGGGGCATCAACCCGCATGCAACCAGACATGCTCTTCTCTGGGTCCAAATTGGCTTACATAATTATGAAGATTTAGATGTTTCATGATGAACCACGAGCAAGAAGATAGTGGAAACCAACAGTGTGACTCCACATTTGAAGGTATTAGAACCCATGAAACCAATATTTTATGTCTCAGCCCAGGCAGAAGCTTGAGAAGATGAAGGTCCAAAACACAAAATATCCTTCATCTTTATTTTGTGGAAGCTGTTATTAAAGTCATCTCACTATCTTTTCTACCCCTATAATAAACCAGCAATGACAAGCATGACCCATAAAGTTAAGTCAAGTAGTATGTGACCTTCAGGGTTAAGTCAGTGAAGGTCACAGCTTCCACCATGCTCTCTAGGGTTGATTGACAGGAACTTCCCTGAAAACACTTAAAGATGAAGATATTCTTAGCTAAAGAAAGTGAGGACCTAAACCACATGAGCCTTAACCTTGCCAGCTGCATAATATGATGTGGCAGATTTCTACCATGACAGCAACAAAGGACATGCTTTGAAAGTGAGCCCTCTCGCCAAAGACAAACTTTCAGACAAGGGCAATGCAACAGATATGCAATGGCAACTACATGAGAGCTGTGAGAACCAATGGACAGTCCCCATAGAGCCTCTGCCTCAAAAACTAAGAAATTCTGTGGTTGCTGTGAACAACTAAGTTTTATTGGGATTTTTGGTGGAGCAATATAGATTATGAAAGTACTCTTATCCAAGCTAATAACAACAGGGAGTATCTCTGAACTGCAGAGCCATCAAGACTCTCATAATGTGTTGTTTGAACGTAACTAAGCCACACTATATATCATTTTTGTTAGGACTTTTTTTGTTGTTGTTTTTCTTTGTAGTATCATACAAAAGAAATCCAAGCTACATAAAAGTAGAAAAATCTTTCTTTCCAAAATATGTATTTTACTTTCAGTTCTTGACCATTTGTCTTTTCAAAAAAAAAATATTGTCTGTATTGAAAAGACATTCAAAGGAAAAATAAATAGAAAAAAATGTGTGCAAGGGAGGATATAGGCAGAAAGGAAGGAAGGAGGTAAAAAGAAAGATATGAATATTAAGTGATCCTTAAAGACAGGATTAAAAATTTCCTCATGAAATTTGCAGGCAAATGGTGTGATCTAGAAAAGATCATTCTGAGTCAAATATCCCAGAAGGAGAAAGACAAACACGGTATATACTCACTTATATAGACCTATAAGATATGATAAACATAATGAAATCTATACACCTAAAAAAGATAATCAAGAGAGTTGACAAGGGGTAAGATGATCAATCCTCGTTTAGAAAGACAGATGGGATGTGCATTGAACGTATGACAGGAGTCTACTGAGTGCATCTGAAAGACTCTAACTAACAGTGTTTCCAAAGCAAAGACTCCTGACCAAACCTTTGGCAGAGTACAGGGAATCATAAGAAAGAAGGGGAGTTAGTCTGATGGGGAAAGGATAGGAGCTCCACAAGGACCAAATATATCTGGGCACAGGGTCTTTTCTGAGACTGACATTCAATCAAGGACCATGTATGGATATAACCTAGAACCTCCGCTCAGATGTAGCCTGTGGTAGCTCAGTAAGCAATTGGTTTCCCAAAGTGAGGGGAACAAGGACTATTTCTAACAGGAATTCAATGACTGGCTCTTTGGCCTCCCCACCCCCCAAGGGAGGAGCAGTCCTGTTAGGCCACAGAGGAGGGCTTTGCAGCCAGTCCTGAAGATACCTGATAAAACAGGATCAGATGAATGGGGAGGAGGTCCCCCCCATCAGTGGACTTGAAAAGGGGCACAGTGGAGATGAGGGACAGAGGGAGGGACTGGGAGGGAATGAGGGATCAGGACACGGCTGAGATACAGAGTTAATAAATGTAACTGATAAGAAAAAAATAAAATTAAAAAAAAGTTAAAAAAAAATTTCCAAGAGGCTCAGGGGCTGTCTCTATCATGAACTCAGTTGACTGCTCTCTGATCACTCACCCCTGATGATGCAGCCCTGCCAGGCCACAGAGTATCCAGGCAGTCCTGATGAGACTTAACAAGCTATGAGCAGGTGGCAGTAGTGGAGAACTCCCCCTTTCAGTGGACTAGGAGAGGGAATGGGGGGAAGAGGGAGGGAGGGTGAGACTGGGGGAGTTGAGGGAGGGGGCTTCAGTTGGGATATATAGTGAATAAATTGTGATTAAAATTTTTTTAAATAAAAATAAATTTCCACATAAAAACTAAGACTCAAATTGTCCTTTTTTAGGCTTTGACAGAAAATAATTGCACAGGTACCCCCTACAGAGACACTACATGCAGTTTTTTAGCAGCCCTTCATTATCTATGCGTACTGTACAGCAGTACATAGAAATCCCCTGAAGACACACTGTGATTTTCTGTGGTCACCTGTTTAAGTAGCTTGTTGGTTCAACTGATTACAAGGGGGGAGGGGTTAAAATAATGGTTTGGATGAGATCATTTATTTCTCATCCACTTAAAATCTGATTTAATAATTCTCTCTTTTTAAAGGTATTGGAGATTGTTCCATTTGTTGTTGATTTTTGCCATCACTAAGGGGATGTTCTTGTCCATGCAGTCTAGAGACAATCTGAGAAGCATGAAGGAGGGGAGATATTGTCATAGATTCCATTCTAATCCAAACAACAGAACATTGTCATGTATGAATACTGCAACAGTGTTCAAACTCAAAGTAAATTGTTTTAGTACTCCTTATTCCAAAATATGTCACATATATGCATGAGATTCTCTGAGGGCTATACACAGATCTTTTTTAGAAGTTCTTCATTATGGACTGGAGAGAAGAGTCAGAGGTTAAGAGCACTATCTGCTCTTCCAGAGGTCCTGAGTTCATTTCCCAGCAACCATGTGGTGGCTCACAACCATCTATACTGGTCTCTGATGTACTGTTCTGGCAAGAGGGCATACATGCAGATAGAGCACTCATATGCATAAAAAAAACAAATAAACCTTTAAAAAAGGTTCATTGTAACCCACTTGGACGCTGAATTGCTATGGGCTATATCTGTTCAGGGGTTCTAGGTTATCTTGGTTGGAGTATGAGTCTCTGGAAAGTTCCCTGTGTTCAAATGTTCTGTTCTGTTGCTCTCCTTGTGGAGTTCCTGTCCTCTCCAGCTCTTGCTATTTCCCACTTCTTACATAAAATTCCATTCACTCTGCCCATCAGTTGGCCATCAGGCTCAGCATCTGCTTTGATAGTCTGCAGGGCAGAGGCTTTCAGAGGCCCTCTGTGGCAGGTTCCTAGGTTGTTTCCTGTTTTCTTCTGGCTTTCAGAGACCCTCTGTAGCAAGTTCCTAAGTTGTTTCCTGTTTTCTTCTTCTTCTGTGTCCATCCTCTTTGCCTTTCAGGATGGGGATTGAGCATTTTAGTTAGGGTCCTCTCTTTTGCTTAGTTTGTTTAGATGTACCGATTTTAGTGGGTTTATTCTATGTTGTATGTTTATATGAGTGAGTATATACCGTGTGTGTCTTTTTGCTTCTGGGACAACTCACTCAGGATGATCCTTTCCAGGTCTCACCATTTACCTGCAAATAAGAGGGACTGTCTCTGACATAATCTGATTGGCCTGCTCATTGATCACGCCCCCCCCCAAGGGGGAAGCAGCCTTACCAGGCCACAGAAGATGACAATGCAGCCACTTCTGATGAGAACTGATAGTCTAAGATCAGAAAGAAGGAGAGGAAGACCTCCCCTATCAGTGGACTTGGGGAGGGGCATGCATGCAGAAAGGGGAGGAAGGGTGGGGTTGGGAGGGGAGGAGGGAGGGGCTTATGGGGGGATACAAAATGAATAAAGTGTAATTAATAATAATAATAATAAAAGAAAAAAATGGTTCATTGTAGGCCACTACAGATGCTTTCAAGTCTTTCTACTATTGGTCTCTTGATTAATGTGAAAATCTCAACCAATTCTCTTACTCTCCACACCAACTAGGTATGGAAAATTGTTAGCTTGGAGCAGTGGCCAGTATTATATTACAGTAATTGCTATTAACCAGTTGGAACTACACCTGGGCTGTATTGGTGGGATGTTGCTAGGTGATTTATGACAGAAGTATTTTTCCTTCCACACAAACCTTTATAAAACAACATAATGGCCATTTCATTGCCAAGGAACATGAGTGATGCTTTGTCTGCTTCTGTAAAATTCATCTCAGACAACCTGACTCATGAGAGTTTTAAGCTGCAAAAGATAACTAAGTTATCTGACTAAAAACATACATGTCAATTATCTTATATTTCTTCTTGAATATAAACACTATTGTGATAAATATCCTAAAAAGTCAGTTGGTGGAGAAGGATGTAACAAAAACACAAACTCAGTGCAATAAATATTAATGGCATTATGATATTTAAAGAGTGTATCTATAAAGCATTTCAAGGAAACTTTGAATAAAGAGGAGGATTTAACCAAGAAGAACAATCCACCCAAAGCACCACTTCAACAGAGACCTAAAGAAAGGAAATTGACATACTGGCAAACAATGAGCACAAGTTAGACAGTGGGAGCAGAATCAAGCATTAACACTGCCATGCAGGAGCTGTAGTGATTCCATCTCAAAGTCATTTGGAAACCCTTGAAGAATATTAGGCACTGGACAAAAGCAATTAAATATTCTGTAAGAGAAAGCAATCTCTTTCTTGTGAGAAGAAATAGAGGACAGGCAAATCTCCATGTGAGAAGATAATTACTCAGAAAATAATTGCAAAAACACAAGCAAAAAGTTGAACCCTTGGGGTAGTTTTGATTCCAGGTAAGGAAAAAAAAGCAGGTACGGATGGCTCTTTTATAGAACTGCCAGCCTTGCATAGGAAAAACAAAGACTGAGAACTGGCTTTCCATGCAGTTGCTCTATGGATTTTATTCTTACACTTACTCGTTTTTATTCTCACTTTCATATTCTCTGCCTGTAGCAAACAGTACCAGCAAGGATGTGTGATTTGATTTACATAAAACAAAGGCCATAACTACAAATACACAGCAAGTTCACACTGAAATGGACTCAACGTTTCAACAATATTATACATTTCTATTTCTTTTTTTTTTTTTCTTCTTGGTCTTTGTTGACTTTCCAAATTCTTCAGCATTTACCTTTGGCTTGTTCAATCGTTCATCCAGCATCTATTTATTAAGTGCTGACACTCTGCCAATCACTATGAAAGGGACTTGGAACAGAGCAAGCATGCTCAACAGCAACCTCAATCTTCATCTCCATATTCTAGTGAAGGGTGCAAGCAGTTAAATAAGCGAAATGCATAGTACAGTACTTGACTTTAGACAGAGAGGTTGGGAACTACTTTTTCTATTTACCAAAGTAAATAAGAAAGAAGTAAAATTGGAATAGGACTGGGTAAGTTCAAACAAAGAAGACTCAAATGTCATTTTCTCCTTTCTTCTCATCACCCAAAATAAAGCTTCCACCCCAACTCTTTGACACTTTGCATTTTGCTTACATGGTTCCATAGCACTAACCTTGTTGTATTAGTGTGGGTAAACATTTGTCTCTTTTTAGCCTGGGGTTGTCAAGTTTGGAAGAAAAGGTAAACACACAATGATTGTTCTAATATTTCAATGATAAAAAACAAAAATACACCACATTTTTCCTTCTAAGGCTTGAAATATGAGCAATAACTATTTATTATTAATGAGAAAATATCCATTTACAAACCATACTTCACAAAGAAAACCATATCTTAAAACAATTCTTAAAAGAATATAGTCACTTGAGACTTACAAACTTAGTGATGCTGGCATCAAGTTAACTGCAGATTTTAGGCAGGAACATGGCGAGAGTGGGCAGGACATAATTGTACACAAATGAGAACCTACCTGCCAGTCAGTATAAAAAGTAACATCATAGATTCTGAAGTTAAGAAATAATTGATATTTACTTGTTCAGAGCTCTGGGCAGTGAATACGCCCAGCAGGGTATCAAAGCAGATGCTGAAGCTCATAACCAAACTTGGGGCAGAGTACAGTGAAGCCTATGAAAGAAAGGGGAGATAGAAACACCTGGGGGGGACAGGAGCGCCACAAGAAGGACAACAGAACCAAAATATCTGGGCCCAGGGGTCTTTTCTGAGACTGATAATCCAACCAAGGACCATGCATGGAGATAACCTAGAACCCCTGCACAGAAGTAGCCCATGGCAGCTCAGTCTCCAAGTGGATACCTAGTAAGGGGAACAGGAGCTGTCTCTGACATGAACTCAATGGCTGGCGCTTTGATCCCTTCTCTCTGAGGGAGAGCAGCCTTGCCAGGCCACAGAGGAAAACAGTGCAGCCAGTCCTGATGAGACCTTATAGGCTAGGGTCAGATGGAAGGGGAGGAGGACCTCCCCTATCAGTTGACTTGGTGAGGGGCATGGGAAGAGAAGAGGAAGGGAGGGTTGAATTGGGACGGAGTGAGGAAGGGAGCTACAGTTGGGATACAAAGTGAATAAAATGTAATTAATATAAAAAACTAAAATTTAAATTTAAAAAAAGAACCACCCTAAAAAAATGAAAAGAAAAAAAAAAGAAATGTTAAGTTTGAATGATCTGGGATTTTCTGATAAATCTCATGGCTGAAAAAAAAAAGGAGCACAGATAATCTGTCTGTCTTCTGTTTTACACTGTGAAATTGAAGCTTCTGCCCTAACTACAAATTTAATATTGGATTTTTTATAAAGGGAAGAACAAATGTATTCACTTAATATTCATGACCCAGTTCATAATGCATCTTAAAAATTAATAGTATGCACAGCCCTGGACTTTTAATGAAAAGCTTTGAACATTCCTTATAATGTGCAATGATGGAGTTTATTTTATATAATGAAAGTAATTCACCAAGTACAGTATGATTAGCTGTTAGCTGCATAGGGCGCTCACAAATCCCCAAGCTGGAGGAATTATGATTTGGGGGTAAGCTATTTCAAACCTCAATAACTTTGTTCCCTTTGGGTTGCAAAGGAATATGGTTTATTGATTTCTCTCAAAACATCTAGTGCCTTTCAATGAGGCAAAAGCTTCAAGTATCTTCATGCAGTGATTTCAAAAGTCTCCTCAAACTGTAAACAAAGATTGTTTTCTTTCCTACACAGTTTGGTGAATATGGAGCAATACATATTATAATGAGGTTCAGGTTCCCTGTGACAGCAAAAAAGAAATGTAATTATAGATAAAAATCATCTTCAAAGTAATACCCTTCCTAGTGAGCTAGGAACTTGCTTTTATAGCACATAATTTTAGGTATGGCATATTAAACTAAACAGAGTATCCTGCATCTAAGTGTAAGTTTTTGTATATTATATTAATAATCACTATAATAGTCTTAGTAATTTAAATGTAAACAAGTCCAAAATATTAGAAGATGTGTTAAATATTTGTCAAAACAATAGAATAAATTATTTTATACTGAAAAGAAATATTACAGAATTTTTAAATTTGGGTTTCTAAAGTACTTCTTTAACTAATAGAGGACAAATTATAATGGATAAAAATATATCTATATTCTTCAAATATAGTCCATACCTAAGGACTAAAAAGATGATGGGTGTTTTTGTTTTTCATTCATGCTTTTTGAAAAATAGAATGAAAGGATATTTTTCTTTTTTTAATTTTTTATTTAACTTTTATTAATTATACTTTATTCATTTTGTATCCCCCCATAAGCCCCTCCCTCCACCCCTCCCAGTCCTACCCTACCCCCCCTTCCTGCATGCATGCCCCTCCCCAAGTCCACTGATAAGGAGGTCCTCCTCTACTTCTTTCTGATCTTAGTCTATCAGTTCTCATCAGAAATGGCTGCATTGTCAGGATTCTAGGTTATCTCCATGAATAGTCCTTGGTTGGAGTATGAGTCTCTGGGAAGTTCCCTGTGTTCAAATGTTCTTGTTCTGTTGCTCTCCTTGTGGAGTTCCTGTCCTCTCCAGCTCTTACTATTTCCCACTTCTTACATAAAATTCCATTCACTCTGCCCATCAGTTGGCCATCAGGCTCAGCATCTGCTTTCACAGTCTGCATGGCAGAGGCTTTCAGAGGCCCTCTGTGGCAGGTTCCTAGGTTGTTTCCTGTATTCTTCTTCTGATGTCCATCCTCTTTGCCTTTCAGGATGGGGATTGAACATTTTAGTAAGTGTCTTCTCTTTTGCTTAGTATGTTTAGATGTACAGATTTTAGTGGGTTTATTCTATGTTGTATGTTTATATGAGTGAGTATAAACCATGTGTGTCTTTTTGCTTCTGGGACAACTCACTCAGGATGATCCTTTCCAGGTCCCACCATTTACCTGCAAATTTCATGATTTCCTTATTTTTCATTGCTGAGTAATACTCCATTGTATAGATGTACCACAGTTTCTGCATTCATTCTTCAGTTGAGAGGCATCTGGGCTGTTTCCAGCTTCTGGCTATTACAAATAAAGCGGCTACAAACATGGTTGAGCAAATTTCCTTTTTCTGTGCTTGAGCCACTTTTGGGTATATGCCTAGGAGTGGTATGGCTGGATCTTGAGGAAACACTATTCCTAGTTGTCTGAGAAAGCGCCAGATTGCTTTCCAGAGTGGTTGTACAAGTTTACATTCCCACCAGCAGTGGAGAAGGGTTCCTCTTTCTCCACAACCTCTCCAGAATGTATTGTCACTTTTGAGTTTTTGATCTTGACCATTCTGATGGGTGTAAGGTGAAATCTCAGGGTTGTTTTGATTTGCATTTCCCTAATGGCTAATGAGGCTGAGCATTTCTTTAAGTGCTTCTCTGCCATTCGATATTCCTCTACAGAGAATTCTCTGTTTAGCTCTGTTCCCCATTTTTTAAGTGGATTACTTGGTTTGCTGCTTTTCAGCTTCTTCAGTTCTTCATATATACTGGATATGAGTCCTCTGTCAGATAAAGGGTTGGTGATGATTCTTTCCCAATCTGTAGGCAGTCACTTTGTTTTGATGACTGTGTCCTTTGCTTTACAGAAGCTTTTCAATTTCATGAGGTCCCATTTATTGATTGTTGCTCTTAGAGCCTGTGCTGTTGGTGTTCTGTTCAGGAAGTTTTCTCCTGTACCAATGAGTTCTAGGGTATTCCCCACTTTTTTTTCTAGCTGATTTAATGTGTCTGGTTTTATGTTGAGGTCTTTGATCCACTTGGACTTCAGTTTTGTGCAGGGTGATAAGTATGGATCTATTTTCATTTTTCTACATGTAGACATCCAGTTGGACCAGCACCATTTGTTGAAGATGCTATCTTTTTTCCATTGTATGGATTTGGCATCTTTGTCAAAAATAAGGTGTCCATAAGTGTGTGGTTTTATTTCTGGGTCTTCTGTTCGGTTCCATTGATCCACCATTCTGTTTCTATGCCAGTACCATGCAGTTTTTATAACTGTTGCTCTATAGTACAGCTTGAGATCAGGGATGGAGATACCTCCAGAAGATCTTTTTGTAGAGGATTGTTTTAGCAATTCTGGGCTTCTTGTTATTCCATACGATGTTGAGAATTTTTCTTTCCAGGTCTGTAAAGAATTGTGTTGGCAATTTGATGGGAATTGCATTAAATCTGTAGATTGCTTTTGGTAAGATGGCCATTTTTACTATGTTAATCCTGCCAAGCCATGAGCATGGGAGATCTTTCCATCTTCTCATATCTTCTTCTAATTCTTTCTTCAGAGACTTGAAATTTTTTTCATACAAGTCTTTGACTTGCTTGGTTAGGGTTACACCAAGGTACTTTATGTCATTTGTGGCTATTGTGAAGGGTGTTGTTTCTCTAATTTCTTTCTCAGCCCTTTTGTCTTTTGTATACAGGAGTGCTATTGATTTTTTTTTTTAGTTAATTTTGTATCTGGCCACTTTGCTGAAGGTGTTTATCAGCTGTAGGAGTTCCCTGGTAGAGTTTTTGGGGTCATTCATGTATACTATCATATCATCTGCAAATAGTGATAATTTGACTTCTTCCTTTCCCATCTGTATCCCCTTGATCTCTTTCAACTGTCTTATTCCTCTAGCAAGGACTTCCAGCACTATGTTGAAGAGATATGGGCAGAGTGGGCAGCCTTGTCTTGTCCCTGATTTCAGTGGGATTGCTTTAAGTTTCTCTCTGTTCAGTTTGATGTTGGCTATAGGCTTGTTGTATATCGCCTTTACTATTTTGAGATATATGCCTTGTATCCCTGATCTCTCCAATACTTTAATTATGAATGGATGTTGGATTTTGTCAAATGCTTTTTCAGCATCTAGGGAGATTATCATGTGGAAAATTTTTCTTTCAGTTTGTTAATATGGTGGATCACATTGATGGATTTCCATATATTGAACCACCCCTGCATACCTGGGATGAAGCCTATTTGGTCATAGTGGATAATATCTTTGATGTGTTCTTGTATTCGGTTTGCGAGTATTTTGTTAAGTATTTTTGCATCAATGTTCATAAGGGAGAATGACCTGAAATTCTCTTTGTTGAGTCTTTGTGAGGTTTAGGTACCAAGGTGACTGATACAGATTTTTGTAAGACACTGCTGTGGCTTGTGTTTGAAATATGTCCCACAGGTTCATGTTTTAAACATTTGTGCCATAAAAAAATACAACTCTTGTGGAAACTATAGAACGTTTAGGAGGTGGAACCTATCTGGAAGGTCACTGAGGCTGAGCCTTTCCAGATTACAGCCTGGCTGTTAGTCTCAGTACTCTCTTTCTCTCTCTCTCTGCTTCCTGGTTCACAGTGGTGTGTTGGGAGTTGGAGCAGGCTTTGCACTCCAGTGGAGACACCTTGAGTGCTTCCACCCTCTTCTGTCAGGATGTGATCACAGCAAAGAGAAAAGTAACTAACAGACATCAGTGTGCATCAATATTTCTTACATTATTTCCAACTTTCTAATCTAGGTTGCTGCTTATAGTTTTTGTCTCTACTGACCATTCTAATTCTTTTAAACAAAGTTTAAGAGCCAGAGTGAATAAATGGCAGAGCTGTGTCTTGGGTATGAAGTAAATAATGAGGAGGAGATATATGACTCTGATCTACTAGAATCTTGTTGTAAGAATCTAAAAGTAGAATCAGGGTCTTTAGTTTAAGAATGGACAGGAATAGAATCAAATATATAACTCTTCTTAACTTTACAATATTTCCATCTCTTCTTCAGCATAGACCCTTAAGCCTCAAGGTAGGAGTGGAATTTGATGAAAACACTCCTTTTAGGATAGAGAGCTCTAAAGCCATTCACTCTCCTCATTGTCCATTTATGGACAACCAGTGCAAACCAACATAATCAAGGCATAGTAAATGCAAATATGAACCTCTCATAATAAATTTCTGTCTTAGCATCTATTGCAAGAAAAGCTTCTCTGATGAGTGTTGAGCAATGTTCTGAACTGTGGGTAGAGCAGCATGTCTAGGCATCATTTTGTTGTTATGTTCCTTTATCAGAATAATAGTAATAGATTTTCCCCTGGGCCTATGACCTATCTAGACATAAGCTGTTTGTTTGTTTTGTTTGGAAGGTTGTTTTGTTTTGTCTTTTTGTCTGGTTGGTTTATGTTTGGTTTCATTTTCTGATATACACATTTTTTTTGTTGTTGTTGTTGTTAGGAGAAGTGAGGAGAAAGTGAAGTTGGTTTCATAGGGAAGTAGAAAGGATCTGGAAGAAGTTAGGGGAATGTATAAAATATAATCAAAATATATTGCGTGGAGAGACAGTGAGGCTGAGTCAGGCATGGGACCCAAGTCCCATTTTCAGCCATCTCAAGGAAGCTTGTGGAGGACTGGAGCAACTCTAGGCCTGAAGATCTTTCTACCTGTATTCCAGCTGTCTGACCTACCTGAGTCAAAACAATGAACCAGCAGAGACACTAAAGTGAGCATAGCTCCCTCCCTTCCTTAGCTGCATCTGAATCTCCAGCACCCATTCTTGAGCCCTTGGAAATCATATATATATATGTATATGTGTATATATAACATTTTTCTCTTCTTTCTCTTGATAGATTTCTTTTATTATTATTATTATTAATTACACTTTATTCATTTTGTATCCCGCCATAAGCCCCTCCCTCTTCCCTTCCCGATCCCACCTTTCCTCTCCTTTCTGCATGCATGCCCCTCCCCAAGTCCACTGATAGGGGAGGTCTTCCTCTCCTTTTTTCTGATCTTAGACTATCAGTTCTCATCAGAAGTGGCTGCATTGTCATCTTCTGTGGCCTGGTAAGGCTGCTCCCCCCTCGGGGGGGGGTGATCAATGAGCAGGCCAATCAGATTATGTCAGAGGCAGTCCCTCTTCCCATTACTATGTAACCCACTTAGACACTGAACTGCCATGAGCTACATCTGTGCAGGGGTTCTAGGTTATCTCCATGAATAGTCCTTGGTTGGAGTATGAGTCTCTGGGAAGTTCCCTGTGTTCAAATTTTCTTGTTCTGTTGCTCTCCTTGTGGAGTTCCTGTCCTCTCCAGCTCTTGCTATTTCCCACTTCTTACATAAAATTCCATTCACTCTGCCCAACAGTTGGCCATAACTCTCAGTGTTTTCTTTGATAGTCTGCAGGGCAACGTAGATGGAGAAAACAAAATATTCCATGACATAACTAAATTTAAACAATACATACACAACAACCCAGCTTACACAAGATACTAGAAAGAAAACTCCAACCAAATGAAATCAGCTATACCCAAGGAAACAAAGGATAAAGATACCTTCACAACAAAAAAAGGAAAAAACAAACAAACAAACAAACAAAAATACAAACACACAATCGCCACCAACTCCACAATAAAAATATCTAACAATCATTGGTCACTAATATCTATCAACATTAATGGACTCAAGTGACACAGACTAACAGAATGGTTGTGGAAACAGGGTCCAACATTCTGATGCATTCAAGAAGCACACCTCTGCAACAAAGATAGCCACTGCCTCAGAATACAGAGCTGAAAAAATGATTTCCAAGCAAACAGACCCAACAAGCAAGCTGGAGTGGCCATCCTAATATCTAATAAAATAGACTTTCAACCAAAATTAATCAAAAGAGATGGGGAGGAATACTTCATTCTCATCAAAGGAAAAAATCCACTAAGAGGCCATAACAACCCTGAATACCTATGCCCCAAACACAAGGGCTCCTGCATTTATAAGAGAAACATTATTAAATCTTAAATCACACATTGATCCAATACCCCACTCTCAGTAAGGGACAGATCACCAAAACAGAAGCTAAACAGAGAAATAATGACACTTATAGAGATCTTAACTCAAATGGACCTAATAATAGAGGTCAACAGAACTTTTCACCCAAATGCAAGAGTTCAGGGAGGTGTCTTCTCAGCACCTCACTGAACCTTCTTCAAAACTGACCACATAATTAGGCACAAAGCAAGCCTCAACAGATACAAGAAGATTTAATTAATCCCAAAAAATCATTTCAGACCATCATGGTCTAAAACTAGAGCTCAACAATAACAGAAGTAGCAAAAAGCCTACACATACATGGAAACTGAACAGCTCTCTACTCAACGACAGCTGGGTCAGGGAAGAAATAAAGAAAGAAATTAAAGACTTCCTAGAATTCAATGAAAATGAAGACACAGCATACCCAAACTTATGAGATACAATGAAAGCAGTGCTAAAAGGAAAGGTCATACCACTAAGTACCATAAAAAAGAAACCTGAGACAACTTATAAAAGGAACTAAAAGGCACACCTAAAAGCACTAAAAAAGAGAGAGAAACAGACATACTCAACAAGAGTAGACAGGTGATCATAATCAAACTCAGAGCTGAAATCAATAAATTAGAAACAAAGATACCATAAAAAGCTAAAATGATATGCTCAGGATGCGAGGCTAAGCACTGCACTCAGGGTCAGCCGCTTTGGACCCAGAGAAGAGCATGTCTGATTGCATGCGGGTTGATGCCCCAGGTCCCGCCTCTGAGAAAAAGGTATCGGACGGTCTGATGCTCTTTGGGTGGATGACACCTAAATGAACATCTGTACAAAGTCCCAATTTATTTCTAATATCAGAGATCAGACCTCTACTCTTGCCTGATGCATCTAAAACAAAAAGGGGGAACTGTAGAGAGCTGCGTAATGCAGCGCCTTAAAGATGGAGCTGGTTTCCGCCTTCCACCTTCCCGATGGTGAGTGCTCTCTGTCACGAACAACTCCACATTTGGCTAAGGCCGAGGATCTGGCTTGCTTCCATGTATGTGGACCTATCTGCATTGCCCACGTGGCACGCCTGGGTTGGCTACCCAGAGGCTATTTAAGCTGTGGGCTGGCTTTCCCCGGGGTCCGAGGATTGTTCAATGTTCCTGAATAAACTGCATTGAAAAAAAAAATAAAAAAAATTAAAAAATAAATAAATAAATAAATAAATAATTCTCTGCTTAAAAAAAAAAAAAAGAGAAAAACTCAAAGTATCAACAAAACTAAGAATTGGCTCTTTGAGAAAATCAACAAGATAAACAAATGCTTAGCCAAACTAACTAAAAGACAAAGAGATTCTATCCAAATCAACAAAATCAGAAATGAAAGGGGAACAAAATGACAGACAGTGAGGAAATCCAAAGAATCATGAGGTTCTACTTCAAAAGCGTAGACACAACAAAATTTGAAAATCTAAATGAAATGGAAAATTTTCTTGATAGGTTCCATTTAGCAAAGTTGATTAAATCATGTAAAAATAAAAAATAGTCCTATATTCCCTAAGGAAATAGAAGATGACATCAAAAGTCTCCCACAATAAAAAAGAAGGAAAGAAAAGTGTTTAACAAAATCAAACAACAGTTCATGTTTAAAGTTTCAGAGAGATCAGTGATGCAAGGCACATACCCAAACATAGTAAAGGCAATACACAGCAAGCCTATAGAACAACATCAAACTAAATAGAAATTTAAATAATCTCACTGAAATCATGGACAAGGCAAGGTCCTGCTTCAAAAGCGTAGACACAAAAAAGTTTGAAAATCTATCTCCATGTTTTCAACATTGAACTGGAAGTCTTAACAAGAGCAAAAAGACGAAAAAGGAGATAAAGTAGATACAAATCGGAAAGGAACAAGTCAAAGTATCACTGTTTGCAGATGACATAATAATATATATGAGTGAGGCCCAAATTCTACCAGAAAATTCCTACAGCTGATAAACACTTTAAGCAAAGTGGCTAGATACAAAATTAACTTAAAGGAGTGCTCAACATCCTTAGTCATCAGATAAATGCAAATCAAAACAACCCTCAGATTTCACCTTACACCCATCAGAGTGGCTAAGATCAAAAACTCAAGTGACAATACATGCTGGAGTGGATGTGGAGAAAAGGAACCCTCCTTCATTGCTGGTGGGAATGTAAACTTGCACAACCACTTTGGAAGTCAATCTGATGCTTGCTCAGACAATTGGGAATAGTGCTACCTCAAGATCTAGCTATACCACTCTTGGGCATATATCCAAAATATGGTCAAGTACACAACAAGGACAGTTGCTCAGCCATATTCATAATAGCTTTATTTGTAATAGCCAGATCTGGAAACAACCCACATGTCCCTCAACTGAGGAATTGATACAGAAATTGTGGTACAGTTAAATAATGGAATACTACTCAGCAATTAAAAAGAAGGAAATCATGAAATTTGCAGACAAATGGTGGGGACTAGAAAAGATCATCCTGAGTGATGTATCCCAGAAGCAAAAAGACACACACAGTATGTTCTCTCTTTTAAGTGAATATTAGACATATAATATAGGATAAACATACTAAAATCTGTACACCTAAAGAAGCTAAGCAAAAAGGAGGACCCTGGGTAAAATGATCAATCCTCATTCAGAAAGGCAAATGGGATGGAAATCCTCCAGCAGGGGATTGAAGCAGATGCAAAGACACACAGCCAAACTTTGGACAGAGTGTAGGGGGTCTTATGTAAGAAGGACAAAATAGAAGGACCAGGAGAGGACAGGAGCCATACAATGAGACCAACAAATCCAAAAAACATGGGCCCAAGGAGGACTGCAAAGAATGATGCATCAACAAAAGACCATGCATAGAGAAGACCTAGACCCCTGCTCAGATGTAGCCCATAAAGAGCTCAGTCTTCATGTGGGTTCCCTAGTAATGGGAGAAGAGACAATCTCTTAAATGAACTCTGTTGCCCGTTCCTTGATCACTTCTCTCTGGTGGGGTGACCTAGCCAGCCCACAGAGGAAAAAGATCCAGGCAGTCTTGATGAGACCTGATAGGCTAGAGTCAGACAGTAGGGTAGGAGGAGTTCCTCTATCAGTGGACTAGGGGAAAGGGATAAGGGAGGAAGAGGGAGGGATTTTAAGAGAGGGAGGAGATGAGGGAGGGGGCTACAACTGGGATACAAAATGAATAAATTGTGGAAAATAATAATAATAGAAAATATATTGCATGATTCTTTAAATAAAAATTTAAATGTGTATGTAAAATAAAGGAAATAAATTTAAAACAAGTTTTGGTCAACTGGTTGTAAGAACTGAGGACAGAGAAAAAAATCGATGTTAATTACAGTTTTGAAATTGGATGAATGTAAGAATGGTATGAAAGTACAAGGAATGCAATTTGATAGATGGTCTCCTTCTAGCCTTGAAAATTCTAAGTATACACAGAAGGAATACTTAAGCAAAATATAATATACTTGTGCTTTTTTGAATGTGAAACAGAATCAATACCTTTTCATAATCCAACACTACTCACAAGTAAAGGGTATAGTATATCAACAGAAAAAGTATAGCTCTACCCAAAAGTATGAGAAGAAAAACAGATTTTTACAAAGAAACTAATAAACAAATTAGCTTTTCACATCCAATTCTATATACTATGAAAAGAGAAAACATTTTCAGATTTTTATTAATCTTCTTAAAGCATACAATTCAGTCACTGTCCCAAACACAAGATAGTGGTATTACTGAAAACAGTGTAATCAGAATCTTAATCCAAAGTGGGAAACTTACTTGCCAAAAGAAATGCTATATTTTTTCTTTTATTTATTTTTATTTATTACAATTTATTCACTTTGTATCTCAGTCCCCTCCCACATCCCTTTCCAAACCCACCCTCCCTCCCTCTTCTCCTCCCATACTCCTTCCCCATATCTGACCCTAGCCTGTCAGGTCTCATCAGGACTGGCTTCATTGTCTTCCTCTGTGGCCTGGTAAGGCTGCTGCCCCCTCAGGGCAAGGTGATCAAAGAGCCAGCCACTAAATTCAATATCTAGAAGTCCAATGAGCTATCCATTGTGCCACCTGAAATGCTATCTTTTTAAAAGAATTCAAACGGCAGCCAACATAAGGCACAGTAAATGCAAATATGGAACTGTCACAGTGAATTTACACAAAAAACTTGACTTAACTACATAATAAAAAGGAGAGAGGGAAGCAAGACATATAATAAGATGCTAAAACAAGAAAATGTATATACAATGAAAACAATTGATGAATAATAGTTGGGGAAATAGATACATTTGACCATCAGTAAAGGCTGAAAAGATGGCTCAATAGTTAAGAGCTTGTATTGATCTTGCAGTGGTCCTGGGTTCAATTCCCACAGCATCCACACTAACAGCCATCTATAACCCCAGTTTGAGGAAATTCAATAGGAATGTATGTGGTGCACATACATTTAGGCAAGCAAAATATTCATGCACATAAAGTAAAATAAATAAATATAAAAACATTTAACTATATAACCATATGGAAACATAACCTGCTACCTCAATCAAAATGGACAATTAAACGTTTGTACGTAACAAATTAGAAATAAATGTGGGACTAGCTAAAGGACTCAGCAGGTGAAAGTACTCAATTTACAAGCTAGACAACTGGAGTTCAAGCTGCAGACTCGAAGGTAGAGGATTAGAGTCTTGAAAATTTTCTCTGTGTGAAGTTAGAAATTGCTCTTTCAACATCTATAAAGAATTTTGATGGGAGTTGCATTGAATCTGTAGATTGCTTTTGGTAAGATGGCCATTTTCACTGTTAGTCCAACCAACCAATGAGCTTCAATTTCTTTCTACAAATACATGAAGTTCTTTTCATACAGGTTTTTCACTTGCTTGGAAAGAGTTACACTGAGATATTTTTTATTATTTGTGGATATTGTGAAGGGTGTTGTTTCCCTAATTTCTTTCTCAGCCCATTTATCAGTTATTTAAAGGAGAGCTACTGGTTTGTTATGTTTGTTTGGTTTGGTTTTTTTGTTGTTTGTTTTTTTAGTTAATTTTGTATCCAGCCACTTTGCTGAAGGTGTTTTTCAGCTGTAAGAGTGCTCTGGTAGAAATTTGGGGTTCACTTATGTATACTATCGTATCATCTGTGAATAGCAGCACTTTGACTTCTTCCTTTCCAACTTGTATTCCCTTGATCTCCTTTATTTGTTTTATTCCTCTTGCTAGGACTACAAGTACTATATTAATTAGATATGAAGATAGTGAGCAGCCTTGTCTTGTCCCTGATTTCACTGGGATTGCTTTAAGTTTCTCTCCTGATGTTGACCTGATGTTGGCTATAGGCTTGCTGTATATTACCTTAATTGTGTTTAGGTTATGGCCTTGTATCCCTGATCTCTCCAAGACTTTTAACATGAAATGGCATTGGATTTTGTCAGAGGCTTTTTCTTCCTCTAACGAGATGATCATGTTTTTTTTTTTCTTTCAGTTTGTTTATATGGTGGATTACATTGATGGGTTTTCACATGTTGAACCATCCCTGCATCCCTGGGATAAAGTGTACTTGATTATGATAGATGATGTTTTTATATGTTCTTGCATTTGGTTTGCAAGTATTTTATAAAGTATTTTTGCATCAATGTTCATGAGAGAGATTGATCTGAAATTCTCTTTCTTTGTTGAGTCTTTGTGTGGATTAGGTAGCTCTGGCCTCATACAACGAGTTTGGCAATGTTCCTTCTGTTTGTATTTTGTAGAACAAGATTGCAGTGATGAAGATGGAGCAGAGAATGAGAGAATGGCAAACCGATAACTGGCCCAACCTGAGACCTACCCCATAGGAGAAAGCAAACCCCTGCACTATAATGATGCTCTATTATTCTTGCAGACAGGAACCTAGCATGACTGTCCTCTGAGAGGCTCCACTCAACAGCGATTGAAACAGGCACAGAGCCCTACAGAGCTTGGAGAGTCTTGTGGAGGAGTGTGGAGAAGAAGGTCCTAGAGGAGGCAAGAACTCCTCAAGAAGACCAACACAGAGTCAACTAACTGGGTCCATAGCAGCCTACAGAGACTGAAGCACCAAAGAGCATACCTGGACTGGACCTAGGCCTACAACACATATGTAACTGATAAGCAATTTGGTTTTCATGTGGATCCCCTAGCAAGTGGATTGGGGGTCATATCTCACATGGACTCTAATGCCTGCTTTTTACATTTATTTATTTTTTATTAATTATACTTTATATGCTTTGTATCCTAGTGGTAGCCCCTTCCCTCATCCCCTCCCAATCTCACCCTCCGATTCCCATCTCCTCTCATGCCCCTCACCAAGTCCATTGATAGAGGAGGTCCTCCCCCCCCCCTTCCATCTGACCCTAGCCTATCAGGACTCATCAGGACTGGCTGCACTGTTTTCCTCTGTGGCCTGGTAAGGCTGCTTCCCCTCAGGGGGAGGTGATCAAAGAGCTAGCCACTGAGTTCATGTCAGAGAAAGCTCCTGTTCCTATTACTAGAGTACCTACTTGGAGACTGAGCTGCCATGGGCTACATCTGAGTGAGGATTCGAGGTTATCTCCATGCATGGTCCTTGGTTAGAGTATCAGTCTCAGAAAAGACCCCTATGCCCAGATAATTTGGTTGTGTTGCTCTCCTTGTGGAGCTCTGTTCCCTCCAGATCTTTCTATCCCCTCCCCTTTTCATAACATTCCCTGTTCTCTGTCCAAAGTTTGGCTATGGGTCTCAGCATCTGCTTTGAATACTTGATTTTTTACAAAGAAGCCAAAACCATACAATGGAAAAAAAAAAAAAAGATTGCATTTTTAACAAATGGTCCTGGTCTAAATGGATGTCTATACATAGAAAAATGCAAGTAAATCCATATTTATCATCCTGCACAAAACTAAAGTCCTAGTGGATCGAAGACCTCAACATAAAACCAGACACACTAAATCTGTTAGAAGAAAAAGTGGGGAAGAGCCTTGAACTCATTGGTACAGGAGACAACTTCCTGAACAGAACACCAACAGCACAGGCTCTAAGATCAACAATCAATAAATGGGACCTCATGAAACTGAAAAGCTTCTGTTGCCTACTTTTAAATCACTTGCCCCTAGCTGGGCTGCCTCATCTGGCCTCAATGAAAGTGGATTTGCTCAGTCGTGATGCAACTTGATATACTCTGGTGGGTTTGTAAGGAGGAGGCTGTGCTTTTCTGAGAAGAAGGGGAGGAGGGAGGGAGGAAGTGGATGAAAGGATGGAGCTGGGAGGAAAAGAGGAAGGGGGCTGTGGTCAATATGTAAAATGAATAAATGAATAAATTTAATAAAATTATAAATAAATAAATATTTTCCTTTCATCTCTACATGCATAGTATGCACATGCACACACACACACATGTATTTCATATACACATATAAAAATATACACAAAATTAATGAAAATAAATTTCAATCCTAAAAACATAAAAAGTATGCCTTCTAACTACAGCTTATTGATTGGAGCTGCATTAAATAATTTTTCCTTACTTCAACCCAATCTTAACTTATATGATTATGTTTTTAAATAAACAAATCTGTATAGGATTTTAGTATATGCTACTAATTATTGGCCAAGAGGCTCAGGACGTAGGGCAGAGAGAGGAAGACCTTAGGATCATTGTTCAGAGAACTAAATACCTAATGGAAGAGCTTGGATCTGTGTGGCTGAGCAGGTGGGAATGTGTCCATTGTAGAGGTATATCAATGATAAAAGTCAGAATCTGAAACCATTGCAATCCTGATTAGACATTATACTTTGTTTTAAATTATGATCACTAAGCATTTTTTTTTTAAATCTGACAGCTTAAGAGACAGAAAGCAGTGTGACATTCCCAGTGTGCCGACTTGGCTAGGCTCAACTGTACTTCCCGGGTTGCTCCTCTGTTTTCTGTTAAAGTGGGTAGACCACGAGAAGGTCTAATAGGCAACTTAGAGTGAAATTGAAGCAGCAGTGATCTTGCTGTTCAAGTACATTCTTAGTCTTCTGGCTCCTGTTGTTGGCATGTGAGAGTAACCAGGTCAGTAACTGCTCCATCTTACTGCAATTCTCCTTCAGCATCATCAGCTCATTGCCAGGTCTGTGTGTTTATCAATATCACAATGAGCCATAGATTCCCTAACGACCCTATGCCATATGTCAGAAACAAAAACTGAAACTTACGTCCTTGGAGTGTAGTTCCAATGGTGCTTATCCTCTTACTGCTTGTATCAATCTTCCTTTCTATGTACTTGTCTTATGAACTTCAAGTTCCATTATTAGATCAGAGCCACTAAATCAGAGTCCTCAATCTCATAGAGTATAATCCACATCCAGCTATGTGCCTGTACACCCTGGAGGTTCTGCTTTCCTTATGAAACCTTGACTAATACATAACTTACCAGAAACTGCTAACACAAGCAGCAAGTGTCATACTTCAATAATTCAGTTGAATTATTTAGCATCTAATGTGTGTCAAATACAATCCTGAATACTGAACACTTTGTGGATATAGAAGAAAACATGACAGATGTTATTCCTCATAGAATATGAATAATACTGGAGAAGTAGAAATAAATTAGTATATGGATAGGGTAACATAAAATGTTTCAGTATATTGTCTTCTTATTTCTTTTTTCTTTTTTTAATTTTTTTATTAATTACTTCAATTTACATCCAGGTCATGAGCCACTACCTCCTCTCCTTCCAGTACCACCCTCCCTTCAGTATTCTTCTTCCATAGTCCTCAGAATAGGGGAGATTCCCTACCCAGACACTCTAGCTCATCTATTCACATGAGTAATGAGTTTATCTTCCTCCCCTGTGGCCTGGTAGGGCAGTCCCATCAGGGAGAGATCAAAAAGCAACAACATGGTCCATGTCAGAGATATCCCCTACTCCCGTAACTAATGTGCCCACAAGAGGCACAAGAAGCCCATTGGCTACTTATAAGTAGAGGACCTATGTCCAGACCATGCATTGTCCTTGTTTGGTGCTTCAGAATCCATAGGCTCCTCTGGGCACTGTTTGATTGGTTCTGATGGTCTTCTTGTAGAGCTATTGTCACTTCTAGATCCATTTATCATCCCCTGCCCTTTTCCATTATATGCCATAAGACACACATGGTATGCTCACTTAAAAACAAATTTTAGTCATATATTACAGGATAGACATACTACAATGCACAGACCCCCAAAACATAAGTAACAAGGACGACCCAAGGAGGAATACGTAAATCTCACTCAGTAGGTGAGACAGAGAGACGTAATGGTTGCAGAGTGGAAACAAGGTAGAAGAAGGAGTGCAGAGACAAATGG